>NC_133753.1:3549564-3852064 GCF_036562045.2 Rhinolophus sinicus | reverse complement strand
AGCAAGGATGCTAACTGATCCATACCTTCCTCCCTGAGGGCCACTGCAAAAAGAGAAAAGATCTAGTTTATGGGGAAAAAGTCTATAAACAGATCTTGGTCATATTCAAGGACTTTGTTCTTGGCTTTAAAAAAATAATTGTGAAGATTCATTTTATTTTGTAGTGGATCAATGAATGGATCAATAAACAAAGGTATAAAGGCAGAACACGATAGCTTAATTTGGATCAATGATGAGTACCCTGGGGTGTCTGAAATCAAGGATTTTGATTAAACCCTATAACTCTGAGGTCCATTACCAAAAGATTCCTCTTTGTTCCCTGTATGGGAAATGAGCTTATGCTAGGAGTTAACAATATGCAGGGCTTTTTTGTTCTTGGGTTTCTGAGTATTGTGTTTTCACTAAATTGATGAATGAATAAATTAAGAGATATATAAATGAACAAAGACAAAATGGGTTATTCCTGGTTCAAATAGGAGAGTAGGTAATGTAATACATATAATGTAAAAATCATTGTTAATACATTTCTGAAGCGCTGAGCTCCGGTAAAATAAATTGATTAAAGCTGACCCTTTTGGGTAAAGAGCATTTAGATAAATGGATGTAAGAGTCCATGTTATTTTTCTGGGTTGGGTTGTTGGGTTTTTGTTATATTAAGGGAATGGCAAAACATTTACTTAAATTGATTATTGATTAAATAATCATAATTGGGAGAGAGCTTACATATGGACCTGTGTTGAGAACGTGTCACATGACCAGTTATGATTAATTCAGTGATTTTCACTATTTTTTAATTTAAAAAGAAGAAGAAAGCATTATGTGATCCTTTTTCTGTGCCTAATGAACATATGGCCAGGCATTAATATTGCCCTGTTTCCGTGAAGTCACAAATATTAATGATGTTATTATAATGTGTAAAAGAATAAGTTAATCTTTTAATCAATTATTTGAAAGGAGGCAAAGCATGGACCAGTGAGGACCATATGTTATGAAACAAGGAGACTTATTAATACAGTTCTACACAATTGCTTTCCAGATAATAAAAATAAGCCTAGGCTCTTATTTTTTTGGAATGGTGAATATATTTAGATAGGATTTCTCTTTCTGGCTTCTTGGTTTGATTTTCTTTTTTAAAACAAGGAAGATAGATGGCTCCATGTGTAACTATATACATACATACATGTATAAAGGTGGGATAAACATAGACAATTGCTGAGAATGTACTAAAATCTGGAATTCAGATTAACCTAATTCTTTCCAAGCAAGAGTCATTTAGAGAGAAGATATAGCTCTTACCTGGCTGGGTAGGGGGCATATAAACAAATATTTGTAATAGTTATAGTTCTTATTCTTTTGTCTGGTGCTGGTTTCAAAGGTGTTCATTATAGCAGTTAAATTTAATACTTGAATCAATCAATAAGCCATCCAGGGTTTTAATATATAACAAGCACTAAGGTTTATTCTTAATCAGTTGTTGACTTGGATCAATTAAAAAAATATGAATCTAGGCTGATCTCAATCTACCTAATTTGATCTATTTTTATATTTGCTTTGTGCTTTACAGAACGGATGCACAATGATTCAGTTAAGAACTGCAGAAACTTGTGTAAATAACAAAGGAATTGCTTCTGGTTTGGTGGTTTGTCACAGGTATTAATTCTATTATTGAAAGGGAATAAATAGTTACGTATACAAATAAAATGAATGAAAGTCATGTGTGGGCCAATTCAGTAATCTGTGGTCAATTAAGGAGAAAAAATAAGATCATTGTGTTCATTTTCACAGTTCATTATCCAATTAATTAATTAATGTAGAGTGTATTACTCAATTTTAATTTTGAGTCACCATTGATTTAAACCTCACTCTACAAAGACATAATTTAGTCACATTCAAATAGTAAAATGGGGTTAATATGAAGTATTATATTAATTTACATAGGAAACATTATGGCCAATTAATGAAACATCATGATATATATATATATATAAGTATATATATATATATTATATATTAGTATACATAGAGAGATATATTACAGGTGTTCAAGGATCGTTGTTCAAGTTTTAATGACCTCTAGGCATTTATTTTATTATAGTGAATGGTTGAATTAATTAATTAAAACATGTAGACAGAATTGAAAATAATGAGAGCCAGTCTTGGACCAATGATGATGACTGGTGGAGTATGAGCAACGGATGATAAATACCATGTGTCTGGAACTCTGAGGTCCGACACAGTAAGAAATCTAGTCTATACCTTCTATTGGAAATAGTCCTATGGACAGATGTCAGCCATATTCAAGGATTTTGTTTTTAGTTTTTTTATTCATGGAATTTGATTCTATTATTATACATGGATCAATGAAAGAATCAGTAAACAAATATATAGATAAAGAGGGTGAATCATTGTCCAAGTATGAAAATATATGGCGAGGCCAGAAATACTATTAACATATATTAAAAACACTGAAATCCAGAGTCCATGTTCTTTTTTGGTCAGTGCCTTGTTCAGCATTGTTTGTTTTCTCAAGAAAAAAAAAATCACAATTTAATTCATCCTTAAATGACTAATAAAATGAAAAGAGAAATGCAGCATAAATGGAGAGAATGTTTCAGTATTTTAATCCTTTGTTCTGCTTTGTACTTTTAGAATGAATGCTCCCAGCTGATTTAAGCATCTTTCTCCCATGGTCCTGAACTCTCCGACTACTTCTATGTGTTAGTAGCTTGGAGACCAATGTGAGTATAGGCAAAGTCTTTGTCTTGCTTTGAGTAGTTTTTAAAGGATATTCCTTGTATTGTTAAAAGAATCCAAGAAGGCCAACTATGGCCCAGTGATAAATATGACATTGCCATTATGTCATATTAGCATATGACATAGGAACATTGTGTTCATTAATTAATATTTGTGTAACATTAATAATGTTTAATGTAAAACATTAATCATTCATTAAAGAATGATTAATAAAAGAGATATAATCAAGGTGGCAAATGACCATATAGATAGCTAATAAGGCTACTTAAAGATCTTATTAAGTTTTTGTGATTCATATTTATTGATTATAAAAAGACATGGTTCAAAGTGTCACTTCTTTGGCTGATGATTTTATAGAAAGTACAAGTAATAGTCATTGTTCCTGTTCTGGCTCAGTGACAAGCTTGATGTTCATTTTCTTAAGAGAAATATTAATAAATATTACCACAAATTAATAAATACTTAAATTAGTGACTTACTAAAAGGTGAAATGCAAGGATAATTGTAGATAATGTCTTAGTTTTATTTTTTCATCTTCTCTGCTTTGTGCTTCTCAGAGTGGGCATGCTAAGCTGATTTAAGCATCTTCCATGGTCACGAGCTCTCTATGTAGGAGGATGGAGACCAGTGTGAGTAATAGTCAAAGTTCTTGTTTTATTTGGGTAGTTTGTTTATGACATTAACTCTATATTAAAAAATAATTTCATATAATAAAAAAGGCCAATCATGGCCCCATGACAAATTTGGAATTGACATGAAACATATTGAATAATCAATATTTGCGACAATGTAGATGATTAATGAAACACATATTCAGTGAGGCAAACAATTCTATAGATAGATGTTGGAGATACTTAAGGGGTCTTATTTTCAAGTATTTTTGATCTTAGCTATTTATCTTACTGCTTTGTTGACAAGTTAATCAGTAAAGAAATATAGAAGTGAGTGAAGACAAAGAGGGCTGAGCCTGGACCGATGATGACGACTGGTGGCGTATGAGTCATGGATGATGAATGCTATGTGTCGGGAACTCTGAGGTCCAACACTGTAAGAAATCTAGTCTATTTACTCTGTTGGAAAAGACCTTTGTGACAGATGTTAGTAACATAGAAGGGTCATGTTTTTGGTTTTCGTGTTCATGGATATTGATTATATTAGTATAAATAAATCAGTGAAAAATTAAAAAATATAAGTAAATACAAATAAGTGAAGAACTGTAAATTATGAAAGTTAATAAATATTTAAGTGGCTGAATAAATTAAACGCAGAAAGCGAAATGAGTGCAGAAAATGTCTCAATTTTTTTTATCACCTTCTGTATTTTGTACTTCTCAGAGGGGATGTACTGGAGCTGACTTAAGGATTCTTCCATGGTCACAAGATGTCTGGTTGGCTCTGCGTTTGGCACACAGAAACAAATTGAGTTTTATAGGTATACACTCTATTTTTTTTCTAATTAAAATTTACTGGGGTGACAATGGATAGTAAAGTTACATAGGTTTCAAGTATACAATTCTGTATTACATCATCTAGATACCAATTTGTGTGTTTACCACCCAGAGTCAGTTCTCCTTCCATCACCATATATTTGACCCCTTTTGCCCTCATCTATTATCTCCCCTCCCCCTTACATATGTGTTTGAAGTGTGAAATATAATCAAAGAAAACCAGCCATGCTCCATTAATAAATACGGAATTGATATGTAATATGATATTGATGAATCCCTATTTGAAACTTGGAGGGTGATTAAGGAAAGAGTTATAACGATGTAGCAAATGATTCTATCGACATTTGTAGGACTAGTCAAGGCTCCTGTTCGAGGCTTTGTTGTGCTTGACAGATATTTATTTTATTGTTATCAAGTAAATCAATGAATTAATTAGTGTGCAAAGGTAGATGAGAGTGGGGGGAAAAATGCCAAACCTGGACCGATATGACGATTGGTAGCATATGAGTCATGGGTGATGAATAATATGGGTGGAACTCTTGAGGTCCAGCATAAAAAAAAAAAAAAATCTTGTTTGTTGCCTTAGTTGGAAATGATTCTATAGACAGATTTAGGATTTTATAAGGATCTTGTTCATGGATTTTGGTTTTATTATAATAAATGAATCAGTAAAACAATCACTTTATAAATATAAATAAATAAAGATGAAGAGGGTGAAGCCTTGTCCACTTATGAAAAATATGAAGTAAGGCCAGAGATGATATTAATAAATATTGAAAGGCTAACTCAGTTAAGAAATAAATGGTTCAAGGGTGTTACCGCTAGCTAAGGATGTTCTAGATAATGTAAATAATGGCCAATATTCTTGTTTGGCGTTAGTGTCAAATTCAATTTTGTTTGTTTTTCTTAAGAATAAACAAAATATATATTACTCCAGTTATATATAACTTAATAACTGAGTAATAAAATATATTGCAAGCACCAATAGAGAAATATCTTAATCATGTTGTCGTGTACTCTGTTTTCTACTTTTTTGAATGGACACACCCAGGCTGAGTTAAGCCTTATCCCTTGGTCAGTGGTCTCTGTATTTGTCTGCAGGAGCATGGAACCCAACGTGAGTAATAGTCAATGTTCTCATCTTACTTTGGGTGGTTCATTTAGGGTAATATTTAAAAAAAAAAATTCAGTATAAGAAAAAAGACCAACCAGGGTCCAATGATGAAATTAGAAATATATGAAACATTATGTTGACAAATCTATTTTTGGAATAATGAGGATGATTAATACATTTCAATTAGTAAGGATTGTAAAGAAAATGATAAAGATACTGAAGCAGACTGATGAATTAACGTGTAAACAAATATAGGTGAGAATGAAGAAAATGAGGCCCAATCCTGGACCAGTGATGACGACTGATGGCGTATGAGTCATATACGATGAATGCTATGTGTCTGGAAGTCTGAGGTCCAAAACAAAACAAGTCTAGTCTGTTTCTTTTCTTGTAAATGATGCTATGGATTGATGTTAGGAATATACAAGGAGATTTTCTTGTAATTTTAGATTCATGATTTCTATATTAATACGAATGAATCAATAATAGAACCAATAAAGAAATATATAACTAAATAAAAACAAGGATGAACCCTTATCAACCATGAATATATGTGATGAGGCAAGAAATAATATAAACTGAACAAACGGATACATGTTAAGAAATAAATGGACCACCTCTTTTGTATTACCACTTTTTCTAAAGAAGCATATCATTATATTTATGTATATACCAGGGGTGCCAAAAAAATGTATACAAGTGCAAGCAATAGTTTTTCATAATCAAAAGTGTCTGGATGCTGATGGTAACCACATTGAGCACCTCTTGTCATTGCAGAAGTCAAACATGACTTGTATTCACCTTTTGTTACCGATATATATCGAATATTACAATTTTAATACAGTTTTCCTTTCTTAAAATGTGTATACATTTTTGGCACCCTCTGTATATGTGTATAAATTATGAAAAATAATACATACCTTTATGACTGAGTAAATGAAGAAAAATAAGACCAATTTAGAGATGGTCTCAATTTTTTTATTATCTGCTCTATTCTGTACTCCTCAGAATGGACGCACTCGAGCTGCTTTAAGCATCAGTCGTGGTGACGTGCTCTATGGTTGTCTCTGTGTGGTAAGCAGAGACCAAGGTGAGTAATACATTGAACAAAGTTCGTGTCTTTGTTTGAGAGTTTTTCCCCCCAAGTATTTACTTTATTGTTAAAGACTGTGAAATATAATCCAAGACGCCCACCATCATGAATGATAAATATAGGATTGGTCTGAAGCATTATATTTATTAATCCATATATGAAACATTGATGGTAATTAACAAAAGCTACATATCAGTGTGGCAAATGATCCTATAGGCAGATGTAGAATGTTTATTGCTCTTATTCTTGGGTTTTTATGAATCATACAGTTTTAAAATTAATATTAATGAATCAGTGAATTGATCAATGAACTTAGGCAGATGAGAATGAAGGAAAAGATGAACATTTATTGAAAATACTAAAGTTCATTAAATTGTCTTCAGTTGGGTCATTTATGTAAAGGTATTCATTGAATTATTTAAAAAGTATTAAACATAATAAAAAAGTTAACTATGGCCCAATGGTAAATAGGACATGAAACATCATGTTGATTAATCAATAATGTGCAACACTGAGGTCGATTAATGCTACGTCACAATGCCCCTGTCATTCACCTCCCTTCATCTCATCACGTAGGCATTGTATCAGCTCACAGTGTCCCAAGAAGGATGAGGATAGTGCAGTAAGACATTCTGAGAGAGACCACATTCTGCAGTGTATTATTATAATTGTTGTATTTTATAATTAGTTATTGTTGTTAATCAGTTAAGTGCTTAACTTATAAATTAAACTTTATCATAGGTGTGTATGTATAATATAAGAAAAACGTAGTATAGATAGGGTTTGGTGTACTATGTGTGGTTTCAGGCATCCACTGGGGGTCTTGAAACATAATCCTCACAGATAATGGTGGCTATTACATAAATCAATATGTAAAGAAAAAGAGTGGAGCGTTATCTAGCTGTGAATATACATGGTATATATGGTAAGGCAAGAATTATTAATATAAATTGAAACTACTAAATTCAGTTACTAAAAATTGAAAGCACTGATGCCCCTTAAGAAATAAAGGGATTAAGAGTATCAGCTCTTTGTCTGAGGATCATATAGACTCTGATAAGTAAGAATCAATTTTATTTTCCAGATCAGTTTTAAATTTGCAGTTGTTCCTTTTTTTTCGAGAGAGAGAAAAAAAATCTACTTTATGAAAATGAAGAAATACCTAAATGACTTAAATGAAATGTGGAGACGAAGAGGCAGTGCAGATAAGGTCTCAATTTAATTTGTTTTCATCATCAGCTCTGCTTTATGTTCCTCAGACTGAAGCTGACTACAGAATTATTTCATGGACACCACCTCTGTAGAGGTTGCTTCTGTGTCTTAGGAGCATAAAGATCAATGTGAGTAATAAAACTCATGTCTTCATTTGTCATGTTTTAAAAACTATATATTTACTGTATTATTAAAAATATGACTATGATTCAAAAGGCCAGCCATGGCCAATGATAAATATGGGACTATTACCAGGCATTATATTTATGAATCCATTTATGATAGATTAAGGATAATTAATATATCAATGTGATAAATGATTCTATAGATAGATGTATAATATTCAGGATTCTTATTTTTTATTTTTTCATGGGTCACAGCAGTTTTAAAATTAATACTAGAGAGTTAAGGAGTTAATGAATGCAATAATGTGCAGGAGGTTGAAGAAAAAGAGGCCAAAATGTGCACCAGTGATGATGGCTGGTGGTGTAGGAGGAAGTCCTGGATGATGGATATTACGTGTGGAACGCTCAGATCCGACACAAAAAGAAATATGTTCTGTTGCCTCTGCGTGAACTAATTCTGTAGACTGGTATTAGGACTATAAAGGGACCATCTTCGTAGATAGTTTCGTGGATTTTGATTCTTTACTTATAAATGGATCAATTTAAGAATCTGAGTACAGATACAAAAAAGTAGAGATGAAGTGCGTGAAGCACATGCACTCTTAATACAGGAGGTGAAGCAATGAAAACTATTCAAACGGACTGAAAATACTGAACGCCATTAAGAAAAATAAATCGTTCTACTGCCTTACCTCTTAGAGAAGTTCTTATTCTGGGTCAGTAGCAAGTAGGATATTATTCATTTTTAAAGAGAAAACGAATAAGTATTATCTCACATCCACATATTACTAAACGATTGACTACGTGTAAAGTGGAGAGAATGTCTCAGTCTTGTCTGCTTTGCTTTGTCCTTCTCAGAACGAAACCCTGAAGGAGTTGAAGCCTCTGTAGGGTTCAGGAGCATCATCTAATTGTCTGAGCACCAAGGCCAGTGAGTGATAAGTAGTGGTTTTGTCGCAGTTTGGGTGGCTTGTGTAGGATATCCCTTTAATACTGTAAAAAGCATTAACTAGAAGAACAAAAGACCTACCACGGTCCAATGATTAACTGGGAAATGTATGAAACATTATGTTCATTCATCTATTCTATGTTTGGAATAATGAGGATAATTAATGAAAGAGGTTTAATCAATGAGGAGTTGATTCTAAAGTGAACGATAGGGATCCTGAAGGCTCTTGTCCTTGAGTTTTGTGATTCGTAGATCTGTGATTAATTATTAGTAGCAGATTGATGAATTAATGTATGAACCAATATAGGTGAGAATGAAGAAGAAGAGGCCCACACCTGGGCAGTGATGATGACTGGTGGCGTAGGAGTCATACGATGAATGCTGTGTGCCTGGAAGGCTGAGGTCCAAAGCAAGGCAAAATCTAGTCTGTTTGTTTGCTCTCCTGCAAATGACCCTATGGATCGGTGTTAGGAATATGCAAGGAGATTGCTTGTATAATGTTAAACTCATGGATTTCTATATTATTAATATAAATGGATCAATAGTAGAACAAATAAACAAATATGTAAATAAATGAAAAAGAGAATGAAGCCTTATCAGTTATGAATATATGTGGTGAGGCAAGAAATACTATTAATATAACTGATGTTAAGAAATCAATAGACCAAGGACTCTACCTCTAAGGATCACATGGACACTGACACTATAAGTAATATTCAATTTTATCAGCTGGTGTCAGTTTTGATTACTATATATCTTGTAATATAGTATATATTTATATTTTCCTATGTATATATGTTCTGAAAAATTAATACTTAAATAGCTGGAAAAATGAAATGAGGAAGACAATGACTAATTGAGAAAATGTTTTAATTTGTAATGATCTGCTCTGTCTTGTACCCAGAATCGACACACTCAAGCTGACTTAAGTGTTTTCCATGGTAACAAGATCTATGTGTGTTAAGCGCAGAGATGAATGTGAGTAAAGGTTAAAGTTCTTGTATTTGTTTAAGAAATGTTTTTAAAGGGTATTCACTGCATTGTTAAAAGTGTGAAATATAATCCAAAACACCAACCATGGAAAATGATAAATATGAGATATTATGAAGCATTATATTTACTAATCATATATGAAATATTGATGATAATTAATGAAAAAGCCTGTCGTAATGTGGTAAATGATCCTATCAACTGATGTGGACTATTCATTGCTCTTATTATTGTGTTTTTGTGAATCATAGGGTTTAAAAATTAACATTAATAAATTAAAGAATTAATTAATGAATTAACATATATGAGAATGAGGAAAAAGAGGCTGAGGTATGGACCAATGATGACAGTTGGTGGAGTATGAGTCATAGATGATGAATATTACATGTCTGAAACTCTGAGGTCCAATAAAAAGAGAAATAATTGCCTCTGTTTGAAGTGATCCTATAGACAGATGCTGGGAAAGAAAGAGGGCCTTCATCTTTTTCTTGGGTCATTTTCATGAGTTTTGATTCTATTGTAATAAATGACTCAGAAAAGAATCAAGGTACAAGTATAAATAAGTTAAGACTGACCCATGTCCATTCAATATATATGGTGAGACAATACAAATTAACATTTGTTGAAAATACTGAAGTTCGTTAAGAAATGTAAATGGTTCACGTGACATATACCTCTTTGGCTAAGAATGATACAAACAATGAATGACAGTCAAAGTTCTTACTCTTGGTCTGTGTCAAGTTTGATATTGTTTGGTTTGTTAAGAGAAAATTAATAAACAGGACCACCATGTACTGTATTCCTACGTGACTGACTAAATGAAAGGTGAAATCATGCATCAGCAGTGTCTCAATCTTGTTGTCATCTGCTCTGCTCTGTATTCCCCAGGATGGACCCACCTGAGCTGATTAAGCCTTCGGTCGTCCCTGTGTGTAAGTGCATGTGAGTAATAGTCAAATTCTTCTCTTGGTTTGGGTTGCTTGTTTGGAGTATTCACTATAAGATTAAAAATAGTATTAAATATATTTTAAAAATCCATGCTCTAAGCATAAATATGAAACTGACACAAAACTTTATGTTGATGAATAGGTATTTGCATCAATGAAGCTGTTTAATGAGAGGCATATTCATTGAGGCAAATGGTTCTATAGATAGGTAGTAGAAATATTAAGAACCTAGTCCTTGAGTATTTATAGTTTCACAGGTAGTTGTTTTATTATTATTAGTGAATCGATGAATTGATCAGTAAGCAGATATAGATGAGAATGAAGAAAAGAGACCCAAGCCTGGAGATGATTGTGGCTGGTGGTGCATGAGTGCTGATTGGTCTGGAATTCTGAGGTCCACCACAGAGGAATCTAGTCCATTCCCTGTGTTCGAAATGTTCCTATAGACAGACTTCAGGAATATATGAGGCTCTTGTTCTTGGTCTTTGTGTTCATAAATTTTATAAAATATTATTAAAGAATAAATGACAGAATAAATAAATAAAGATGAAGAGGGTGAAGTATTGTTTGTTGTTAAAATGTACAACAAAGAAAAATAATACTAATGTAAATTGAAATCGATATTAAATGAATCTGGTGTATTACATCTTGGACCAAGGACACATAAAATGATAAGTAATAGTTACTGCTCTGAATCAGTTACAACTCTGATGTTTAATTTATTAAGACAAAAATATTACCATTAATCAATAACTAAATGGTTGTGTATATGAATGGTGAAAACAGTGGCTCAATAGAGAGAATGTCTCAATCTTTTTATTGTCTTCTCTGCTTGGTACTATTCAGAACTGATGCTTTAAGCTGATTTCAGCTTCTGCTGTGATCCAGTAGCTGTGTTGCCTCTGTGTCAGGATAGAAAACAAGGTGAGTAATGGGCAAAGTTCTTGTCTTGGTTTGGGTCATTTGTTTAAAGGTATTCACGGTATTCATAAAAGGTATTAAATATAATTAAAAAGTTAGCTCTGTCCAAACATAAACATAATATGAAATATTATGTTGGTTAATCAACATTAAAGTACATTAATCAAAGAGATATAGCCTACCTGGGAAATAGACTACGTTAAGGATATTCAAATATTTTGTTCTTGGATTTTATAAATCTGTGATATGTGAATCTGTGAATTGTTTATGAATTAATGACATAGTCAACGCAAATGTAGAAATGAGTGAAGAAAAAGAGACCCAAACATGGACCAATGATGAATTATGCATTATATGAAAAACGGGATAGTTAGTGAGAAATATAGTGATGTGAGAATGATTCTATATACAGATTAGGTGTATCAAGGCTCTTCTGGACTTTTTATGAATAATAGGATCTTAAAATTATTATTAATGAATCAATGATTGCTCAATAGATAATGTAGAAATGATTGAAGAAAAGGAGGGACAATATGGATCGATGATGATTACTGGTGGCGTATGAGTCATACGCGGTGAATATGTGTTGAACTCTGAGGTCAAGAAGAGAAGAAATCTAGGCCATTGCCCTGTGTGACGTTATCTAGATAGATGTCACGAATATACAAGAATCTTGTTTTTGGTTTATGTTCATGCATTATCTTTCAATTTTTATAATTGGGTCAATGAATTAATAAATAAACATATAACTAAGTAAAGGTGAAGGTCATGAGGCATTGCCCAAATGCAGAAATATGTGGTGAGACAAGAAATACTATTAATGTATATTGAAAACTCTCCTATCCATTAGGCAATAAATGGTATAATACAAGGGTGTTACCTCTTTGAGTAAGGATGTTATAGGCAGTGTTAAATATCGTGGTAGGCAAGGTTCGTATTCTTTGTCAGTGGCAAGATTGCTATTATTTGTTTACTTCGGAGAATTGAAGCATTTTCCCAAATTGCTAGATTCCTAAATGACTGACTAAATGACAGGTAGAATGCAGAGATCTATGTAGATTAGGTCTCAACCTGTTATTATCACCTGCTCTGCTCTGGACTCCTCAGAATGGATGCGCTCGAGCTGACCTACGGATTCTTCAATGATCATGAGCTCCCTGGCTGCATCTTGGTGTTAAAGCATGGAGACCAATGTGAGTAACATTAGTGTTCTTGTTTCCGTTTGGGTGATTTTTTTAAGGAAATTCCCTGTATTATTATAAAGTGTTAAATATAATCAATGAATGGCCCCAAAATGCAATTAATATGAAACATTATTGTTATTAATATACGAAATATTGAGGTTGATTAATGAAAGGGATGGATTGCTGAGGGAAATAAGTCTACAGACAGATGTTAGAGATTAGTCTATGCCAACAATGGACTAATGGTAAAGAGGTCAAATATATGGTGATGGGAGGAGAATTGACTTTGGGTGGTGAGCACACAATGCAATATATAGATGATGTATTACAGAATTGTACACTTGAAACCTATATAATTTCAGTAACCAATGTCACCCCAATAAATTTAATTAAAATAAAATTAATAAAATACAAACATTCAACACTGAGATTGATTAGCAAAAAAGATCTAGACTCTTCTCTAGAAAATGATTCTATATATATAGATGTTTAGGAATATTAAAGCTACTTTTACAAAATTCATTGCTATATATTGATTATTAGTGAATTAATGATTTATCTCTAGACAAAATTATAATCAAATGAAGAACAAGAAGGTGAAGTCTGAATCAATATTGAGAACTGGTGCCTTACGAGTCTAGGATGAAGAATGCTTACCGAGAAGTGTGAGGTTCAATATAAAAAGAAATCTAATCTGTTGCTTCTGACACAAATGGTCCTGTTGTTAGAGATGCCCAAAGATCTTATTCTTGGGCTTTTGAGTTTCACAGGTGTTGATTGCTTATTTAAAGTAAACGCAATAATAACTACACAAATTATGAATAAATGAAAGAAAAATAGGGCCAAATGTGTAAGAACTAGAGCATATATCATGTTTCCCCGAAAATAAGACCTAGCTGGACAATCAGCTCTAATGCATCTTTTGGAGCAAAAATTAATATAAGACCTGGTCTTATTTTGCTATAAGATCGGATATAATATAATATAATATAATACCAGGTCTTATTTTACTGTAATATAAGACTGGGTCATATAATATAATGTAATGTAATGTAATGTAATATAATGTAATGTAATGTAACGTAACGTAACGTAACGTAACGTAACAACATAATATAATATAATATAATATAATATAATATAATATAATATAATATAATATAATATAATATATAATACCAGGTCTTATATTAATTTTTGTTCCAAAAGGCGTATTAGAGCTGATTGTCCGGCTAGGTCTTATTTTCAGGGAAACATGGTAGAATGGAACAAACATCATTACCAATTTATTTCTAAGGAACTGAAGCCCATTAAAAATATATAGAGACTTCTATACGTAAGCATAAGGGACATATGTATGTAATTGTCCATGCTCATTTTCTATGCTGTGGTATTTTCTTTTAAATTAGTAAATAGGAAAAAAATTAAATAATGTAATCAACTAACTCGACATTCAAGAGGGCCAAGCATGACAAAAATGTGTCATCTGATAGTTATCATCGATCCGATTGGCCTCACTGTGCTCCATGGGTAATCACTCCATAATGCAAGTAAAATCATCATGCTGGACACCTTAAACACATACAACTATATTTTTCAATATTCCTCAATAAAGTTGGAAAAAAGTATTAGTTCTTCGATATTTATGATAGTGAGCAACTGGACACATTTACCATTTATCAGTGTTATTGTCTTGAGTTTGTATACAAAGATATGGATTTTATCATAATAAATTAATAACTAAGTTAATAATTTAATAAGATAAAAGGTTTCAAAGCACGTATGTGTTGAAACATCGTTCATCAGTTCTACTCATGGCTTGTCCTTCCTAAGAAACAAATATTAGCTCTCAGCAGTTTGAGTAAGCGGAATTAGATATACACAATAGCATTTCTCTTTGAGGTTTCTGGGAAGGTAAACATTTTTTCATTTTGTTTAAAAAATGAATAGTTTGTTAAATCATTTCATGAGCTGAAGAATGAATGAATGAAAATTAAAGCTGTTAATAAATAGGTACATACATACATACATACAAACAATCACAGAAGAGCAAGTGTGAATCTCTGATGGAGATGTGCTATATAGCACGATTTAAGAAGTAATCCATTTCAAGGCAAGTTTTTAAACGTTTGAGGATTTTACATTCACTTTCATAGTTACTTATTATTCTGTATCAGGTTTGTACCACAGTTTATAGACATTCCTCCGAGAGAAGGATCTAAGCTATTAATTCAATGGATGACCCACAGGAAGATGTAAAATATTGACAGTGTTAGGATGCTGAGTGGATAGTGAGTTCATGGCTCCTCTTTTTTATATTTTTTAATGAATGTACAAGTTCAATGATAAAGAGCCAAGCAAGGGCCCATGAGAGGAATTGAATACATTCTGAACGTGTCTTGTGATGAATTTGTTTCTGCGTTACTGAAGTTCACTTAAAAAGGAGATTTGGTATATTACACTTGTGGGAATTAGCCCAGGGCTAGATTTCAGTAATTTTCTAGAATCTAATTATGGTGTTTAAGTCGATTCTGGGGACTTATTGCATTATTCTAAAGCAAGGGTGTCCAAACTTTTTTCAACGTTTTTTACCAAGGTCCATATGCAGTAAAATACACAAACAGCCGGGGCCACTCACTCGAGGTGAAGTATGTATTGCCTCACCTGGTTTATTTAAGTAAACTAAGTATGTTTTTGGAATTTGCTGTGGGCCAATTAACAATGGATTGCGGACCGCAGTTGGCCTGCGGGCTGCAGTTTTGACACCCCTGTTCTAAAGGAATAAGTGAAAGAATCAGTAGATAGATTAGATGAATAGATAGATGGTAGATAGGTAGATCATAGGTAGGTAGGTACCGTGTTTCCCTGAAAATAAGACCTATCCGGACAATCAGCTCTAATGTGTCTTTTGGAGCAAAAATTAATATAATACTCGGTCATATATTATATTATACTATGTGAGACCTGGTCTTATATTATAGTAAAAGAAGACTGGGTCTTATATTAATTTTTGCTCCAAAAGACACATCAGAGCCGATTGTTTAGCTAGGACTTATTTTCGGAGAAACAGGGTAGGTGGATAGACAGAGGATAAGTAGGTTGGTAGATAAAAGAAAGTAAAGTTGGATTAATTAACAAAAGATGTGAGTTAGAAATATTTGTTCATGTGGTTCTGAAATGCTGCAGTGTATTATGTATTATAAAATTGTACACCTGAAACTTATATAATGTTATTAACTAGTGTTACCTCAATACATTTAAGTTAAAAGATAGAAACCTACAGCTCAAGGGTGTGACCTCTCTGGGTTAGGGTAATATAGAGCAGTGGCCCTCAAACCTGAGTGCACGTCAGAATTACCTGGAATGGCAATACAGACCGCTGGCCGTAACCTCGGCATTTCCGGCATTCCTGATCTGGTAGGATTGGTGTGGGGCCCCAGAATCTTCATTTGTAATACAGTCCCATTTCCTGCTTCAGCATAGCGGGGAAACGATGTTTTGAGAATCACAGGTAAAGTCAGATGTATTCGTATGTAATAATAGTTAATGCCCTTGCTCTGGATCAGCAGCAGTGAGATCCAGGTTGTTTATTTTATTGAGAAAAACAAGGGACCAGATATATTAATGAATAAAGATCTAAAAGTCTAAGTAAATGAAAAGAGGAAAGTGTTGTTGAATGGAGAAAACGTCTCATTCTTTTAACATCATATTTATACTCCACAAAATGGATGTATCTGAAACAATTAAGCCTTCTGAAAAGAACAAGGTCTCTATGCGACCTCTATATTCAGGAATATATATGTAAAAGGAGAAAATGGTTAGACACATGAACAAAATCAAACAAGGACAGGCCTATGTAGTGATGAAGAAGCAAAGTTTGTGATTAATTTGATTTAATGTTGCTTAGGATGGTTTTTAAAACAGACTGAGACCGTGTCACTCATTGTTATCGCTCTTTAAATTTCTGTTTTAGGTTTTTCCTAAACATTTCTTAATTGATAAAGATGTATGTTATTTTCATTATGAGGAAGAAGCCTATAGGAGATGTAAGTACTAGTCATTGTCTTAGTTCTGAGGGTGGGTTCATTCTACATATAGAAGGAATGTACAAACGATATGCAAAAGGGAATCGTGGACCAGTGATGTGAATGGAATGCATGCTGAACTATGTTTTATGATCAGAACCTCTATGACTTCCTGAGGTCCATTACAAAAGGGATTTAGGTGTTTACACTTACGAGAATGAGACTAGATAGATTTCAGTAATATTTAAGAATCATGTCTCAGCCTTTGGTGCTTCGTGGAGTACAATTTTATCTTGGAATAAATGAAAGAATAAACAAATATGGCAGTATAGAAAGACAGAAAAGGGTGGTGAGACAAGTATTATTATTAATATAACTTGGAACCACTGGAGTTCATTAAGCAACAAATGGACCAAGGGGGTTACATTTTTGGGTAAGATTGATATAGATGGTGATATATAATAGTCTGCATTCTTGCTTTGAGTCAATTGTGAGTTCCGAGAAGTTCATTTACGTTAGAGAAAATGAAATAAATACATAAATGACTAAGAAAATAAAATGAGAAAAGCATGTAAGCAGCAAAGGAACAAGACAAATAAGCAAATAAATATTCACAGACAGACAATAGTGTAGTGGTTACCAGCAGGTTGAGGGGTCGAGAGGGGCATGGCAGAAGAGGGAAAAGGGAGTCAAGTATGTGATGATGGAAGGAGAACTGACTCTAGGTGGTGCACACACAATGCAATATATAGATGATGTATTACTGAATTGTACACTTGAAATCTATATAATTTTACTAACCAGAGTTACCCCCATAAATTTAATTAAGAAAAGAATGTCTCAAGATTTTATTGTCTGTGTTGCTTATACTCAGAATGAAAGTGCCGTGCCAATTTAATCCTTCTGCCACGCCCGGTAAGCCTGTCTCAGGAGCCGAGAGAGGAATGTGAGTAACAATCAAAGCTCTTGTCTTGCTGTGGGTGACTTGTTCAAGACTATCCTCATCGTATGGTTTGTACTAAGCAGAATCCCATGGCCCACGATGGGATTCATGTGGAACCTATGTTCCTTAATGGATTTGTGCAACACTAATATTGACTGATGAAAGACAAGGGTTGCTGAGGGACGTCACTGTGTAGACAGTTAAGAGTCTTGTTCTTGGGTTTTTGTGATTATGTGATTATGTTAATTTATTTTTTAATTGTTAGTTGAAACAATAAAATCAATAAAGGTAGAAATTAATGAGGAAAAAGAGGAAAAATTCTGGACCCACGATGGATAATAGTCTAATCTCTCTTTTGGAAATGATCCTATAGACAGATGACAGAAATATACAAAGGTCTTTGTATAATTTTGGATTGGCAGATTTAGATTTGTTAATGAATCAATGATAGAATCATTAAGGAAAGACAGATAAATCAATGAAGGAGAAAGTGAAGTATTGTCCAGTTATGAACATATTTGGTGAGGCAAGATATGTTATAAATAAAAATTGAAAACACTGACGCCCATTTTGAAATAAATTGATCAAGGGTGTACTTCCTTGGCTAAGAATCATATAGACATGGATAATTAAGTCTATGTATGATAGAATTGTACACATGAAACGTGTATAATTTTATTAACCAATGTCACCCTAATAAATTTAATAAAATTAAAAAAAAAAGTCAATTTGTTTTTCTGGGTCAGTTCAAGTTTGAGGTTGTTCCTTTGTTAATAATATATA
The DNA here is from genome assembly GCF_036562045.2 of Rhinolophus sinicus. Lineage (NCBI taxonomy): Eukaryota > Metazoa > Chordata > Mammalia > Chiroptera > Rhinolophidae > Rhinolophus > Rhinolophus sinicus. Next base: position 3,833,577 of record NC_133753.1, on the reverse strand, counting down.
TATATATATATATATATATATATATATATAATATATGAACGCGAACACATACACATACACACATACTTATACATACAGAGGGTGCCAAAAAAATGTATACACATTTTAAGAAAGGAAAAAAAAAACTGTATTAAAATCACATTGATGGTAACCACTTTGAGCACCTCTTGTAACTGTAGAAGTCAAACGTGACTTGTATTCATCTTTTGTTATCAATATATATTGAGTATTACAATTTTAATACAGTTTTTTCCTTTCTTAAAATGTGTATACATTTTTTGGCACCCCCCATATGTTGTGAATGCCGAAGCTAAATGACAATAAATAGTACAAGATGCTGTCCCTTTTGCTAAGTATGATATAGACCGTAACAATCAATGTTTATATTCTCTGCCAGTGGCAATATTGATATTGTTCAGTCACTTAAGAGGAAATAAAATAGACATGAACACAAATTACTGATTATCTACTTGACTGACTAAATAAAGGTGGAATTAGGACCAATGGAGATAATGTTTCAACCTTTTGTTGTTGTTCTGCTCTGCTTTGTACCCCACAGAATGGATGCACTTCAGCTGATTTAAGCATCTTCCATGGCTGGGAACTCTATGATTACGTCTGTTTTAGGAGCATGGAGACCAATGTGAGAGATAGCCAGTGTTCTTTTTCGTTTAACTTTTTTTTTTTTTTTAAAAGGATTTTCACTGTATTATTGATAAGTATTAAATATAATCAAAGAAGATGATTGTCAACGTTAAATATCAGATTAATATGACTGATTTCACTTAGCATAATAATCTCAAGATCCATCCATGTTGTCACAAATAGCACCATTTCATCTTTTCTTATAGCAGAGTAGTATTCCATTGTGTATATATCTTGAGATTATTATGCTAAGTGAAATAAGTCAGACAGAAAAAAATCGAGAACCATATGACTTCACTGATATGTGGGATATAAAACTGAAAGCAACCAAGGAACAAGACAAACAAATAAAGAAGCAAAAACTCATAGATATAGACAGTAGTGCTTATGAGAGGGTAAGTGGGGAGGAGGGTGGTAGAAGAAGGTAAAAGGGATCAATTATATGGTGATGGAAAGAGAACTGACTCTGGGTGGTGAACACAGTACGTGATATATAGATGAGGTATTACAGAATTGTACACTTGAAACTTATGTAATTTTGCTAACCGTTGTCACCCCAATAAATTTTAATAAAAAAGATTAATATGAAGCATTATGTTGATTAATTCATACATGAAACACTGAGCTGAGTCAATGAAAGGAACTTGGTCTTACTGGAAGTGATCATATAGTTGGATGTTAGAGATATTCAAGAATCTTATTCTTGTTTTTTGTGATTTCTGTGTATTTCTGTATTAATGAATTAAATAATGAGCAAATGTAGATGATAATAGAGAACGAAGGCCAAACCTGGACCAACAGTGATGACTTAGCATATGGGGCATATGTGATGAATAAGTGTCTGGAACTCTGAGGTCCAACACAAATGGAATCCAGTCCATTCTCCTTTTATGAAGTGAACCTGTGGACAATGTCAGGAATATACAAGGATCTTGTTCTTTGAGTTTACAAAGTTTTAAAATATTACTATAAAAGATTCAGTGGCAGAATAAATAAACAAATGTGTAAATAAATAAAGATGAAGAGAATGAAGCTTTGTTCATTAATAAAATGTGTAATGAAAAGGAATGTCAATATAAATTGGAATTAACTGGAATGATTAATAAAGGACCCAGTATTATGTATTTGACTAAGGGTGACATAAACACTGACAGATAATAGTTATTGCTATCAGTCAGGTATTAGTTTGAGGTTTATTTTTTAAGAGAAAAAAATTACCATAAATTAAACGCCCAAATGACTATATAAATGAATAGTGGAAAATATGGTGTAATGGAGAAAATATCTCACTCTTTTATTGTGTCGTTTCCTTACAGTTTTCAGAATGAATGCACTGAGCTCATTTCAGCATCTGCTGTGATTAACATCGTTATGTTACCTTTGTGTTAGAAAAAAGACCAAAGTGAATAATAGAGATCTTACCTTGGTTTGGTTGAGTTTTTAAAATAGCATTCATAGTATTATTAAAAAGCAATAAGTATAAGCAAAAAGTTAACGATGGCACAGTGACAAATATGATACAAACTATTGTGTTGATTGGTTGATAACGTGCAACGTTGAGGTCAATTAATAAAAAAAATATAATCTATGTGGTACATGATTCTATAAACAAGCTAAGTTTATTCAAGGGTCTTTTTTGTGATTTTATGAATCATGTATTTTTATTATCAATAACTTAATGATTTAGTTGTTACAAATGTAGAAACAAGAGACCTCAAAATGGACCAATGATGATGACTGATGGCATAGAAGTAATGTACAGTGGATACTATGTGTCTGTAACTCTTGAGTCCACAAAAAACAAATTCTAGCCTATGTTCTGTTGTAAATGACCCCATGGGTCAATGTTAGGACTATATCTTGTTTTGGGTTCATAGATTTGATTTATTGTTATTAATGAATCAGTAATCAAACCATTAAAAATGTAATAAACAGCTAAAGAGAAGAGGTTACCGCATTGTCCAACTAGGAGCATATGTTGGGAGGCAAGAAATATTTTTTAATAACATTGAAATTATACCTATTAAAGCAATAAATGGAATAAGCATTTACCTTTTTGCCTAAGAATGATAGAGACACTGATAAGGTAAAATACTCAATATTATTTTTCTGGGTCAGTCTCAAGTTTAAGGTTTTCTTTTGTTAAGAGAAAAAAAATACCACATTATGAAAAACTAATGAATGTGTAAATGAATAAATGAAATATGGAAAACAATGATCAATGGAGATAGGTGTGACATTTTTATCATCTGTTCTGCTCTATGTTCCTTAGAATGGATGAACTTGAGCTAATCTGGGCATCTTCCATGGTCATGAAATCTCTGGTTGCATTCATGGGTTAGGAGCATGAAGACCATGTGAGTAATAGTCAAGTTTTGGTCTTAGTATCAATAATTTGTTTAAACGTATTCACTGTATTATTTAAAGCTGTGAGATATAGTCAAAAAAATCCGAACAGCCCACTGAGAAATACGCGATCACTATGAAGCATTATGTTGATTAATGCATATAATAAAAATGGAGAGTAATTATTAAAAAGATATTGACATGAAAATGATTCTAAATAAATATTAGGGATTTCTAGGTTCTTCATGGATTTCCGTGAATAAGCATGTTTTAAATTATAATTACTGAATTATGAATTGATCAATAATGTAGAAATGCATGAAGACCGAGAGGTGCAGTATTGGATCAGTGATGACTACTGGTGGCGTATGAGTCATGTACGATGAATACGTGTCTGGAACTCTGAGGTCCAATGCAAATGGAATTTGGTCCATTGTTCCTGTTTGAAGTGGTCCTATAGGCAGAGGTCAGGAATATACAAAGATGTGGGTAATGATCATAATGTTCATGCATTTGCTTTCTATTTTTATAATTGGATCAATGAAAGAATAAGTTAATGTGCAAATAAATAAAAATGAAGAAGGTGAAGCTTTGTCCAATTATAAAAATATGTGATTAGGCAAAAGTTACTATAATATAGTAATATATTAATATATATTGAAAAGACTGATATCCATTAGGAAAGAAATGTTATAAGGGTGTTACCTTTTAGCTAAGAATGTTAGACAGTATTAATATTGAATGTTCAAATTCTGTCAGGGGCAAGATCAATATTGTTTACTTAACAGAAAACAAAATATACATTATCCCGAATCTCTGTTTACCTAAATGACTGACTAAATGGAAGGTGGACTGCAAGGACCAATGAACACAATGTCTCATCCTTTGTTATCAACTTCTTTGTCTTGTGCTCCTTAGAACGGTTGCATTTGAGCTGATTTAAGCATCTTTCATGGCCACCAGCTCTATGGTTTCATCTATGCATTAAAAGATGGCGACCAAGTGAGTAAGTCAAAATTCTTTTCTTGGTTTTGGGATTTTTAGAAATGGTTTTTACTGCATGATTAAAAAATGTGAAATAGAGTTAATGATCACCAAGCATGGCCAGATAATTAAAATGAGATTAATATGAAGCATTATGTTAATTAACCTGTATCAGAAACATTGAGGTCAATTAATAAAGTAATTGACCTAATGGGAAGTAATTCTATAGACAAATGGGAAGTAATTCTATAGACAAATGTTACAGATATTTAAGTCTTGTTTTGAGTTTTTGTTATCCCTAGGTATTTATTTTATTATTATTAGTGATTTGATGACTTAATCAATCAAATATATAGACATAATTGAAGATAATGAGGGCCAAACCATGGTTGAGTCTTGGTCTGGAACTCTGAGGTCCAACACAGAAGAAATCTAGTCCTTTCCCTCCATTTGCAGTGATCCTATAGTGAGATGTCAGGCATATGTGAGAGTCATGTTCTTGGTTTTTGTGAACCTGATTATTTAAAAATATTATTATAAAGAATCAATGGTCAGACAAAAAAACAAATAAAACTGAAGTGGGTGAAGCATTGTTCATTGCTAAAATATATAGTAAATAAAAATAATATAAATTGGAACGGAAAATACAAAACTCAAATGTATGTCTTTGAGTAAGAATGATAGTAAGTAATAGTCACTGAGTGAGTTACAACTTTGCCATTTGATTTATTAGGAGAAAAAGAAATAAATATTACCATCAATTCATAAATGCCTACATTAATGTGCAAATTAGTAGTGGAAAAAAAGGATCAATGGAGAGAATATCTCGATATTTTTATCACTATGCCCAGTCATTACTCTTCAGAATGAATGTTTGAGCTGATTTCAGCTTCTACTGTGACCAAGATGGTCATGCTCCTTTGTTGCAACAAACGAGCAAGACAAACAAACAAACAAACAATCACAGATACAGACAACAGTTTAGTGGTTACCAGAGGGTAAGGGGTGTGGTAGAAGAGGGTAAAGGGGGTCAAATATATGGTGACAGAAGGAGAACTGACTCTGGGCGGTGAACACACAATGTGATATATAGATGAGATGATATATCATAGAACTTTACACTTGAAACCTATAGAATTTTACTAATCAATGTCACCCCAATAAATTTAATAAAGATTAATTAAAAAGACAAAGTTTGTCATGCTCCCTCTGTGTATGGAAAGAGACTAAGGTGAATTTTCGTCAGTTAGTTGTCTTGGAGTGGGCCATCTGTTTAAGGGCACTCATGGTATTATTAAAAAAGTATTAAATTAATCAAAAAGTTAACCAGGTCCCACTGTTAATATAAGAAACATTGTGTTGATTAATTGATAATGTGCATGATTGAGGTTAATTCATGGAGACAGTGTAGTCTACTTGGGAAATGATTATGTAACTGATGTTAGGGGATCCTATTCCTGGGTTTTTGTTAGCCATGTATTGTATTTTTATTATTATTAATGAATGAATGTTTTAATTAATACAAATGTTAAATGAACGAATAAAAGAGACTTACTCATGGCCCAGTGATGAAGACTGGTGATCTAGGAGTCATTGACAATGAGTGTGTGTGAAACTCTGAGGTCCAGCACAGAAAATAATTTGGTCTGTTTCCTCTGTGGAAATTGTTTCTGTAGAAAGATGTCAGGAATATAAGAAGGTTATATTCTTGTACTGATTTCATAGACATAGATTTGTTATTATTAATGAATCAATGATAGAACCATTAAGCAAATGTAAAGAAATACATAAGGAAGACTGGCGGTTAAGCATTGTCCAAATACAAACATAGATGGTGAGGCAAAGGATGTTGTTATTAATAATAAAAATTGAAAACACCGATGCCCATTAAGCAATAAATGGATCAGTGTCACCACTTTGACCAAGGTTATATAGGCGTAAGTAAGAGTCAATTTAATTGTCTGCCTCACACTGAAGATTTTTCCTTTTAGTAAGATAAAAGTATAAATATAAAAAAATAACAAATACCTAAATACTAGTAAATGAAATGTGGAAAGCAAATATCAATGCAGATGAGGTCTCAGTTTTTTAAATCATCTGCTCTGCTCTGTACTCTTCAGAATGGACACTCTCGTGATGATTTAACGTCTTGCATGGGCATGAGCTTGGATGGAGATTAATGTGAGTGATAGTTAAAGTTCTTTTCTTGATTTAAGTGTTTTTTTAAAGGTAATTCACTGTCTTATTAAAAAGTATGAAATATAATTGATGAGGGCATCTCAGTCTTAAATATGGTTTATTTGAAGTATTGTATTGATTAATCCATATATGAAAAACTGAGGGTATTAATAAGAGATATATTGATGTGAGAATAATTCTATACATACATTTGGAACATGAAGGCTCTTTTTTTTAATTGTACTAAATATTAGTGAATCAGTGATTTCATCAATAAACAAATTGAAATGAATGAAGAAAAAGAGGGACAATAGTGGATCAATGATGACTCCTGGTGGCGTATGAGTCATATACGATGAATACGTGTCTGGAACTCTGAGGTCCAAGAGAAACTTAATGTAGTCCATTCATTTGGTTTGAAGGGATTTTGTAGACAGAGTTCAGGAGTAAATGAGGGGCTTGTTTTCAGTCTTTGTGTTCGTGCATTTTCATCCCATTATAATTGGATAAAGGACCGAATATAAATAAATATATAAGTAAATGAAGGTGAATGGAGTAAAGCATTGTCCAATTATAAAAATATGTGGTGAGGCGAGAAATACTATTAATGTGTTATGAAAACCCTCAAGTTCAGTTAGAAATGAATGGTACCTGACTGTTACCTCTTCAAGTATGCATGAGGGAGACAAAAGTCTGAGACAATGAACCTCTTCTGGCTCAGTGACAGATCAAAGTTGTTTGTGTCCGTAACAGACTAAATATACACACCAGATTAACAACTGCCTCACTAACTATGTAAATGTATAGAGCGGGGAATCAATGGAGAGAGTGTCTCAACCATTTGTGCCCCCTGCTTTGCTTGTACTCAGAGTGGACGTACTGGACCTGATGGAAGGAGTCTTCCGTGATCCCCTGCTGTAGGTTGCAGCTCTGATTTTACGCTGGAGACCAACCACTGTGAGCATAATCAAATCTCTTGTCTTGGCTTGGGTGGTTTATCGAGGGGTGCTCACTATATTCATAAAAGCCTTGAGATATAATCAGAGAAGGCCATCTTTATCTTGTTGGTAAATAAGACGTTAATATGAAGCATTATATTGATTAATGCGTATGTGAAAAACTGATAATAAATACGACAGACATAATGAGGAGAGATTGTTTCTGGGGACATATTATTGATACCAAGGCCTTGTTGGGTTTTCTGAGTCAAGAGTTTTAAAATTGTAATTGTTGAATTAATGATGGATTAATAAATAATATAGAAATGAGTATAAAGAAAGTTGTCTTTTGGAACTCTGAGGTTCAACACAAAAGAAATGTGGTCTTTCTCTTCATGCATTTTTATTCTATTATTATAGTTGAACCAATGAAACAATCAATAAACAAATATATGGATCAGTGGAGAGAAAGTCTCAATCTTTTTATCACCTGTTCTGTTTGGTACTTTTCAGAATCGAAGCTGAAGGTGATTTCAGCCTCTACTGCAGTCCAGTTTATCATGGTTCCCTTGTTATAGGAAAGGGACCAAGGTGAGTAATGGTCAAAGTTCTTGTCTTAGTATGGGTCCTTTGTTTAAGGGTTTCCATGTATTATTGAAAAGTAATATATTAATATATAATCAAAAAATGAACTAGGGCTCAGTGATAAATGTGATATGAAATAGTATGTTGGTTAATTGATAATATAGAACATTGATATTGATTTATGAAAAATATGTCATCTAGTTTGTCAATGATTCTTTAAAAAGTAGTTAAGGATATTCAAATATCTTGTTTTTTGGTTTTTGTTACTCGCGTATTTATTTCACAATTACAATGAAATAATGATTTGATTGACACAAATATATAAATGAATGAACTAAAAGTGGGCTTCTGACAAATCAGTGATGACAACTGGTGGTGGATGAGTCATGGCAATAAATAATGTGCCTGGAACCTTAAGGTCCATTACAATACATACTCTATTTTCTCTGTTTATTTGATCCAATGGATAGATGTTAAGAATGCATGAAGATCACATTCTCATTTTGGGTTAATAGATTTAGATTTATTATTATTAATGAATCAATGATAGAACCATTAAAGAAATATAAATTATATTTTAAGAAGAAAAGATGAATTATTTATTATCTAACTATGAACACATGTAGTAAGGCAAGAAATATTAATAAAAATTGTAAACACTGATGCTCATTAAGAAATAATAAATGGATCAAGGGTATCACCGCTTTGGCCAAGGGTCGTATAAATGTGAATAAGAATTAATTTTATTGTTCTGAGTTAGTCTCAAGTTTGAGGTTATTCTTTTTGTTAAGAGGAAAAAAATTTACATTATGAAAAATTTTTAAATTCCTAAATGACTGAGTAAATGAAATGTGGAAAGTAAGGCTCAATGGTTATAAAATTTTCATTTATTTATTTTTTATCATCAGCTATGCTTTGTACTTCTTAGAATGTACACATGTGAGCTGGTTAAGTGTTATTCCATGGTGGCGAACTCTGTGATTGCATATCTGTATGAGGCACACAAACCAATGTGAGTCATAAGAGTTCTGGCCTTGCTTTCAGTGATTGTTCTTTCAGAGTATTCAGTATATTATTTGAAAGTCCCATATAGAATTACAGAAGTCTAACTGTAGCTCAGTGATACATATTAAATTTTATGAAACATAATGATTAATGCATAACAAATACTAGCATAATTAAAAAAAGACATTGATGTGAGGATGATTCCACAAATTAGGGCTATCATGATACTTCCTGAGTTTTTGTGAAAGATAGGGTTTTCAAATTATTATTAGTGAGTTAATAAATTAGTCAATAAACAATGTAGAAGTGAATGAAGGAAAAGAGAAACAATATTGGATCGATGAACACTAATGGTGGCGTATGAGTCACGTACAATGAATATGTGTCGAACTCTGAGGTCCAACAGAAATGGAATTTGGTCCATTGTCCTGTTCAAAGTAATTCTATAGACCGATGTCAGGAATATATGAGGACCTTGTTTTTCTTTCTTATGTTTGTGTGTTTTCTTTCTATTTGTATAATTGGATCCATGAAATCAACAAACAAATATACAAATAAATGAAGTTGGTGAAATACTGTCCAATTATAAAAATAGTGGTTAGGCAAGGCACACAGTATTAATGTATATTTAAAACACTGACATCTGAAAGGGAATATATGGTATAAGGGTGTTATTCTTTCACTAAGGGTGATACAGTTATTAAAAAGTACTAGTATTCTCTGTCACTAGCTAGATTGATATTATTTGTTTACTTAGAGAAAATAAAATATGCATTATTCCAATTCACTGCTTGATAATAATTGACTAAATGAAAGGTGGAATGTAAAGACCAATGAACATAATCTCAATCTTTTTTATCATCTGCTTTGTCTCGTACTCTGTAGAATGACTGCACTCAAGCTGATTTAAGCATCTCCAATGTTAATAAGCTCTATGGTTGCATCTATGTGGAAAAAACATGGAGACCAGTGTGAGTAATAGTCCCAGTTCTTTCCTTGGTTTTGTGGTTTTTAAAAGGTTTTCACCACATTATTAAAAAGTGTGAAATACAATCAATGATCATCAAACATTGAAAACAGTAAAAATGGGGTTCATATGAAGCATTATGCTAATTAATCTGTATAGGAAATATTGAGGTCAATTAATACTGTCAGTGAAAAGTAATTCTGTAGAATAATGTTAGAGATATTCAGGAGCTTTTTCAAGTTTTGTTATTTTAGTTACTTATTATTATTAATGAATTGATGAATTAATCGATTAAAACCTGTAGATATGATTGAAAATAATGAGGGTCATCCCTCGATAAATGATGATGACTGGTGATATATGAGTCTTGATAATGAAGACTACAGATCTGGAATTCTGAGGTCCAACACAAAAGAAATCCATTTTCCCCCCATTTGACATGATTCTATAAAGAGATGTCATCCATATACAAAGACGATGTTCTTGGTCTTTGTGAACCCGATCATTTCAAAATATTATAAAGAATCAATGGCAAGACTAATAAATAAATAACTGGATAAAGCTGAGCAGGGTGAATCATTGTTTATTGCTAAAATACATAGTAAAAATATTAATATGATTGGAATGGAAAGTAAAAGACTCAAGTGTACGTCTTTGAGTAAGAATGATACACAATAGTTACCAGTTACTGCGTTAGTTACAACTTTGATGTTTGTTTCAAGAGAAAAAGAAATATTACCACAAATTAACAAATGCCTGAATGATTATGCAAATGAATTGTTTAATATCATTTAATTAATATCAATGGAGAGACCGTCTCAGTACTTTTATCATCTCTCTACTTGATGCTCTTCAGAATGTATGCTGAAGTTCATTTCCACTTCTGCCATGTGAAGATTGTCGTGTTTCTTCTGTGTCTAGAAAGAGACCAGGTGAGCAATGGTCAAAGTGGTTGTCTCAGAGTGGGTCATTTGTTTAAGGATATTTACTATATTGTTAAACAGTATTAAATAATCAAAACGTTCAGCATGGCCCAATGACAAATATGATATGAAACCTTTTATTGATTAATTGATAATGTATTAGATTGAGGACTATTAATGGAAGAGATATAGTCAATTGGGAAATGATTCTGTAAACTGATGTTAGGAATATTCAAGGATGTTGTCCTTGTTTTTTTAAAATTACATTTACTTGTATTATTGAGATATAATTGACATATAATAGTTTATTAAGTTCAGGTGTACAGGATTCAATATTTGTATGTATTGCTTAACGACCATCACAATAAGTCTAGTTAACATCTGTCACCATACATAGTTACAAAAATTGTTTTTGGTGGAGAGAACTTTTAAGATTTATTCTCTTAGCCCCTTTCAAATACATAATACAGTATTATTAACTATAGTCACCCTACCATACATTACATTCCTGTGACTTATTTATTTTGTAACTATAGCTTTGTACCTTTTCATCTCCTTCACCCATTTGTCCACCCCTCAGCCCCCACCTCTGTCAACCACCAATCTCTTCTCTGAATCTATGAGATCTGTTTTTTTTCTTTTTCTTTTTGATTCTACATATTAAGCAGAATCATATGGATTTTGTCTTGCTCTTTCTGACTTATTTCACTTAACACAATTCCCTCTAGGTCCATCCATGTTCTTCAAAATGAAAGATTTCATTCTTTTTTACAGCAGAATAATATTCCATTGTAGAAAGATACCACATTTTCTTTATCCATTCGTCTATCAATGGACACTTAGATTGTTTCCATATCTTGGCTACTGTAAATAATGCTGCAATAAACGTGAGGGTGTATAGATCTTTTCAAGTTAGCATTTTCATTTTCTTTGGATAAATGCCCAGAAATGGAATTGCTGGGTCATAAGTTGGTTCTATTCTTAATTTTTTGAGGAATCTCTGTACTGTTTTCTATAGTGGCTGTACCAATTTAGAAACCAACAGTGCACAAGGGTTCCCTTTTCTCCACATCCTTGTCAACGCGTGTTATTTCTTGTCTTTTTGATAATAGCCAGTTCTAACAGGTGTGAAGTGATGTGTCATTGTGGTTTAGATTTGCATTTCCCTGATGATTAATGATGCTGAGTGCCTTTACATGTACCTGTTGGCCATTTGTATGTCTTCTGTTCTTGGGTTTTTGTGAACCATGCATTACTTTTATTCTTTTGAATGAATTAATGATTTGATACAAATATAGAAATGAATGAAGAAAAAGAGAGTCAAGTATGTACTAATGATGATAACTGGTGGCATAGGCGTCATGGACAATGAAAATATGTGTCTGAAATGCTGAGGTCAAATGCAAAACTAGTCTATTCCCTCTGTTGGAATTGTTTCTATAGAGACATGTTAAGAATATAAAAATATCGTATTCTCATATTGATTTCATAGATGTAGATTTGTTATTATTTATGTAATAATAGAACCTTTAAACAGATACAAGCTTATAGAAAACACGAGGGTGAAGCATTGTCCATCTATAAACATATGTGATGAGGCAAAAAATATTAATAAAAATTTAAAACACTGATGCTTATTAATAAATAAATAGATGAAGAAATCACATCTTTGACCAAGGTCGTACAAACATGGATGGATAAGTTAGAGTTAATTTGATTATTCAGGGTCAGTCTTAAGATTGAATTTTTTCCTTTGTGAAAATTATATATTGAGAAACAATTATAAACACCTAAATACTGAGTAAGTGAAATGCAGAAAGCAAGAGTTGACCTCAGTTTTATTTTATCATCTGCTCTTCTCTATGCTCTTCAGAATGTAAATACTCGAGATGATTTAAACATCTTTCATTGTCATAGACACTGTGATTGATACTTTGTAGTAGGAGCTAGAAGATTAATGTGAGTAATAGCTGAAGTTCTTTTCTTGGTTTCAGTGTTATTGTTTTAAGATTATTCACTGTATTATTAAAAAGTGTGGTATATAAGTAAAGAAGGTAACTGTATCTGTGTTAAATATGGGATATGTGAAAAATTATATTCATTTTAATGCATGCGTGGAAAACTGGTTATAATGAAAGATATATTGATGTGAGAGTAAATATATTCACTTTAAGAACATAGGGCTCATCTCAGTTTTTGTGAATAATAGGGTTTTAAAGTTATTATTGGTGAATTAATGATTTAATCAACATACAAATAGAATATAATGAGGAAATGGGAGATATTATTGGATCGATGATGACTACTGGTGGTGTATGAGTCATATAAGATGAATATGTGTCTGGAACTCTAAGGTCCAACATAAAATTAATCTTGTCTATTCCCATTGTTTGAAGGGATTCTATAGACAGGTATCAGGAACAGATAAAGATCTTGTTTTTGGTCTTAATGATCATGCATTTTCATCTGTTAATATAATTGGATAAGTGATAGAATCTAAATAAACATAAATTTAAAAAGATGAATGGAGTAAAGCATTGTCCAATTATAAAAATATATGATTATACAAGAAGTACTGTTGCTATATGAAAACCATGAAGTTCAATGAGAAGTAATGGCACGTTACTGTTGCCTGTATGGCTGAAGATGATGTAGACAGGATAAGTTGTAGAAAATGTTCATAGTCTAGGTCAGTGGTAAAACTGAAGTTTGTTTTCTTAAGGGGAAAAAATGTATACACCAAATTAATGATTGCCTCAATGACTGACTATGTGAGTGGTGAAAACCAAGGATCAATGGAGAGAATGTCTCAACCTTTTTCTATTATCTGCTCTGCTTTATGCTCCTCAGAATGAACGCACTGGACCTGATTTAAGGATTTTTCTTGATCACGACCCATAGGATTGCATCTCTGTTTTAGGAGCTTGGAGACCAATGTGAGTAATCATGAAAGTTCTTGTCTCGTTTTGGGTGGTTTAAGGATATTCACTGCATTAGTAAGAAGTATGAAATATGCTCAAAGATGGCTGACTGTGTACTAGCCACAAATATGGGATTAATAGGAAACATTATATTGATTAATACATATATAAAAAATAATAAATATGACAGATATAATGATGTGAGAATGGTTCCAGCTACATATTAGGGCTGTCAAGGCCCTTTTGTGTTCTGTGAATCCTAAGAGTTGAAAAAAATTTTTTTAGTGAATTAATGAATTAATAAACTATATAGAAATGAATAAAGAGAAAGTGGTCTTTTCTGGATCAATGCTGACTGCTAGTCATGGTTGATGAATAATATGTGATTGGAATTCTGAGGTCCAACACAGAAGAAACGTGGTCTTCCTCTTTATGCATTTTTTATTCTTTATTTTAAGTGGATCAATGATTTACCAATGAAGAAATATATAAAAAATAAAGTTGAATGGTAGTTGTATTGTCCAATTTAGAACATGTGGGAGGCAATAAATTTTATTACTGTAATTTGAAAACAGTAAAGTCCAAAGAGAAATAAATGGTACATGACTGTAACCTCTCTGGCTAAGGGTGATATAGACAGGGTGAATTATAGATAGTTTTTATGTTCTGGGTCAGTTGGAAGTTCAAAGTAGTTCATTTTCATAAAAACTGTGACATAAATATACTCCAAGCAATGATTGCCTAAACGACTGATTAAATGAAAGATGTAAAGCAAAGATCAGTGGAAGAAAGTTCCAACCTTTTTATCACTACTCTTCAGAACAGATGCTCTAGCTAATTTCAGCTTGTACCCGGGTGAAGTTTCTTATGTTGCCTCCATGTTACAAGAGAGACCAAGGTAAGACCAAGGTAAGTAGTACTCAGAGATTTTGTCTTGGTTGGGGTCATTTGTTTAAGGGTAGTATTCATGGTGTTATTACAAATTAACACATATAATCATAACGTAATTTATGACCCATCGATATGAAACATTATGTTGATTAATTGATGACATGTAACATTGAGATTGATTAATGAGAGATACAATCTATGTTGGCAATTATTCTGTAGATTGAATTAGGGATATTCAAAGTTGTTGGTTCTTCAGTTTTTGTTTATGTATTTATTTTATCAAGTCAATACAAATGTAGAAATTCATGAAGAAAAAGTAAGCGTCCATAGACCAATGATAATGACTGTGATCGATGAGTTATGGACGACGAATAATACGTGTCTGGAATTCTGAGGAACATATAGTACATGGTCTATTCTCTTTGTACATTTGATCCTATGGACAGATGCTAGGAAAGCACAAAGATCATGTGTTTACCTTGAGTTTATAGATTTAAATAGTTTTTCTTTCTTTTAAAATTAAATTTATCAGGGTGGCAATGGTTAGGTTTCGATTTAAATTTATTGTTATAAATGGGTCAGTATAGAACCATTGAAGACATATAAATAACAGAATATAAATGTAAAAATGTGAAACACCCAATTATGAACACATGTGGCAAGGCAAGAAATATTAATGAAAATTGCAAACACTGATGCCCCATAAGAAATAAATGGATCAAGGGTGTCATCTCCTGGGCCAAAGATCACATAGACACGATCAGTTAAAAATTAATTTTGTTTTTCTAGGCTAGTCTCAAGTTCGAAGGGATTCTCTTGTTTTTGTTTTGTTTTATTAACACGTTGCGTACGGATCACGAGAATCTTCACGAGGGATTTAAACCCCGCCGTACGCAACGTGTTAAGAGAAAAAGATGTCTACATTGTGAAAATTTTATATATTCTTAAATGACCGAGTAAATGAAATATGGAAAGCAAGAATCAACATGGATTAAAACTTTTTATCATTGACTGCTTTGTACTTCTCAGAATGTATGCATGTGAGCTGGTTAAGTGTTATTCCATGGTGGCGAACTCCGTGATTGCATCTCTGTGAGAAGCGCACAAACCAATGTGAGTAATGGTCAGAGTTCTTGTCTTGGTTTCAGTGATTGTTTCTTTTCAGAGCATTCAGTGTATTTTCAAAAGCTTCCCATAGAATCACAGAAGGCCAACTGTAGCTCAGTGATAAATAATAAATTTTATGAAACATTGTAGTGATTAATGCATAAATGAAAACAGCATAATTAAAAAAAGATATATTAGATTCTATTTACACGTTAGGGAAATCATCACTTTTCTTGTTTTTTTTGTGACTAATAAGGATTTAAAATTATTATTAGTGAATTAATGAATTAGTTAATAGACAATGTAGAAATGAATGAAGAAAAAAAGGAACAATATTGGATCAATGATGACTACTGGTGGCGTATGAGTCATATACAATGAATATGTGTCTGGAACTCTGAGTTCCAACACAAAAGAAATCAAATCTAGTCCGTTCCCATTGTTTGAAAGGATTCTGTAGACAGATGTCAGGAATATATTAAGATCTTGATTTTGGTCTTTCTCTTCCTGCATTTTCTGTGTATTTTTATAATCGGATCAATGAAATAATAAACTATGAAATAAAGATGAAGACAGCAAAATGTTCTCCAATTATAAAAATATGTGGTTAGTCAAAGAACAGTATTAATGTATATTTAGAACACTGGCATATGTAGGGGAATATATGGCAGTAGGGTGTTTTCTTTGACTAAGAATTATATAGTTATTGATAAGTAATAGTAAACCTTCATTTCTCTATCAGTGGCTAGAACAGTATTATTCATTTATCTACTTAGAGAAAATAAAATATATGTTATTGCAATTCACTGCTTAATAATGATTGACTGAATTAAAGGTGGAATGCAAAGACCAATGAACATAATCTCAATCTTTTCTTGTCACTGCTTTGTTCTGACCTCCAGAGAATGGCTGCATTCGAGCTGATTTAAGCATTCCACCATGCTCACGAGCTCCATGATTGCCTCTATATATAACAGGAGGACAGAGATTAATGTGAGTAGCAGTTGAAGTTATTTTCTTGGTTTAAGTGTTTTTTAAATGTCATCCACTGCATTATTAAAAAGTGTGAACCACAATTAAAGGAGGCTATATATTTCAGTGATGAATATGGGGTATATGAACCATTATACTGACTTACCCATGTGTGGGGAAGCCTCAGGATGAGTAATGAAAGAGACACATTGATGTGAGAATAATCTATGCACATACCAGAGACATACAAGGTCTTCTTGAGTTTTGTGAATTAAAGTATTTCAAATTATTAGTGAGTTAATGAATTAGTCAATAAACAATGAGAAATGAATGCAGAAAACAAGGGACAGTATTGTGATCAATGATGACTCCTGGTGGCGTGTGAGTCATATACAATGAATACGTGTCTGGAACCTTGAGGTCCAACACAAAAGAAATCTAGGCCATTCCAATTTGAATCGATCCTATAGACACATGTCAGGCATATATAAGGATCCTCCTTTTGGTCTTAGTGTTCATGCATTTTCATTCTATTATTATAATTGGATAAATGTGAGAATCTATAAATAACTATATATAAATTAAGATAAATGGAGTAAAGCATTGTCCAATTATTAAAATATGTTATTAGGCAAGAAATACTATTAACATATTATGAAAACCCTAAAGTTCATTTAGAAATAAATGGTACGTGACTGCCCTGTGTGTGGCTAAGGGTGCCGTACACAGCGTGAGTCCTAGACAATGTTCCGGTTCTGGGTCAGTTTGCAAGACCAACGTTGCTCTTTTTCTTAAGGGAAAAAATATTCACACCAAATTAATGATTGCCAACAACTGAATAAATGAGAGATAAAAAGCAAGGATCAATGGGCAAATGTCTTAACTATTTTTATCATCTGCTCTGCTTTATACTCCACAGAATGGACAAATTCGAGCTCTCTGGTTGCTTCTACATTGTAGGAGCGTGGAGACCAATGTGAGTAACAGTCAAAGCTATTGTCTTAGTTTGAGTGACTTGTTCAAGGCTGTCCACTGTGTTATTTAAAAGCATTAAATATAATCAAAGAAGGTGAAAAATGGCAATGTTTAATATCAGACTGATATGAAGCATTATGTTGACTAATCCATAAATGTAACACTGAGGTCAGCTAATAAAAGAGATTTAACTCTGTAATATTGTAGAGATAGATGTTAGGAATGTTGAAGGATCATATTCTTATGTGTATTTCTTTACTAATGAATTAATCTATGAGTAAATGTGAGAATGAAAAGAAAGAGGGACAGTCATGGACCAATGATGACGACTGGTGGCGTATGAGTCATATACAATACACATTATGTGTCTGGAACTCTGAGATCTGATAGAAAAGTAATCTAGTCCATTTCTTGCATGTATAGGGGTCTTACATACAGATGCTAGTATTATATAAGGATTTTGTTCTTGGTCTTTGTGTTCATAAAGTTGAATAATTTATAATAGTATTAATGGTAGAATTAATAAAGAAATGTATAAATGATTTAAGTTGAAGAGGTTGAAGTCTCTTTTTTGGTAAATATGAATAGTAAGGTAAAAGAATTTTAACATACTTTAGAATGGATATAAAAGGACCAAGTGTATTACAGCTTTGACTAAGGTTGACGTAGACAGTGGAATGTAGTAGTATGGTTTTGCCTGACTCAGTTGCAAGGTTGAAATTAATTTTTAAGATAAAAAAATAAATATCTCCATAAGTTAATAAATGCCTAAATGCCAATGTAAATGATGGAAGAATATATGGATTAGTGCAGAGAAAGTCCCGACCTCTGTGTCACCTTCTCTGTTTGGTACTCTGCAGAACAAATGCCCGAGCTAGCTAATGCATCATGAAAAATCTGTTGTGATCAAGATTGTCATGTACCCTTTCTGTTAGGAAAGAGAGCAAGGTGAGTAGTGGTCATAGGTTTTTTTCGTTGTGGGTCATTTGTCTAAGCATCATCATGGTATTATTAAAAAGTAACAAATACAGTTTAAAAGTTAACTATGGCCCAGTGATAAATGATATAAAACATTATACTGATTAATTTAACATTGAGGTTGATTAATGCAAGATGTGTAATATAAGCTGGCAAATATTCTACAGAAGTTAGAGATGTTCAGCATCTTATTCTTCGTTGTTTTGGAATCACATGTTTATTTTATTATTTTCAATGAATTAATGATGTAATCGATAAAAATGTAGAAACAAATGAAGAGAATGTGGGCCTCTAATGGACCAATGATGACAACTGGTGGCGGATAAGTCATGGACGATGAATAATATGTGTCTGGATATCTGAGGTCCATCACAATAAATGTCTATTCCGTGTGTTGATTTGATCCTGTAGACAGATGTTAGCAATATACAAAGATTATATCCTCATTTTGAGTTTATGGATTTACATTTGTTATTATTAATGGATCAATGGTAAGATCAATAAAGACATATAAGTAATAGGTAAAGAAAAAAGGATAAAATGTTATCCAACTATGAACATATATGATGAGGCAAGAAATATTAATAAAATTGAAAATACTGATGCCCATTAAGAAATAAATGGACTAAGGGTGTTACCTAGTTGGCTAAGGATAAGTCTCAGGGTTTGTCTCAAGTTTGAGACATAGTTTTTTTTCTTTGTGGGTCATTTTGTCTCAAGTTTGTCTCAAGTTTGAAGGTTTTACTTTCATTAAGAGACAATATGTTTACATCATGAAAAATTTATAAATACCTAAATGAGTAAATAAGTGAAATGTGGGAAGCAAGGATCAGTGGAGATAAGATCTTAACTTTTTTTTATCATCAACTGTGCTTTGTACCTCAGAATGGACACACTTGAACTGATGAAGCATTTTCCCATGATGGTGTGCCCTATGCTTACATCTTTGTGTTAGGAGCATGGAAACCAATGTGAGTAATGGTCAAAGATCTTGTCTTGGTTTCAACAATATTTTTTTAGGATATTCAGTGTATTTTTAAAAAGTGCTATATAGAGTCAAAGTTTGCCAACTATAGCTCAGCAATAACTATTGAATTAATGAGACCTTATGTTGGTTGCTACATACATGAAATTTAAGATAATTAATAAGAGAGAGACAGTGATAGAAGAATGATTCTATAAATAGATTAGGGGTATATTGACTCTTCTTGGATTTTTGTGAATAACAGTTCTTTAAATTATTATTAGTGAACTTATGAATTAATAAACAATGTAGAAAGGAATGAAGAAAAAGAGGGACAATATTGGATCGGTGATGACTACTGGTGGAGTATGAGTCATGTGATGAATAAATTATCTGGAACTCTGAGGTCCATCACAAAATAAATCTAGTCTATTTTTATAATTGGATAAATGAAATAATCAATAAACAAATATAAAACAAAGATAAAGGTGGTGGAATGTTGTCCAATTATAAAAATATGTGGTTAGGCAAAGAATAGTATTAATATCTATTTAAATGACTGCCCTCTATAGAGGATCATGTGGTACAAGGGTGTTATTCTTTTTCTAAGGATGATATAGCTTTTGATCAGTGGTAGTGAATGTTCATGTATGTCAGTGGTTAGATCAATATTGTTTGTTTACTTATGAGAAATTAAAATAGACATTGTCCTAATACATTGATTATGTAAATGACTAACTAAGTGAAAGATAGAATGCGATGGCCAATGACATACTGTGTTTCCCTGAAAATAAGACCCAGCCGGACAATCAGCTCTAATGCGTCTTTTTGGAGCAAAAATTAATATAAGACCCGGTCTTACGTTAGATAAGACCGGGTCTTATGTTATAGTAAAGTAAGACTGTATCTTGTATTAATTTTTGCTCCAAAAGACGCATAGAACTGATTGTCCGGCTAGGTCTTATTTTCAGGGAAACACGGTAATATCTCAAACTTTTAAAAAAATCATCTGTTCTGTCTTGTACTCCTCAGAACGGTCACACTTGGGTGACTTAAGCATCTCTCATGGACAGAAGTTCTCTGGCTGCATCTATGTGTTAAAAGCATGGAGACCAATGTGAATATTAGTCAAAGTTCTTTTCTTGGTTTTGTGTTTTTTTAAACAGATTTTCACTGCATTATTAAAAGAGTTATATAGAATCAAAGATCATAACCATGGCCAAATAGTAAATATGGGGTTAATATAAAGCATTATATTAGGCTTGTGCAAAAGTAATTGTGGCTTATAAGGTTAAAAATAATTGCAAAAACCGCAATTACTTTTGCACCAACCTAACATTAATTAATCAATACAGGAAAACATTGAAGTTAATTAATGAAAGATTTAATGAAAAATGTTAGAGATATTTAAGGATCTTGTTTCAGTTTTTTGTGACCTCTAAGTATGTATTGTATTGTTTTTAGTTAACGGATGAATTAATCAATAAAACATGTAAACATTAATGAATATAATGAGTACTAAACCTGAAGCAGTGATGATGATTGGTCATGTAGGAGTTTGGATCATGAATACAATAGGTCTGAAAGTCAGAGGTCCAGCACAAAATTAACCTAGTCCATCCCCACTGTTTGAAGAGATCTTTTACACAGATGTCAGAAATATGCAGTGATTTTTTTGGTCTTAGTGTTCATACATTTCATTTATTATAATTGGATAAATGTGAGAATCTATAAGTAAATATATATATATATATATATATATATATATATATATATATATATATATATATGGATGAATGGAATTGAGCATTGTCTAATTATAAAAATATGTGGTGAGGCACAAATACTGTTGATGTATTATGAAACCCTGAAGTTCAATTAGAAATATTAGGTGGTGCAAAAATAATTGCTGTTTAAAAGGTTAAAAATAATTGCACAAACCACAATTTACTTTTGCACTAACCTAATTAATGGTCCATGACCGCCACCTGTATGTCTAAAGATGCTGCAGCCAGTGTACGCCCTAGACAATGTTCCGGTTCTGGGTCACTTTGCAAGATCAACATTGCTCTTTTTCTTAAGGGAAAAGAAAAAAACCCAATTAATGGTTGCCCTAACTGCTGAAACAAGAATCAAAGGAGAAATGCCTCAACTATTTTTATCATCTGCCCTGCTTTACACTCCTCAGAATGGACAAATTTGACCTGTTTTAAGGATTCTTTTTTGATCAAGTGTCCTGGGATTGCATCTCTCTTTTAGGAGCCAGGAGATCAATGTGAGTAATAATCAAAGTTCTTTTCCTGATTCTGGTGTTTTGTCTTAAGGATATTCACTGTATTAATAAAAAGTGTGAATCTAAGAAGGTGAACCATATCCTAGTAACAATTAAGGGACTAATATAAAGCATTATATTGGCTAAAGCATATATAAAAACAGGATAATGATAGCGATATTGATGTGAGAATGGTTCTTAATGCATGTTAGAGTATCAAGGTCTTGTTGAGTTTGTGAATTATAGTTTTAAAATTATAATTAGTGAATTAATGAATTAATAAAAAATATAGAAATTTCATGAGAAAGTGGTCTTTTCTGAATCAGTGATGATAACTGGTGGCGTATGAGTCATGGATGGTGAATAATATGTGTCTGGAACTCTGAGGTCCAACAGAAATGGAATCTGGTCCATTTTCCCTATAGGAAGTGATCTAGATAGATCTGTCAGGAATATGCAAGGATCTTGTTTTTGCTTTCTATATTCCTGCATTTTTTCTGTTTTTATAATTGGATCAATAAATAAACAAATATAAAAATGCATAAATATGAAGAAAGTAAAATATTGTCCAATTATAAAAATATTGGGTTAGGCAAGAAATTCTATTGATTTTTATAGACAAATTGTTCCTATAGAGAGATGTCAGGATCAATACAAATCAATATAAAAATTAGTTTGTATTGATTTCATAGACATAGATATGTATTATTAATGGAATAATGATAGAAGATTAAATATTTTAAAAATTAAAGAAGACTAGAATGAAGCAGTGCATAACGATGAATGTATGTGGTGAGGCAAAAGATATTCATAAAATTGAAGAGTTATATTTATTAAGAAATATATGTATCCAAGTTTCCCCTGTTTGGTTAGGAATCATGTAGACACTGATGAGAAAGTAGCTATCGTATTGCTGTGCGTCAGCCTTAAGACTGAGGTTTTCATTCTGTTAGGATGAGTGTATACACATATTAAGATAAAAGAAGAAATATCTTAATATCAAGTCTATGCAATGTGTGCTCAGCAAGCCTCAGTGTCTATTAGGTCTTAACGTTTTATGCCTTGCTCTGCCCTGTCCTCCTCAGAACGAGTGTACTCGAGCTGCTTTAGCATCTTCCATGGCCATGAGCTTTCTGGTTGGAAGGAGTATAGTTGAAGTTAATGTGAGTGTAGTTGAAGTTCTTTTCTTGGTTTAAGTATTTTCTTGATTTAAGTATTTTCTTTTAAGGTAATTTACTGCGATATTAATTATAAAATATAATTAAAGAAGCAGTGTATCTCAGTGATAAATATGGGATCTATGAACCATTATATTGATTAATTCCCATACGAAAAACTGAGGATAATTAATGAAATAGACACATTGATGTGAGAATAATCTAGGTGCAGATTAGGGATGTAATAACTCTTCTTGGGTTTTGGTGAATCATAATGTTTAGAAGTTATTAGTGAATTAATGATTTAATCAATAAACAATAGAAATGAATGAAGAAAAAGAGGAATACTCTTGGATCTTTGATGACTACTGGTGGCGTATGAGTCATGGACGATGAATGCATGTCTGGAACTCTGAGGTCCAACACAAAAGCAATCTGGTCTTTCTCTTCATGTAAAGAGTGTCTTATTTTATTGTCATCTGCTCTGCTCTGTTCTCCTCAGAACGGACGCACTCGAGCTGATTTCAGAATCTGGCATGGTCACGAGCTGTCTGGTTGCATCTATGTTGTAGAGGCATGGAGACCAATGTGAGTAATATCATATTTTAGCTTGAGTGGCTTATTTAAGGGTATTCCCTGTATTACTCAAAATATTAAATATAATCAAGAAGGCAAAATATACTATTGTTAAATATCAGATTGATAGGAAACATTGATTAACGCATAAATGTAACATGGAAGTCAGGGTTTGGAAGAGTCTCTGAAAAGGGCTATAGAAATAGATATTCAGGTGTTGGAGGATATTATACTTCTTTACTTTTTGTTCTGTGCATTTATTAATGAATTCATCCATAAACAGATGTTTATGAGAATGAAAACAAAGAGGGCCACTTATGCATCAGTGATGATGACTGGTGATGGGTGAGTCATGAACGATGCATAATGCGTGTCTGGATACTGAGGTCCAACATAATGATACCTAGTGTAGTTTCTCTGTTTATATGATCTTATAGATAGATGTTAGTAATACACTCCGTAGAGGTATTGGGTTAATAGATTTAGATTTATTATTATTAATGGGTGAATTATGGAATCATTAAGGAAATATAAATAATAGGTAATGAAAAAGGGTGGAGCATTGGCCAACTAGGAACATAAATTATTTATTAAATTGAAAGCACTAAAATTCATTAAGGAATAAATGGATCAAGAGTGACTCTTTGACTAAGGATCGTATAAATATGGAATATTAGGAGTCAATTTTATTTTGTGGGCCTCTCCTAAGTTTGCTATTGTTAGTTTTGTTAAGATACAAATGAATAATTTATAAATACCTCAATGAGTGAGTAAATGAAATGTGGAAATCAAGGACCAATGTGGATCGTAACTTAACTTCTTTTCTGTCATCACCTGTGCTTTTACTTCTCAGAATGACACACTCGAGCTGATTAAGCATTTTCCCATGGTGGCGAGTTCTGTAATTCTCATCTCTGTATTAGGAGCCCAGAGACCAATGTGAGTATGGTCAAAGTCTTGTCTGGGTTGCAGTGATTTTCTTTTTTGGGGGGGTATTCAGTGTATTTTTGAAAAGAAACATATATAATAAAAATGGTCAGCTATAGTCCAGTGATATATATTGAATTGATATGAAACATAAAAATGTAAGATATTTAAAGAAAGTATATTGATGTGAAAATAATTCTATATACAGAATAAAGATTTCAGAGCTGTTCTTGACTTTTTGTGAATAATTGGGTTTTAAAATTATTATTAGTGAATTAATCAATTAGTCAATAAACAACGTAGAAATGAATGAAGAAAAAAGAGGAACAATATTGGATCGATGAACACTAATGGTGGCATATGAGTCATATATGACGAATATGTGTCGAACTCTGAGGTCCAACAGAAATGGAATTTGGTACATTGTCCTGTTCGAAGTAATTCTATCGACAGATGTCAGGAATATATGAAGATTTTGTTTTTCTTCTTAATATTCATGCATTTGCTTTTAATTTGTATAATTGGATCAATGAAATCAACAAACAAACAAATAAATAAATAAAGGTGAAGTTGGTGAAATGTCCAATTATAAAAATATGTGCTTAGGCAAGAAAAACTATTAATATGTATTGACAACAAATATCTATTTAGATGTTTATATACAAGAGTGTTAGTCTTTGACTAAGGATCATATAGTTATTGATAAGAAATAGTATCATATTCTTTGTCAGTGGCAAGATCAATATTGTTCACTTAGTTAAGATAAAATAAAATATAAGTTATCCCAATTCATTACTTACCTAATGACTGACTAAATGAAAGGTAGAATTCAAGGATCAATGACATAATATCTCATTTTTGTTTTTAATGATTTGCCCTGTCTTGTACTCCTCAGAGTGGATGCACTCAAGCTGATTTTAGCATTTTCCATGGTCATGAGCTCTCTGGTTGCGTCTATGCTTTAAGAGCATGGAGAGCAATGTGAGTAACTGTCAAAGTTCTTTTCTTGGTTTTGCAGTTTTTAAAATAGGTTTTCACTGAATTATTAAAAAGTGTGAATTATGATCAATTATGGCCAGACATGCTAAAAAGAAGAATGGTGTTAACATGATGTATTATGTTACTTAATCATTGTAGGAAATTTTTAGCTCATTAATGAAAGATATGTATTGTTTGTGGGAAGTAATTTTATAGACACGTTTGAGATAGTCAAGGATGTTGCTTCAAGTTTTTGTGATCCGTAGGTATTTATTTTATTATTATTAATGAATTGTTAAATTAATAAATAAGAACGTCTAGACGTGAATGAAGATAATGAGGGCCAAACCTGGATAAAATGATGGTTCCTCTCATTTTAAGTGATCCTATAGAGAGAAGTTAGGTGTATACAAGTATCGTGTTCTTGGTCTTTGTCTACAAGAATATTTAAAAGCATTATTATTAATGGCAGAATAAATAAACAAATATATAATGAAGAAATACAAAGAGGGTAAAGCAGTTATTAAAATATATACAAAGAAATATGATAATATAAATTGGAGTGGAAAGTAATATGATCAAATGTATATGTCCTTGAGTAATATGATAGACAGTGATAATAGTTGTTTACTAATAGAGCCCTTAAAACTTTGACATTTGATTTATTAAGAGAAAAATAAATAAAAATTACCATACATTAATAAATGCTTAAATAACTATGCAAATGAACGGTGGAAACTATGAATCAATGGAGAAAAAGTTTCCAAATTTTTATCGTGTTGTTTGTCTGGTCGTCCCTCTTGAAAATGGACACTGGACCTGATTTCAGCTGTCATCAAGATTGTCACGCTCCCTCTGTGTATGGAAAGAGACCAAGGTGAGTAATGGTCAAACTTGTTGTCTTGGAGTGGGTCATTTGTTTAAGGGTTTTTATGGTATTATTTAAAACTATTAATAAAAAGTTAATCATGTCTCAATGATAAATATGATATGAAACATTATGTTAATCGATAATGTGCAGGATTGAGGTCTACTAATGAAAGAGGTATATTTTATGTGGGAAATGATTCTGTGAACTGATGTTAGGGATATTTAAGAATCTTGTCCTTGGGCCGGCCCAGTGGCTCAGGCGGTTGGAGCTCCGTGCTCCTAACTCCGAAGGCTGCCGGTTTGATTCCCACATGGGCCAGTGGGCTCTCAACCACAAGGTTGCTAGTTCAATTCCTTGAGTACCACAAGGCATGGTGGGCTCTGCCCCCTGCAACTAAGATTGAACACGGCACCTTGAGCTGAGCTGCCTCCCGGATGGCTCAGTTGGCTGGAGCGTGTCCTCTCAACCACAAGGTTGCCGGTTTGACTCCCGCAAGGGATGGTGGGCTGTGCCCCCTGCAACTAGCAATGGCAACTGGACCTGGAGCTGAGCTGCGCCCTCCACAACTAAGATTGAAAGGACAACAACTTGACTTGGGAAAAAAAACAAAGAATCTTGTCCTTAAGTTTTTATGAATGATGTATTATTTTTATTATTATCAATAAATTCATGATTTAATTGATACAAATATAGTAAAGAATGAAGAAGAAGAGACCAAATCATGTCCCAGTGATGATGACCTGTGGCGTAGGAGTCATGGACGATGAAAATATGCGGCTGAAACTCTGAGGTCTCACACAAAACATAGTCTATTCCCTCTGTTGAAATTATTTCTATGAAGAGTTATAAAGATCAGATTCTTGTATAGAAGTCATAAACATAGATATGTATTAATGGGATAATGATAGAAGTATTAAACACATATAAACAAATGTACAAAGAAGAATAGGGGGAAGCATTGTCCAATCATGAACGTATGTAGTGAGGGGGAGATAATATTAATAAAATTGAAAACATTCATTCCTATTAAGAAGGAATCATATAAGGATCATATAGACACTGACAAGGAAGAGTCAATGTTATTTTCCTGAGTGAGTCTCAAGATCGAGTTTCCCTTTTGTTAAGATAAAAAATACATATTAAGAAAAAGCAGTAAATACATAAATACTGAGTTAATGAAATGCAGAAGGCAAAGATCAATGACAATTAGGTCCCAGTTTTGCATTTTTTGTAAGACCTTTTTTTTTTTTTTAATCATCTGATCTGCTCTGCTCTGTAATCCTTAGATGCACTTGAGCTGAGTTAATCGTCTTGCATGGTCACGAGCTCCATGGTTGCCTGTGTATAATGGGAGGACAGAGATTAATGTGTGTAATAGTTCAAGTTGTTTTCTTGGTTTTAGTGTTGTGGTTTTAAAAAATTATTCATTAAAAAGTGGAAAATGTATTTAAAGAATGCAATTCTATCTTAGTGATAAATATGGGATATTGTTAGTATATTAATGTATATAAGAAAAACAGGGTAATGAGATATATTGTGAAAATAATTATATAGATTAGGTACATAAGAGCTTCTAGGAGTTTTGTGAATTATAGCATTTAAAAATTATTTTTAGTGAAATAATTATTTAATCAATAAAACCATAGAAATGAAGAAAAATAGGGACAATATTGGCCCAGTGATGACCACTGATGGCATGTGAGTCATATACAATGAATGTTGTCTGGAACTCTGAGGTCCAACATGAAAGAAATCTAGTTCATTACCTTTCTTTGAATTGATAGATTTCAAGATTATACAGTAATCTTTTTATTGGTCTTTGTGTTCATGAATTTTTTAAATATATAATAAAAGAATCAATTACAAAAGTATACATCAATAAAGATGAAGAGGATGAATCATTACTTAAATATGTAGTCAGGAAAATGGATATTAATATACATTGTAACGGACAATAAATGGACCAAGTGTATTATGTCCTGGACTAAGGATGATGTAGACATTGACAGGCAATAGTCATTTATTGCCCCGAGACGTTTGCAAGTTTGAAGTTTATTTTATAAAGGTAGCAATGTAAGTAATAGTCAAAGTTCTTGTCTTGGTTTCAGTGTTTGTTTTAAAGGTATTCACTGTATTATTTTAAGAGTGTGAACTGTAATTATTGAAGGTCAACCATGGCCCAATCATAAATATGGGATTAATATGAAGCATCGTTTTGATTAATCCATATGAGGTGTGATCAAACAATATGGCAATGTTTAAATAAAAAAATTACTACAGTAAAAGACATTGCCATCGATCCCCCTCAAAATACTCCCACTTGCTTCGAATACACTTATCCCATCGTTCTTCCCACTTTCTAAAGCAGTTCTGGAAGTCCTCTTTCGTGAGTGTATTTAGTTGCACTGTCATGGCTGCCTTGATGTCCTGAATCAATCCAAAACGTTTACCTCTCATGGTAATTCTGACTTTGGGGAAGAGCCAGAAGTTGCACAGTGCCAGATCTGGTGAATAAGGTGGATGAGGACACACCGTAATATTTTTATTTGACAGAAATTGCCATACTAGAAGCTATGTGTGACATAGAGTGTTATCATGATGGAGGATGATTTACGTCACTTTAAAACACACTTTTTCTCAACCGTAGCTCACATCCGACTGACTGCACCGAACAAGCTGAAATGTCATATACTGTTAGTAAGGCTCTATGCACAACTTCCTGTATTGAAGATCCCTGCCTTTCTGTTGGCTGTAACTTGGCAGCATTTATATATATATCACAACGGAAAGGCTACACGTTTTATTGGACAGAAAAACATTACAGTTTATCCTTATCCACCTTATTCACTGGATCTGGCACCATGCGACTTCTGGCTCTTTCCCAAAGTCAAAATGAGTCAGAACATTGAGGCAGCCATGACAGCGCAATTATAGACACTCATGAAAGAGGACTTCCAGAACTGCTTCTAAAAGTTGCCAAAATGATGGGATAAGTATGTTCGAAGTGGAGGGTAAATATTTTGAGGGGGATTAATTGCAATGTGTCTTCTACTGTAATAATTTTTTTATTTAAACATTCACCGTAGTTTCTGATCATACCTCGTATATGCAACATGGAAGTCAAGTAATGGAAAAGATGTATTGCCATGAGTAATAATTCTGTAACAGATTTGGAGATATTTAAGTATCTTACTCTCAAGTTTTATGACTGTAGGTATGTATTTTATTATTATTCGTGACTTGATTAATTTATAAAATTCATGCAGATATGAATTTAAAAATTAGGGCCAAGTCTGGATCAAAGATGACCACTGGTAGCGTATGAGTCATGGATGATGACTACTATGTGTCTGGAACTCTAAAGTCCAATACAATAGAAATCTAGTGTATTCTTCTATTGGCAAAAAATCCTGTAGATAGATGTTAGAGATATTTACAAATCTTGTGCTTCTAATTTTAATGGCTCATAGATTATGATTATATTAATATAGAAGAATCAATAAAAAATATTTAAATGATTAAAGATGAGTAGAGTGATGCTTATTACAATTATTAAAGTATGTGGTAAGGAAAGAAATACTGTTAATATAATTTGGAATGGATAATAAATGAAGTAAAGGTGTTACTCCTTTAGAGTAGGATCATACAGTAGCCATTGATAAATAATACTCAGTGTATTGTCCTGTATCAATTTTAAGTTCAACGTTTGTTTTGTTAAGAGAAAAGTAAGCAAATAGTACCATAAATTAAGAAATATTAAATGACCGAGTAAATGAAACGTGGACTGCAAAGGACCAATGGATAGAAAGTCTCAAATTTTATTTTCTGCTCTGTCTTGTACTCCTCAGAATGGGTACTCCTACACTGATTTTAACCTTTTGCTGTGACCTCAAACTCAATGGCTGTCTTAGGAGCATGGAAACCAGTGTGAGTAACAGTCAAGTTCTTGTCTTGGTTTGGATGGTTTAAGATTGGTCAATGAATTATTAAGAAGTAAGAAATATATTCAAAGAAAGCTAAACATGGCCCAATAATGAACATGGGATTTATATGAAACATTATGTAGCTTTTCCCATTCATTTCAAAACTTGAATGTCCCATTTTATATGTGTCTCATGAATTATTTAAACATCCCCCTTTTGATTAACACCTAGGATGTTACTGATTTAGGGAGCCAGTATCCTAGCGTGTTTCCCCGAAAATAAGACCTAGCTGGACAATCAGCTCTAATGCACCTTTTGGAGCAAAAATTAATATAAGACCCATCTTATTTTGTTAGAAGACCAGTCTTATATAATGTAATATAATAATAATATAATACAATACCCGGTCTTATATTATATTAGATTAATTTTTGCTCCAAATGACACATTAGAGCTGATGGTCCGGCTAGGTGTTATTTTCGGGGAAACACGGTAGCTGTTGTGCATGATGGTGGTTCATGGTTGTTCATTGCAGCATCTAAAAATTGTTCAAGTTCAATGTAGAAAGGCCTCTCCTGGACCAATGATGTGAATGGAATGCATCTGAATAAAATTTATGATCAATCACTTTTTGAACCACTGAGGTCCATTGCAAAAAGAGAACTAGTGTATGATTTTTTTGGGAACGATCTCAGAAAATGTGAGAAATCTAGTTGAGAGGGTTCATGGATATTGATTTTATATTATTACTAAATAAGTGAATGGATCAATCAATAAATATATTCATAAGTAAAGAAAAAGAGGTCAAAACATGGATGAAATTTGAGGATATAAAACAGAATATTACTAATTCAGTTCTGGAATATCTTGGTCCAGTAAGAGAAGATTAAAATTGTTACCACTTCATGTTAGAAGCAGCTAGATATATTTCATAGTTCTGCATTTAGTTTGCAGTGGGTTGCTAGATGTTTGATTCATGATGAAAAGACAGTTAAAATTAACCAAACGGTTAACTCAGTGAATCAGGGCAAAGTACAAATCAATGATGAGTGTATTTTATTTTTGCATCTGTTTTGTACCCCAGAATGGCTGCACCTTGGCTGTTTCGGTTATTATTTAATGATGAAGATCTTGGCTGTTACCTATGTGGCCAAGGAGAGTATAGATCAGGGTAAGTAATACATTAAGTTTTTATTCTTGGTTTTGTCATTTTGTTTATAGGTGATGCCACTATTATTTAAAAAGAACACATGACCTCATACAATCATAAAATCAAATCAAAGAAGACCATGCCTGGACCAATGATAAGAATTTGTCTTGATAAGAAGTCATAGTTAATTCATTTTGTAAAAGTGAGGTCCATTAAAATAATAGGTTTAAACGACTCCCTCTTAGATTAAGAAGATTATAGACACATTCTAGTCTTGGTCAGTGATCTTGTTCTTGGATTGGTTGTGTTTTCTTTTCCTTTATTAAACAAATGAAAGGTAAATATGCTAGTAAAATTATAATGTCCACTCATGGTCCATGATGTGATTATTCTTTAAACAAGAATTTGTTTAACCTGGGTCAGCTATATTAGCATTCTGTTTAAGGAATGCATAGAGATCTAAGTAATAGTCAAATTTCCCCCCTTATTTGGATGTAGATTCTTTGTTGTTGACTTCAATTTTGAAAACGCGTACCCGACCAAAATACTAAAAAGGAAAAATCCATATCTGAAGAAAATTGAAATGACCAAGAGTATTCAATGGTAAAATTTTACAAAACAAGAGTTACAATCAAGCCAATCTTGCTTCTCTGAGATCCATTTAATCAAAAAAATTTAATCTGTTACCTCTAAGTATAACGACGACAGAGGTAGATGTTAAAATAGTAATTGTTTTTGTTCTGGTATTTTGATGGGTTCGTGGATGTTGTTGTTGTTCCTATTATCATTATTATTATTGTTTAGTAAATCAATCTATGAAAAAATAAATTATAAGATGCAAAATCATGGACCAGTGATGAAAATGTGTTTTGAAAAAGGATAATTATTACAATTCTGCACCACTGACATTTATGACATAAAACATTTATCTTTTTATATCTTTGTTTTAATATGTATAGTATGTACATAGCACTACTCTGTATTGTATGGAAATAATTTGGATATTTTTGCATGCTACTTACATGGATTATTTTTTTCTGCTATCTTAGACATAAATACTAGTGATCTGATTTATTTAGAGATGGTGGCAGGAAGCCCTTATACCTCATATTTAAAATTTTTCTGGCACTTTGGTATCTGAGAGAGTGCTAAAATAACTGATCCTAAGGTATTAATTTTAGCTCAACCAGTATTGGCCCGAATCCATGTAAGGCTGTGTGTTGGTCATGGCATTCATATCTGAATCCCATCTAGTTCTATCCGTCAGAGCTCTATTGGGATTAGGGGGAAATCTACTTATAAATGTAACAATTCATTATAATAGGGCTAGTAAGTTGACTTTCCAAAAGTACAGAAGGCAGGCCCTTAGCTCAGTCTTAAGCATGAGATGCTTCATGGAGGAGATGGCACCTGAGCCAATGGTAAGCTCACTAGGATGAGCCATTAGGAAGTGAGCTCGTTAGGAAGTGCCCTGCAGTCAGGAACCACACTCATCTGGCCATTGTGCTCAACACATCGAGCTCATGAAAGAAACATTTATTGAGTAAACAGTTGAATAAATGATGAATGAAAGAATAAATGAAGTAGTGAATTAGTGAATGAATAACTAAATCAATATATGCACATGTGAATGATGAATTAATGAGTTAATCTGAGAGTAAAAATATCAAAAAAGTAATGAATGAATAAGTCAATGAATGAAAGTAGGTTAGTGAGTCAATAAGTGAAAGATGAGTGCACAAATGGATGAGTAGATAAATGAGTGAATCTCTGAAAGAGTTTATGAATTAATGGATAACTGAAAATTAATTAGTAATGAGGGAATGGATTAATGAGTGAATGAATCAATGAGTGAATAAATCAATGAATAACCAATGACTTAATTGATTAACGAGTTAAAAAATTAGTGAGTGAATAAGTGAATAAGTCAATAAAAGAGGAAAACATTGAATAATTTAACTAATGAATAATAAGTTAATGTATAAAGCAAATTAATGAGGGAATGAATAGACAAGTGGATGGAGGAATGAACATATTAATGTGAATGGATAAAAGAATAAATTAGTGAGTGAGTAAATGAGTCAATGAATTAGTATGTAATCCAAGAATAAATTAACTGCTCTGTGAATGAATGAATGAATGAACAAATAAATGAATAATTAAGTGAGTGACTCAGTAAAGGAGCAAATGAGTCAGTGATCCATGTGTGAGGCAACAAGTGAATGAAGTCACACTGGGACTCCTTCCCTGACCACTCCAGAGAGTTAGCCACACACCCAGCCCAGTACATTATAAATATCTCACCCAGATCACCAGCCCCACTCTGTCACGGGCATTTGTTTACATGTCGTTGCTAAGCTGATGTGCCCTGAGAGCCAGGAATTGGGTCAAACTCTTCTCTGTCTCCCCACCGCCGGCGCAGTCCTGAGGCGAGCAGGCGCCCAGTAAATTACTGCTGAATGAGTGAACGAATAACCACAAATACATGCGCTTTTGTGGAACCAGGATGGCCCTTCTCAGAATGGTCTGGGAGCTGCTCTGTGGGGCAGTGTGCTTGTGTCAGGTGGTCTGTGGCATCCTCCTGCACAAGTGCAGACTCTCCCTGGGGTTCCACTGCCTGTGTCCAGTGCCAAACAGTGAGACAGGATACTGGCCGTTCCGACTGCCCTGGACACTGGCCCACCTTGGGCAGCGCTGGCTTGGCATGGTGGAATGGGAGCCCTTGGTCTTCCCGAAAGCTGCCGTTGCCTCTGCCAAGACAGGAGATCGAAAATAACCCAGTCTTGTTTTTATGCCTCTGGTGCGTGGGCCCACTCCTTGCCTTTCTAAGCAAACCAAGTTCCTCCTGCTTCTTGTTGTGGGACTTTGGGTTAGACGCGAAGCCCCCTGGACCCAGCCTCAGCTTCCTGTGTTACATGAGGGTAACGACACCTACCTGCTGGGTTGTTGTGAGAATTAAACTTGTCTTGCATGAGCTGATTATAAGACCCTTGCATGACATAATACGTGTCCGGTATGTAGTACAGTACCTGCGAGGGAATAGCTACCTCAAAAATTACCCAAAGTAGCTATAATTGATGGTTTCAATTGCATTTATTTAAAAGTTCCCAAATGGTTGAGATATCCAAATTCCTCTGTCCCAGTAGAATGGTGAGTTCAACTGAGTTCCGGAAGAATGCCACTTTGGATGGGGGAGGCCTGCCCAGACCATGCACCTTTAAGACGGCATAACACGCTCTTCTACCAGGGACAGATGACAGGAAAAGTGAGTTGGCAACACCTTTGCTCCATGTGGGGCATTTGCCCAGACCCTCCCTCCCTTCCTCCCTCCCTCCCTCCCACAATTATATGTGCAGAACCCACTCTGTGCCTAACACTGACCACTCCCCTCCCTCTCTTGTCTTTGCTGGCTCCTGACCCTGGATTCCATCTCCCACTCCTGGTCATGCAGCCTTCCTTTGGACTTGGTGATGCTACTCAGTCATCTGGCTTGGATTCGAGGACTATCCTTCATGAGGATTTGATTCCAGCACCACCCCTTGGCTTTTCTGCTTCAGACTGCATCAGGTAGACCTCCCCTTCTTAATCATGGGTGTGTGGGACCCTAGTTTTGAGTCTTCTCGGTTGGCTGTTTCCCAGCTGGGCAATCTCCAGCCCCTCGTGCGAGGAGTTTAGACCATGACAGCAGGTGGGCCCTCTGCAGGGGTGGGCAGCAGGTCCACATCGATGGCTTTGGGGTGGAATCTAAGATTTGAATGTCAAGTGTGTACAGGTATAGGAGACAGGGGTTAGAGTCTCACTTTGCCCAGAATTCGTGGGCAAAGAGGGTTACTAACTGCACAATAACCAAAACTTCCAATCAATTTTAGTCTGGTACTGCCCCTGGCTGTTCAGCTTTGTGTTAAACCAACACGAATGTCACGTTACTCCCACACTCTTACAATCCCTTGCCCTCTCCTTTGGCTTTCATATCCTTCTGTCCAAATTTGCCATTTCTTATCCAGTCAGCCCTCATCCATACCCTGACAGAGCCCACATTCCATTGTTAATTAGCACCTGCCAGTTTCTCCCAAAGGACTATGAACTTCTTGAGGACAAGGTCTTCTTTTTTGTGTCATTACAGGCCGCCAGCAGGCCTAGGCATCAGGAAGTATTTGGTGAATTCATCTTTCATTAATTTATTCATAAAGTATTGGGCCCTTACTGCGGTGCCAGAGGCTGGGTCATGAATAGCAAGAAATAAGACATAGTCTATGTCTGTCCTTGTGGAGCTCCAAGTCTTGGGTGGGAGATAGATTTTGAACAAATACTTATGGCAAAATTACTTCGTTACACTTGTGATGAGCGCTGGGAAGCCAGGGTGTGAGGGCTTTGTCAGCCTGCAACTGGGCTGGTCATGACCCTCACCGTGGGCTCCCTCTGCTCCTCTGCTACATTCTGGGGGGACACTGAATGGAGGACAAGGCCATAGCCATGGGCAGAGCTGGTCGATGGCTTTGGCTTCCTTGGGTCAGGTCAGGGCGTCTTCAGACATCCTTGGAGGAAAGAAAGATGAGTAGAGGTCAGAGTTTCTGCTCGGTGATCACCTGGACAGTTGTGACCAGCAGACATGACGTTTCCCTCAAGCACCGAGCTGTAATGGAAGGCCCTGTTGAGTGTCAGGGTTTGATGTCCCCGCTCACTTTCAAGTATTTTCCTTAGATGTGCTGCCTAATGACAGACGAAGTGTGGGCCGGAATACATGTTGACCTTTTCTCCTCCCTCCACCACATTTCATTCTGAGTCTCTCACAATGGCTGCCTGAGAAACTGTTCTGTCACTAATGTTGCTGTAATGTCTCATTGCCCGCAAACCTGGCCATTAGGCATGCATTGTTTCAGTCACCGACCACGGGGCCACTCTCCCTCTGCCTCTGACTTCAGTCCTGCCCCTTTAGCATCTCAACAGTGAGCCCATGAGTCCCTTCTTAGGCCCTCCGCTGCCCGTCAGTCCACGCTTCCCTCATCGTGGGCTGCCATTGGCCTCGGAATCCGTCTTCCTGCCCCTCCTCCAGTCCGTTCTCCTCACTGCAGTCAGTGTGATCATTCTAGAACGCACAAGTCTGAGTCCCATCCTCCTTATAGCCCTCTCATGAGTTCCGGAAGCTCCAGGCTGAAGTCTAGGCCCCTTGGTGTCACACTCAAGGATTCCAGTGACTTGGCCTCTAGCCACACCTCCCGCCACGCGCTCCCTAGCGCTATGTGCTACCAGCTGCCCCTCCCTGGGTCTGCGTGTGCTTATGTCTCTGGGCCTTTGCACAAGCTCATCTAGTCCTTTCCTCGGGCTGGCTGCCCTCTAGCTGGAGGGGTGAATCACCCCACACTTGGAACTGTTACATGGCCATGAAGTTGACCTCCATCCAGAACTTGAGCTTGAGCTTTCCAACTGTGGGTGTTCGGTCTTGGGGGCCTCAAACATCCCCCCACCCTCCGTTATCCAGCTCAGAACCTGTGCAGAGTGGCTGATCGATCCATAAGAACGCTGGGTGAGTGAAAGAATAAATGAATGCACGAAAGAATGATTGTAAGGCTTGCTGGGGGACAGATTATATCCCTGGCAGAGAACGGGGGTCCTTGGCGCTGCAGAATAGCACCCCCTCGTTTCTGAGGCCTGTCCTCCTTCTGTAGCCAATTCCACTTTGCCTCTGCCTGCGACTCATTAAGAGATATGTAACCTTAATCCTTGAAATTGTCTGGGATGGAGCGTGTTTTCAGTCCATGGCACCAGCATGGGGATTTTATTCCTTCCTTAAATAAATCTCACTCCCCCAGGAAGTTTGGACAGGATGTGGGTAGTTGGACCAAGGCTTAAAACTGAACATTGTGCAAAAGGCCCGTTTCAAAATTTGAAACCCCATGGCCACTGGCCAGAGCTGAGTCTGGTTTGTGGGGGTTGCTGGGGCCTCCTCTTAGAGAGGGGAAGGGAAGATTGAAAACAAATCTTCAGCTGTCACTGAGCAGGCTGATGGTTTGCAAGAAGAATTCTGTGGTTTGGTTGCTTCTCTGATGAAACTTGAGTGAGCTTGGTCACCCTCATTAGCTCGTCTTTCAAGCTTTCAGCTGAGGCCTCAGACCCTCCCAGAGCCAGAGAGGAGTCTGAGTTGGTCCTGAAATTGATGGGACAAGTGTGAGCGCTAGACAGGCCGGGCGCTCTGTCCAGGCCTGGAGGAGAGGGATGCTCAGGGGCAGGCTTGGGGCCACAGTGGCTGGCGGCTCCCCCTCCCCCTGGGGAGCAGGTGCCAGGTGGGGCTGACGACTGGAGCCTGGGGGTCCTGGCAGTGAAGAGAAAGAATAATACCTTCACGTTATGCCTGTTGTCACCAGGCACAGCTCCAAGCTTCCCCATTTCTTCTGGAGATGGGTGACGTCAATTCCCCCTTGTGGATACAAGGGAACTGAGGCCTAGGGAGGGCAGCCTGTGCCCCAGGTTCTGTCAGGGCCATAGTCCAGGCCAGGCAGCCCTGCCTCTATGTCCAGTGCCCTTCCCACGCTTCTCATTGGGACACTGTCACACCGAGCAATGGCTGAGGCTGGCGCTCCAGGATCACAGCTGCCGTGGCTGGAGGGGCTGGACACAGGGTTAGACAGCCCTGGAGACCTGCTCTCAGTGTTTGAACCCTTGTGACAGGCATAGTGAGTGGGCACAGTGAGTGGGCACTGGCCGAGGCCTGGCCCCTAGGACAAGGGGTTTCCACCATCTCTTGTTCTCTTTTGACTTCTTTTTTCTTTCTGCCAGAAAGGAGCAGTTTGTGCCTTTGGAGAAGTCACCAGAACCCTCCAAGTTCCATGCCCCTCATTTGTAAAAGGGAAGTAAATTTCATTCATTTTTTTCTGGAGAAATTTGATGTGTGCTATGAGCCATGCACTAGCAGTAAGCAGCTGCCCCCGAGGGCAGGTCCGTCCCCCCGCAAGGTGTGCATGGCCTGCCAAGCAGACGCTGTGCTGGGAGGTGTCGAGTCCACACCCCGTCCAGAATGAGCTTGAGACTCTCAACGCACATGTTTGTCTCCTGTGCCTGCCCTTCCTGAACCTTACGGCTGCTGCCAGTGTCGTTCTCGCGAGCAGGCTTTCCACTTGCCTTCTTGTCCCTATAGCTTCCCTGCACTGCCTCCCCAGGCTCACAGGGGACCTCAGTGTCCTGGGGGACCTTCACAAAGGGTGACTTTCCTTCTTCCCTCCCCCTGAGACTTGAGCTTAGCCTCAGTTTCCCCACCTGTAGAAATGGGAAAAGGATGAAGACATGAATCTCTGCCATCATCTTTTTGCCCGTTGGGGAGTGAGAAGAAACTTCTGTCCGTTGGGCCCCAGTCCTGATCCTCCTCTCTGTCCTTTCGGGCCCTCGATCCTCACTCGTCATTTGGGGGCCAGTTTTCTCACCTGTCAGATCAGAGGCTCTCCTACCAACATGTGTTTTTTCAACATAACATGATAAAGTTTTTTTTAACACGATAAAGGAAAAGTCCACTAGCTTGGCTGGGACTGGGCCCCACCCCCAGCAGCTGTTCCTGGTATCAGCTGGAGCTGCTGGAGGCTGCCCAGGGGGAAAGGCAGGCGTGGCACATGTGTCCCTCCTTGGGCTCCCTTTCCTCAGCTGTTCCCTCTCTCTGCTGCCCGCAGGCACTGCTGGGCTCCTGGTCTCATTTCCTGATAGGCCCTCCCGTGGGCTTCTCTGGGGAGCTCTGGGCCAGAGTTCAGACTTCTTTAAGTGCCATTTGTCTACCTCCCTCCACCCCCGGGGTCCTCCTGCTGCTTCCTTGCAACTCTAGGTCCTTGTCGCCTCTCCTTCATGCCCACCTTTTCTGTGTGTCCGCTTTGCGCTCTCCCCCACCCCCCATCCACTGACTGCAGGTCACATATCCAAGTATTTAGTGCCCTGGTGAGTCACGGGCCCACATTCCTTGGTTCAGCTGTTTATACAGCTGCTGGGTGCTCACTGGGCTTGGAGATGGCACACTGGAAGTGAGGGGGAGGTCACCAAAGGAGGTCACTGAGCTTCTCCTGCCAGGGCCCTTCCTCCTGGCTGTCCCTTCTCAGGCACTGAGGCTGTGCTGGGAGGAAGAGAGACAGAGTGGGGCATGTGAGAGGCACTGGGCTTGGCTGGAAGATGAGGCCTTGCTACATGGTGGCCATTCTCTGGGGTGCAACTGGGCCAAGGAAAGGGGTTTCATGGGCAGATGTTGGAGAAACGGGGGAGGGAGGGCCCCTTCTTGGACGCCCAGCCATCTTCTGTATGGCCCCCCAGAGAGCCCCTCTTCCCTTACCCTCTCCCCTCTGTCCCATAACTGTCTGGGTCGGTGGGTGCTGCTGCATTTGTCACCTCACCAAAGCCCCAAGCTGCAGGGGCCATGTCATCGGCCCCTCTTACAGAGAAGGAAAGTGGCTCAGAAGAGCACAGTGAGCCCACTCTGCCCTACGTCCAGGGCATGTGCCACGCCCCCACAAGGCCCTCATAACTAGTTGCCTCACTGGATGTGGGGTGTGGACAGTGAAGCGCAAGGGGTGCTGTGCACGGCGCCTGGAGGCCTGTTTCCATCCGTGAGACTGGAGGCTGTGTCCTCCTGTGTGGAGGAGTTTGGGCCGTGAGAGCATGGAAGCACATGTTTATGGTTTGCTCATCAGGGCGAAAGAACTTAACAGACTTTGCTGGCCAAGTCTACCAACTCAATGACCTTTCATAAAAGCCCTGCCGGGAAGCATCTGGAAAACTCCTTCCCTGTCCTGATGGTCGCCCCAAACAGCATGTTTCAAAAGACACAGAACACATGGGGTGCAGAGCTTGGAGACTTGCTGTGGCCTGGCTATCAGGGCAGTGGGTGCACGGCCACTTTGCACTGCCTGAGGTTGCCCCCAAGGCCACTTACATGACCTTGGAGACAGGCTCAAATGGGCACTTGTCTGTCTGTAGTTGAGACCGGCCCATTTCTTTCACAGCAGAGAGAGCCTGGCTGAGCTTAGCTCCAGGCCAGGGATGGTGTGGCTGGGATTGTACTGATCAGAGCAGGGAGGAAACAGCAGAAGCACAGCTCCTGGATCCAGGGTCTGTGGTGCAGCCATGGTGGGTCTCAGCCATCAGTATCAGGGCTGGCGGGGGCTGCATGACCACAGGACCGTACGGGACGTCCCCAAGTTGCAGTTAGTGTCTAGCTCTGCGTTGGCTCTGTGATGGGTTTATGGATGGGCGTTAAATCCTTAAAGATTAAAACCTTCATGGACCAAGGGTGGCTGGTGTCATGGACTTAAAGACCGTAATCAGTCCAGTTCTATGTATACCTGGTGTCGCAGATGGTAATAATAGTGGTAAGAATAGTAAGAACTCTGGGAGTTGAAATCTGAGAGCCCTGATCTGCTAGGAATTCCAGTCCCATGAGCCCTCTGTGTTCCTTCTCTCGACAAATTCCCAGCTAGACCTGCAGCTGAGGTCCTCAGCCTCTCCTTTACCTCCTCCATCCTGCTCCAGCCTGCAGGCCTCTTAATTCCCCAAGTCACCCATCCTATCAGCTCTGCCACTCTGGGAAGGTCTCCCTGACGCCCCCAGCACCCTTGCTCAAAACCTACCCCCACCCCCAGAATCCCTGGGTTTAATTGCATAGCTGTCCATGTCACATGGAATTATGAGTATCTCATGTGCAGGAGTGGTCTCTGATCCAGGTCTTAGCCCTGTGCCGGGCCTCGCCATTTCCAGAGTACCCGGTCCAGGGACATTTGCACATGCCCGTACCCTGTGGGTCAGACACACCCTCACACAGTTGGGTTTGGTTTTGTGACTCAGCCCTCTTATCTTGCAAGGTCATCTGCGTAGAGCCCTGGAGGAGGTTTCTGGAGCACCAGGCTTCTGAAAAAGACGCCTCTGATGGTGGAGCACTCGCTTCCTGGGTGAGTTCTGCGTCTCCTGGTTACACTCCACAAAGCATATGTGTCTGTGAGGAAGGGCCAGACTGGTCTAGATCAGATGCAAACTGTGAGTGATCAGAGATAGGCTGGAGCCTGTCTGAAGGCCTCAGCAGGGCCTGAGTGCATGCACTGCCCACCTGGAGCACGACAGGCAGAGGCTGGCCCAGTTTTGGCAACTGTTTCTCTGAGTGGAGGGCAGGTCTGGCCAGAGACACTGCTCAAAAGTTGCCCAAGGTACCACTAGGGAGAGCAAAAAGGTGAGGTCAGCAGGGGCTCGACCCCACACAGGGGTCCCTCATCTCTGGGCCCACCCATGTGGTGGGGCCTTTTTCACTTTACAGCTCGCCAGACCCCAGAATCCTTTTTGGCAGCTTGAGTTGGAGCTTGGGGTTATCTTCACACCCCTCCTCCAAGTGAGTCTTTTAAAAATTATGCTGAGCACCACATTTTGTGAACTCATTAGTTTAATGGAGAATGCAGTAAGTGGGGACCATGTGAGTTTTTCCCACAAAGTACTGTAAGCTATTAATTTAAATTTGTTGAACATAATAATTCTAAAAAATATTTTCTCTTTGAAAAAGAAATACAAAAAAACCCCCCCCAAAAAACCCCCACAAAACCCCCAAACACCATCTCTATTGTAAAAGCTTGTAAAATGCTAAAAAACAAACCAAAAAAAAACCATCCCACTCAAAGATGACCACTGCCGACATGGTGGTGACCAGCCTCTTGTCTTTTGTTCACTCCTATAATTGCATACATTATGTATGTATGCATATTTTTAATTGGGCTTATCACTGTCATCTTCATTTTTTCACCTAAATCTATATCCTGAATGTTTTCCCATGTCATTAAGTAATTTCCTATCTTGTGATTTCCTTTTTTAATGCTTACCTAGTATCCTCACAAATGACTATCATGATTGGTTTAATTGGTCCACTCTTCCCAGATATTTAGATAATTTGAAAAGTTGGCTTGTGTAAGATGGGGTGAGCATCTTTGTTCACTCATCTTCACGTACATCTCTGATTTGTTTCCTGCAGTTTATTTGAAAAGTGGAATGGTCATGTCAAAAGGCATGACCAGATTGCCCTCCTTAACCTTTGCACCAATTTACAGTCTCAGAATTAGTTTAAGAAATGCCAGTTTCTCTGGGAATTACCAAGGTTTTTAACATTTGCCAATTTGTCAAAACTTGATATTTCATTCTTTTAATTTTCAGTTTTTTTTTTTTTTTACTTGTGATAAGAGCATTTCCCCCATATCTTTAT
Organism: Rhinolophus sinicus; assembly: GCF_036562045.2. Lineage (NCBI taxonomy): Eukaryota > Metazoa > Chordata > Mammalia > Chiroptera > Rhinolophidae > Rhinolophus > Rhinolophus sinicus. The sequence goes on along the minus strand of NC_133753.1, from coordinate 3,791,144 downwards.
TGGTTCTTTGTATCTGAATTGCCAGTTCAGGTTCTTTGCATTTTTCATTTTTATTAGTTTATTTTATTTTAAAGCCATGCATATGCATCATTTTAAGGGCTAAATAGTTCTACAAGATTATTTTAGAAGCATCAGTCCTCCAGCCCTCCCAATTCCTTCCAGCACCCTTCTCCACAGAAGCAACAACTTTTAACTCTTTTGACTGATTCCCTTGACATTTACATCCGTATTTCTAAGTAACATTCTTAGTTTTCTTCTTCTTGATTTCTTTTAGCTTAGGAATTATCTTTTCTTTTTAACCATACAAGGTGAAGATTTAAGTCTTTCACGAGTGCCCTTGGCTTCACTACACAAGAGCATACCTCTGATCCTTCCTCTCAGGATATTTAGTGCACAGTTTTGATTTGATCAATATTCAGTGTTTACATTATTATAACAGTGTAAACACTCTTCACAGCTGAACAATGTAATGTATGATTATTTATCTCTTCATAACTTATTGTTTTCTCTGGAGTTGATAATTGTCTTCTTTCATTCTTTTCCTTCTTTCTTTGATTGGTTTTTAATGAGCTTACCACAGATTTATCCTAAGCTTCTCAATACATTTGAACACATTAGCATTTGCTTTCTTTTTAATGTTTTATCATTTAAAGAAATCTTTTCCCAGAGCCTTTTTGCCTTTTCTATTTTGGATTGGTTAATCTTTGGGCTTCCTGCCCTTATCTTGGGGTCTCCCCCTCATTCTTTCCCCAGGGATTCATTTGATCCTCTCTCCTTGGTTGGATCCCTGAAGTCATAAATCCTGTGTTATCCTCTTTTTATTTTTATTTACTCCCCTGTTTTGCTATAGTGCATTCTCAGCAGTTTTGTGAGAAAGGATATGTGGGAGGTAAATTTTTGGACACCTTTCATGTCTGAAAAGGAAAATATCTAGTTCACATTGACATTGCTAGTTTGGCTGGGTATCAAATTCTAGTTGGTAAAGTTTCCCCCCCTCAGTTTTGAAAGCATAAATAATTGTCTTCTAACTACTAGTGCTGTTAATGAGAAGGCTGAAACCTTTGTGATTCATCATCCCTTGTATGTGATCCTTTTTTCTCCCTTTCTGGAACTTGTAGGATTTTCTCATTGTCTTCTAGTGTTTTTTTAAATTTCATATCTTGATATGGACCTATGTTTATCCATTTTGCCATGCCCTATTAATCTGAACACTTGTATTCCTTAGCTGTGGAAACTTTTCTTGAACAATTCCTTGGATAATGACCTTCTATCTGTTTTCTCTTTTTAGAACTTATATTGTTTGAATGTTGGATCTCTTTGGTTCTCTAAAATTCCCATATTTTCCCTCTGATTGTCAATGCTGCATTTCTTTGTTTTCTTCATGAGAGATTTCTCTGTCTAACATCTTTTAACCTATTTTCATTTCTGTAATCTAATTTTCAAGATTCTTTATTATACTCTAAATATTATTTTATAACCTTTTGTTTCATGGATGCAATTGCTTTGATATCCTTGATAATATTAATAGGTTTTCAGGTGTGCATGTCTCCACTCACTGTTCATGTTAGACGCTTTTCTCAGTTCTTCTGATGTAAATAAATAGACATGGGTATAGCTAATATATATGATAATAATATAGATGATATAGCTATAGATGGTATAGCTATAGATTATATAAAATACATGCATACAAATACACTAATGAACTATTTGGAAGCTCACAGCCTATGGTTGGGCCTTGTGAACTGTGGATTTTCCTGTAGCATGAGCTAGCTGGTCTTTCTATTGGGGGAAACCCAGGTTTTAGCATTTTTAAGTCTTTTTCTTTTGGACATCTGAGATGCCCCAAAGAAGATTTTTTTAGTTTCTGTTCTAGAGTATTTCTAGCTGCCAGTGCTCTGGGAGGTTTGTGGAGGAAAGTTGGGGGTGAGTCTCAACATCCAGCTTGTAAAACTTTGCCTTCTTCCTCTTTTTAGAACACTTGCCCTCAGCTGTGCCTGCTTTCTCTATTTCAGTCACCCATGCTTTACTTTGTCCATGGAATACATTTTCAGTCTTCTCTCAGACTGAAGGCTGAAAGTCAAAGAAGGCTCTGCACAGTGGGTGAGGATTTTGAGAAGTGCCTTCTTCTTAAACAGACTTTCAGCCAATTCACCTTATTTAGGCCCAGATTTTCCTGCCACATTGGGGTACCTGGTGCTGTCAATTTATGAGACTTCTGTGGGTTCCTGGAATACACTGGGCTTTATTTCAGCGTTCCTTACTGCTAGTTTAGAATCCCCAGCTCTGAATCATTTACAACACTTATCTTCTTCTCTTTGCCCCGTTATACTTATGCTCAAAATGAAAATCTCCTCACTTTCATTTAGCGTAGCTTCATGAGGGGCAAGGGCAGGTGAACATCTATATTCAGTTCACTGTATTGAACTGGAAGTTATTTACCCATTTTTCTCTTATTTTTTTTCTCGGTGTGTTCATCTTTCATTTTTATTTTGTAAGACCTTTTCAAATGAGAATGGTAACTCCTTTCTATCACATTTTACTATTGCTTTTCCTTCATTTTTTCACTTGACATTCCATTTTGTTCATGGAGTTTTAAATTTTTTTATTAAAAAAATATGTTCTAAAAATCTGTCTTTAATTTTTCCCTTCTTCTTGCTTAGAAAGACCTTTCCCACCCTGAGCTCATATAGTCACTTTTATTTTTTTCTAGTTCTTTCATGATTTCATCTCTATATTCGAATCTTCAATCCATTAATTTAATTATTGTGAGAAATAACTGTATGTTCTGTGTCCACATTTACCACATGCTAGATATTTTTATAGACTTAGTTTCTTGTTGTGGCTTTCTATTGTTCCATTAATCTGTCTATTCTTACACCAGTATTGCTTTGTTTTAATATATTGTATTATTACAATGTGTGTTCTTATTTGGTAGCAGTAATCTTCCTTCATTCTGATTTTTCAAGATTTTCTTGATTAGTCTCACTTGCTGATACTTCCACATGAATTTTAGTGATATTGTGAAGTTAAAAAAATTTGTTATTTTGATTCTGTGGAATTTTATAAAATTGTAAATGAAAGAGGATTGATATATTTGATACTTGGGCTTTGCATGATATTTTGCAGTTTAATATATATACTCACAATTTGTCAAATTTGACAAAGTCACCATTTGTCATTGACTTTATTTCAAGGAACTAAGTATTGCTTCTATTGTGAATTTGTTCTCTTTCCTTATACTTTCTAGCTGGTTATTACTGTTATGTAGGGAAGAGATTTTATATTTATTGTTATTGGCTGTCTCATTGAATTCTCTCATTTCTTCCACAAATTTTCAGTTAAATGTTTTGGAATTTCTAGATAAAGAGTCATTCATATCTATATAATGCAAATTTTGCCTCTTTTTCAATATAGCTCTTCGATTTCTCTTTTTTGTCTTATAACATTGGCTAGATCTTCCAAAACGTAAATTGTTGATAATAGAAATATTTGTCTCATTTCTGGTTCACTATTAAGTATGATAACAAATAATTTTTAGGCTATACATATTTTTTACAATGCTAATGCAGTATTTATTTCTAATTCATATATGACTTTAAAATCAGGAATGAATTTTGAATTTTATGAAATGCTTTTTTGATGTCTATAGAGATATTTGTGTTTTTCTCTGTTGACTTGTTGATCCAATGTATTATAATAATGTTTCATAACTGAAACATTTTTGGATCAAATTCTACTTGATTATGGTGTGTTGTTCTTTCATACTAGACAATTTGTTTCTCCAGTATTCCATTTAGGACTTTGCCAATTTATTTTTTTATTGATTTTGGTGTCAAAGTTATGCTGACTTTGTAAAATGAATCAGGAACATTCCATCTTTTTCTATATTCTGTACCATACATACATCGTTTAAATGATCTATTCCATGAAAGCTTGAAAGAACTCACCCATGTAACTTTCCTGGGATAATTCTTTGACAACTTTTCCCATTTCCTCTGTATTTATTGGATTCTTTAGATTTTCTGCATCTTTAGAATTTTTGCTTCTTTTTCTGATATAGCTCAGTGTTGAAATGTATAGGCACTAGAATCAGACAACTTGGGTTTAAATTCTTGTTCTGTCATTTCCTGTGTGCCCTCAGATAAACGATGTCTTCTCCTTAATTCTTAGTTTCCTTATTTGTTAAATGGTTAAAATGAGAGCTAAGAGGGCCACCATGAGGATTAAAGAGATAAAGTACCTTGCACTATATCTGGCACAGTAGGTGCTCAATAATTTTTTATAACCTATTAATAATCCTAGAAAACAATCTATTTTTCTGAGATTTAAAAAATTCTTACATAGTTATAAATAATATTTTTATAATAACTTTTTATCTATTTCTATGATTATGTCATTTTTTTTTGTTCTTAATTTTGTGTAGGTGTACTTTGTCTCTTTTTTAATGTATGAGCTAGAGGAGTGTCTATTTTAGAGGTTTCTCAAAAAAAGAATCTGTTCTTGGAATAATTTATCAATTCAACTGTTTTTTTGTGTGTGTCTGTTCAAATTAAAAATATCTGCCTTTATCTTTATTGATTCTGTCCTTCTGCTTTCCTCAAGCTTGTTTTATGGATCTACCCCTATATCCCTTATGTTATTATTCTTTAATAATGAAAACATTTCGTGGTATGAATTTGCCTCTGGTTGCAATTTTGACTGCATGTCATAAGTTTTAATATGTAGTTTTTTTAATATTTTAAAATATTTGTAATATGCTTTTCATTTCTTCTTGTTCTTAGAAGAAATGAGTATCTGAATTAAATGTGCAAAAGTAGAACTTATTTTTAAATTAATTTCTAATTTATTTGGGTTGTGTGTTGTTGCTTATACTTTTTTATTCAATTGTGGTTATATTTCATGTGGCTAGAGAATGTGGACAGAAATTCTACTTTGGGGAATTTATTGATGTCTTTTTTGTGTCTTATATAATCAATTTGTAAATGTTTCATGAGCCTTTAAAATAAGGTACATTTTATTCATAGGGTACAGATTTTGATGTGAAGACATTTAGTTTACTAGCTTTTCAGTTGATTCTTTTGGATTTTCTTAGTAAAGAATTAAGTATTCTATAAATAACCATAATGTTAACTCATTCTAATAGTTCTAACATTTATCTATTTTTTGTTTTATTATATTAGTTAGAGTTTTTTGGACAGTGTAACCTAATATTGATGATGTAAGCATCTTTTCTTTATCTCTCATTTTCTGTTAAATATGATGTGGCTTGCCTCTAGATTTGAGGTATGTTTGTCATTTACTTTGTGCCTATTTGATGTCTTTAGGACTGAGAAGGCTCTGGAAACTGTGTTTCGCTCTTTTTCCCCTATATTTGGATGCTATTTGATTCCTAATGTAAATGTTTGTGAATGTTATATCACTGTTGTGGTTGTATCTTCCATCTCTGATAGATGGGTTTCATTGACTTGTTTTTGCTCTTGGGTATTTGAAATGACAGGAGCACCTCTGCTTTATGAGATAGGGAGCCCTACTTTCTTGTGTAATTGTTTCTGGAAGCCTGTTTTCAAGGCAAAGTGTTGTTTGAAAGTTGAACCAGAGACTTGCATGTTCCAAAGAATTCTGCTCCTCGAGAGCTCGATATTCTGCACATTTCCAGACAATTTCTAGCATTCCTCGGATGTTCTTTAATTTCCTTCTTTCCAAACACATAGTTGACTGCCTTAAATTCAATTATTGAGGCTAAAGATTGGCCACATTGCATCCGCCTAATGATTTCCATCTTTGTCTTAATTTCTTAAGTATATATGAGATCTATGCTCTTACCACAGGTATCAGCAATTTTATTTTTCCATTTTCCACTTATTTTTATAAAACAATACGAGCAAAATGTAATTAAATACGGCTATAAAGATGCAGCCAAGCCCTTTATTCAGACCAAATATTACCCAGAAGCCCAATAAATAAAAGAGATCAAATCAAAGCTGCCCTATTTGGGCTGGGTGGTGACCTCAAGTTTTGGGCATCATTCTGCCAGGGACATGGGAGGCCCCAAGTGCCCCTCAGAATACCCTATGACAGCCTCTGCAATGAGATATTTAAGCAATTGCACAACACATTGCACAGATTGCTGTATATGCAAAACTGGGGGTGCCGTTGATAGGGAGCTGATTGCTGGCAGCCAGCTGCTGTATAAATCCCGTGGTTTTGAGATGTCAGTGCATGAGTGTGTGGTTGCCTGAAAGTCAAATGCATGAAAACTGAGGCCTTCCTATTTATCTGTGCCCATCCCTTAGATTTGAATTTTTTGAGTTAATTTATTTAAAGTGTGTTTCAAATAGACAACATATAGTTTGGATTTGAGGCTTTTGACTTGAATTGAAAGATTCCCTTTTAAAGGGTGTATACCCCACTTACATTTTTTCCTTGATTGTCTTGTTTGGACTTAAAACAATGTACTTAATGCTTGTTTGTGGTTTTTTTTTGTTTTTTTTTTTTTAATTCTTTCTTTCCTGCTATCTTTGATTATATATACTACGTTTTTCTCTTTAAAAATTTTACCCTGGTGATTCAGAAAGTATACAACCAGCTTCTAAGTCTGTTAGCACTTACATTTTAGTTTTTTGTTAAAAAAAACCACATGCTTACATCTGTATTTCTTTATGGTAAAAAAATGAAATAGTATTCTCTTGACTTTGCCCTCTGTGTAATTACGAAGTTGAGTCTGAATCTGTTTCTTCTCACCCCTCCTGTTTGCACCCTTCCACATGGTCAGGTGTGAGTGGGTTTCATCACTGCCTCCTCTACTTGCCTCCACACCTGTCCCTGCCCCAGTCATTGGGAGGTGAGAATTGCTTCTCTTTGCTTTCTCTGGTCTGGTCCCATCTGCAATAGGTGAAACTCTTTACTGTTTCTGGACTACAGATCATAAGCCTGAAACCCTAAGACTTTGTACACTTCCATGATCTCCTATAAGTGTGTGGGCTGAGTATCCATCTTTCTCCCATTTAAACTGTGAGCTCCTGGGATGCAGGGACTCTGAGTCCAGGCTGCCTCAGGTTCCACACTGGAGAAAGGCTTGCAAATGTGTGTTCATGGCTGAGTGTCTGAGAGGATATGTGGGTTAGTCAATGCAAGGATGAGTGGCTGAGGAGTAAATGAGTGCATGAAGGAGTCAATTTATGAGGTATCTGTAGTGCACGGACGAGTGCTGTTGAAAGAATGGCTGAGCAGATATACAGGTGCGGGAGCAGGCGATGACTGGGGCCTGAGAAAGTGAGAAGGCCTCAGCCACTAGCCACCTGCGGTTAGGAGATGTTCGGTCCAGGCTGGGTGACTGAGTGTTGGGAGGCTGGGTGGGAAGGTAGGCTTACCCACATCTCTAGAGATTCAGGAAGCTACTGGGAACACGTCACTTTATCCATGAGGACAAGGACACTTGCAGGGTCCATCTCTGCTATTTGAAGTTGTCCATTCTTTCAGTCCTCATTATTCTGTAGAATGCCTGGTTCTGGGCCCTGGGGATACAAAGCTTAGGTCAGGAGGTCCCCTTCCCGCCCAAAGGAGTTCCCAACCCAAGGGGACACATGAGTGACTTCCTCTTCAATCGTGGACATAGTGAAAATGAAAGCCATAAACATGAACTCCCCAGCTTCCCACGGTTAGCCTTGACCCATTGCTTCTCGTTCCCTGATGACCAGTGGAGGATGCAACTGGCTGCTGGCCCGGTGGCACACTGCCACCTGAGTTTGGGCTCCATCCTCCAGCTCTCAGGAAGCTTACACCGCCATTTTGAGTGCACGTCAAAGAACCTCTCCCCCTCTCCTGGAGCCCTCCCATTGGCTCTGACCACACTGTGGTCCCTTTAATCTGAAAAACCTCAGGCATCCACCTCCTCCCTCTAGCCACACCCTCTTGGTGGTTTCTTTGTGTCTCACTTTTATTTGGCTGTCGAGTCTATCGCTCCATTGAAAGAGCTTTCACTAAGATCACCAATGCCCTCTATCGGATTGCAGATTCAGTGTCTCCACAAGGATTTCACACTGGCACTTGAAACTTGGTGCACTCAAAACTAAACGGCTGCTCCCCCACCAACACTTTTTCCTTGTCTGGTGCTGTCCAGCTCAGAGAGCGGTGCCACTCTTTCCTAGCTCCCATGCCAGACACCTGCAAGGATTCTTGCCATTTTCTTATTGCTCACATCGCTCACCCACATCTGGGACGTTACCAAGTCTCTTATGCTCCTCTTTCTAACTATTCACAAGTATACCTGTCTTTCCCCATTTCTATGACACCTACCCTGTCTGGGGTACCTTTCTCTCTTTTTTGGATGCCTGTACTCTTTTCTCCCTGCCCCCACTCTTGCCCCAGCAGCACTCTTTTCACTTCTGCAAGAACTACCTTATCAAAATATGAAGCTCATGTTCTTGATCAGCTAATAAGGGTTGGATTAAGGATGAATGTGTAATTGTTAGCCTTTGTTATAAGGCTTTATTATAAGGCATGTTTTTGACTCTCTATTTATGTGGGTGCTCTTTTGGTTACCATCCTCCATTCAGACTGTGCTCCATCTATCCGGTCCGTGAACCATCTGTCTGGTCCATGAGCCATCTGTCTGGTCCGTGAGCCATCTGTCTGGTCCGTGAGCCATCTGTCTGGTCCGTGAGCCATCTGTCTGGTCCTTGCGCCATCTTTCTGGTCCATGAACCACCTCCCTGGTCCATGAGCCATCTATCTGGTCCATGAGCCATCTGTCTGGTCCGTGAGCCATCTGTCTGGTCCTTGCGCCATCTTTCTGGTCCATGAACCACCTCCCTGGTCCATGAGCCATCTATCTGGTCCATGAGTCATCTGTCTGGTCCGTGAGCCATCTGTCTGGTCCGTGAGCCATCTGTCTGGTCCGTGAGCCATCTGTCTGGTCCTTGCGCCATCTTTCTGGTCCATGAACCACCTCCCTGGTCCATGAGCCATCTATCTGGTCCATGAGCCATCTGTCTGGTCCGTGAGCCATCTGTCTGGTCCGTGAGCCATCTGTCTGGTCCTTGCGCCATCTTTCTGGTCCATGAACCACCTCCCTGGTCCATGAGCCATCTATCTGGTCCGTGAGCCATCTGTCTGGTCCGTGAGCCATCTGTCTGGTCCTTGCGCCATCTTTCTGGTCCATGAACCACCTCCCTGGTCCATGAGCCATCTGTCTGGTCCGTGAGCCATCTGCCTGGTCCGTGAGCCATCTATCTGGTCCTTGTGCCATCTTTCTGGTCCATGAGCCATCTGTCTGGTCCATGAGCCATCTGTCTGGTCCACGCTCCATCTGGTCCACTTGTTATCCCTTCCATGCCCTATTTGGGCCATGCTTCATTTCTCGGCCCCATGAGCCATCTATCTGGTCCACGCTCCATTTGTTCTATCCTCCATCCACTCCTCCGCTTCCACTCTGCATTGTCCACTCTTGTCCCTTCTCTTCCTGACTTAGTCTCCTCATCCATCATCTTTTACTCTGTACTTCTTCTGAGAAATGCCCACCCCTCCCACCCCGCATTGGTCACAACTTCTTGTTAAATGCTCCCTGCTCCTTCACAACACTTTGGCCTCTTTTGATTTCGAAATCAGTGCTCTTCAATAATCATGTCAGTGTGGATCTCCCTTGCTAAGCTAGAAGCTGCAGGAGGGCAGAAACCATGTTTTATTCACAGCTCTAGCTCCAGCACCTCATGGGTGTTTACTAAACGTGAGCTTATTTCTATGACTGACCACATGAAAATGGGATTGGGCTGGAGGAAAGGCAAAGGCAGGGTGCTGTGGAGGGTCAGGGGACGCAAAGACCTGAACGGGCTGAGGCGAGGTCAGGGCTCAGGGAACAGAGAAGGGGGTGGGATGGAGACTGAAGCCATGATGCTGTTCTAAGGAGTTTGGTCTTCAACTACTGGATTGTGAGCAGGAGGATGCCATGCTGTGCACTGGGCTCCAAGACTTTGGAAGATGACTGTGCCCTCCCACCATGCTGCCCGGGGGCCTGCCCTTGCCCTCTCCTTGGAGACTAGCCAATCTCTTGGTTGTACATCCCATTCATATGGTGGGGGGTTGGGCTGTGAGAGGGGATGGAGAGACCAAAGGAAGGTTTCTTGGAGGAGTTGGACGTGTTGAGATGGAGCAGGAAGGGCCCACTGCCCACTCAACTCTGTGGTTTGAGGGTCCAGGGTGGTGTGGTATATGGCAAGGACTGTCATCACTTGGGTGAGCTTGGGCAAGTTGTTATCCGGAAGTGAAGGGATCCCCTTTCACAGCTGAGCTCTGCCCTTAGAGCTTCCCGTTCTGCCATGCAGAACAAACCACTGTCTTCACTTTGCTTAAGAAGTAGTTGACCATGTAATGGCCAAGACGTGGTCAGGGTTGCATGGTTTGCCTCTTCTCAGTCTTTCCGAGTTGGCATGGCCTTCCTAGGGGAGATGATGCTTCAGGGTAGAGGGGCCTCTCCCCCATCAGCACTGCTCCCCCAGACTTGAGGAGGGGATTGTTTATGTTCACCGTGTGCCTGCTCCCAATGCCTAATCAGGCCTCAGAAAGCTTTCTGGAAGTGACACCAACTTCAGGGACAAGCCCTGGTTCTGGGGTCAGCACCACTCCATGGTTCCTGAAGAGATGGTAGACTATGGAACGTAGGCTTTATGATTTTTGACCTATGTAACATGGTCCACTAACTCTCAGTATCCAATCCGTCCTCGGAGGGCACCCCGGAGGTGTTGCCAACGTGAGGGAAGAGAACATTGGGTTTAGCTCCGGCACTGCTCCATGGTAAATCCTGTGGCCTATGTTTGATGTCTGAATTGTGCAACAAGACCTATTACATGCATCCTCTGGGGGTGGTTTCTGGAGGTGATGCAACTTGGGGCAAAGACTCCGGTTCCAGCCTCAGCCATGGTACTCGAAGACATGGTTTGCCATGTGGCATATGCACGAGGGAAGATTCCTGGGACATGGTCCACCACTTCCCAGTAGCCTGGCCAGCTTTGGAGGGCTTCATGGAACCAATACTACCTTCAGGGGGACCCACCAGTCCAGCCTCCGTCATGCTCTGTGCTATTGAAGAGATACTTCCTTATGTTGAAGTTTCTTTGTTTGTACTAATGTCAGCCTCTGATCGATATTAAATTCAGTCTCAGAGGGTTTTCTGGAGGCAGTGCCAAGACTGGGATGAGACGGAGGTTCTGACCTTAGGGAGTCGATTGGCCAAAACGACTTCTACTTTGATTCTGAAGATGGCATGGTGGTTACTGCTCATATCCAGTCCAGCCTCAGAGGACCTCCTGGAAATGCCCATGACTTTGAGGCAGAGATGGCCGTCAGTCTTTCCTTGTGGCCTAATTTTTTATTCCTCAAACTGGGGCTCACAACCTGGGCTTCACATGCCCTGAGACAATGTATTTGGCCTGCTCAGTATAACTAGACAGGTGTTCTTTTTGCGTTGCACACAGGCCATCTTATGTTTCTCATTTTGTTTACCACTCCTCACACAGTTCTGTTAGCCACATGGCATGTCCACCCTCCCACTATGCCCACCTATCCATTCCCTCAGATCCAACATAGTGCCTGGCACATAGTAGGCACTTAATCAGTATTTCTGGAATGATGAAATCCATAACATCGTCCACTTCTGCTCTGTGGGACATGCAGCCTTGGAGGGCTTCCTGGAGGAGTTGCCAGCTTTGGGGATAAGCCACCAGCTCCAGCGTCAGCATCAGCTCCTGACAGTGGAGACAAGACTCCTAGCCTGTGTGTGCTTGTCGCATGATGCATGTATTGTGCTCGACCTGCCCTCTGATTCCCCCCAGCTCTGGAAGGCTTTCTGGACGTGTCCTCAACCTCTGTCCTCGGCGTCCCTGTGTGGTACTTGGAGAGATAGTAGACCGTATAGCGTACGCTTTATCTGTGACGTATGTAACACGGTCCACTAACCCTCAGTATCAAATCCATCCTCGAGGCTCCTGGAAACGACGCCATCTTCAGGGAGGTGCTATTGGACCCAACGTCAGGCCTCTCCAAGACGCTCGAAGAGATGGTTTTCTGTAGGGCATGTTCTTTTCTGCATGATGCGAAATGACATACTCTCGCTCTTCTTATATCAAGTTCTGCCTCGGGAAATCTCGCCATCTCTGGGGAGGAGATCTTGATTCTTTCTGGGATCGGTGCTGCTCTATGGCATTCAATGACATGGTTGACTACACAACTCTTGTCTAGTATACACCATGACCTGCTTCTTCTCAGCATCAAGTGCAGCCCTGAAGAGGTCCCCAGAGGCAACTTTGTGGACGCGAGCCTTCTTCAGTCATCACTGCCCTCGTGCGGTACTTGAAGAAATGGTTTACCGTCCCACATACATTTTGAGTATGTATGTGGGACGGTAAACCGCTTCTTGGTATCCAGCCCAGCCATCCAAACCATCCTGGAGAGAGCCTGAAATGAAGTTAGAAGCGACACTGGCCTCGGCATCCTCCTTCTCCATGGTACTTGGCGGAATGGTAGACTGTTAGATATGTACTTAATCTGTTAATGCTTGCGACACAGTCTTCTCCTCAGTGTCAAATGCAGCCTCCAAGGGCTTCCATAGGACAATGACAACCTTTAGGAAGGTGTCCTGCTTCCACGTTGGCATATCTCCCTTGAAGAAACGGTGGTCAGTGCCGCCAGTGTTTATGGAGGAGGGATGTTACGCGTTCTGCCTCTCGTCAGCCTCCAAGCTATCCTCAGATGGCTTCAGGACCAAGTGGCCATGTGGATGGAGGCAGATACGGGTGCGTGTGAGACGATGCCACTCCAGGTACTTGAAGACACACTGACTCGTGTTTTTCATTGACGATGCGTGTACAGTCTATCTTTTTTCCATATCAAGTCTAGTCATCTCGGGGAAGACGCCCTCTGGCCTCAACACTGACCCTACATGAAGATCTGATTGGCCCCGCCGTGTATGCTTACAGACGATACACGCTCCACAGCCACTTCCTCCCTGTCTCCAGCCCAGCCTCGGAGAACTTGCTGAAGATGCTGCCAGCCTCAGAGTCAAGTTGGAGCACTGGTTCTGGCGTCAGCACCGACCTCACGGTACCTGGAAAGGGTTGGAGCGCACTGCATGTATTTTATTAACAGCGTATGTAACATGGTCTGCTGCTTTTCAGTATCAAGCTTAGCTGTGCAGGTCTCCGGGGAGGTCACGTCCACATGTGGAGACGAGGCAGCGGTTCTGGTACCAGCACCGCTTTGGGATACTTAGAAGTTGACCATGCTTCATACGTTTTACTTACCACGCATGTTACTTGGGCCACCTTTTTATAACAGCAAATGCACCTTGGGGGGCTTCCTGTAGGCAATACTAAGTCTCAGGCATAGCGTTTGTTCTGGCGTCATCTCCACTCTGGGTCCTTGAGGGGTTTCTCTGTGCTGCGTCCACTGCATCTATAGCAGACTTTGCATGGTGGCCTCTTCTCAATACTGCATCTAGCCTCAGAGTGCTTCCTGAAGGTGATGCTAACGAGAGGAAAGAGACGCCGGTTCTGACATCAGCCCTTTCCACGGTACCTGAAAAGATGGTTGACCATAGAACATGCGCTATCTCTATGTCGTATGTAATATGGTCCACGTCTTCTCAATATCAAATCCAGTCGCAGAGGGCTTCCCAGAGGCAAAGGCAACTTCGTGGGAGCACCATTCCACAGTATGTGGAGAGATGGTAGACCATAAGGCATACGTGCTGTTTATGACGTGTGTAGCATGGTCCACCAGTTCTCAGCATCAGTCAACTTTAGGGGACTTCCTGGGGGCCATGCCAACTTGTGAGCAGGGCCTGTGTGCTAGGTGCTCTCCAGGACAGATCACCAGGTGACTGGCTGGAGACCACGTGCTCTATTTATGACATTGGCCATTTGGCCCCCCAACCAATACTTAGCACCCAATCCCAGCCTTACAGGGCATTCTGGAAGTGGTAGCGGCATTGGACATGGGTTTTTGGTCATTGTCACATTTGCTGATTGCCGATCATTTATGACACACAGTGCAAGGGCTTCCTGGAGGTGCTACCAAATTAAGGGAAGAGAGTCAGGGTCAGCGTCACTTCATGGTATTTGAAGATGCGGTTGACCATGGTGTGTACGCTTTATTTATGACGTAGGACACATGGTCTACTTCTTCTCAATATCACATCTCGCCTTGGAAGACTTCCAGGAGGTGATATCAGCTTTGAGGAAGAGCCACTGTCCTGGTCTCAGTCCTGCTGCTGCTTGGTACTTGGAGAGAGGTGGTCCGTGGCGCGTTCGCTTTATTTATGGCGCACATTACACGGTCGACCTCTTTGCAGTATCTAATCCCGCCTTGCAAGCTTTCCTGGAGCTAACATCAACTGCGGGGTGGGGCCCCTAGGTCTGCTCTCAGTGCAGCTCAGCAGGGTTTGTGATGTGTTTGTCTTGTGTGATGATAACTCATGTGTAGCAACCTTCTTCTCAGCAAACCTCTCTGGCTTGGCGGCTTCGAGGGCAGGGGTAACTTGCGGACGAGGAGAGTGGCATCAACACGTGCCTGGATACATGAGATGGTTGACCAGAGAGCACACGCTTTATTTGTGCCGTTTGTGACCTGGTCCACTAACCCTCAGTATCTAATTCCCCCTTGGAGAACTTCCGGAAGAAGTGCCAACTTTGGGGAAAGAGACAGTAAACGAGGGCCAGCCGGGCTCTGCTAGACTTGGAAGAAAGAGCGTCTGTGAGGCGTTTGCTGCACACGGGCCAGATATGGCAAACTTGGACTTATTTGCAGTAGGAGCTCTTTCCTTGGAGGGCCTCGTAGATGTGCGGCTGTCCGAATCCAGGGGAAGGGGCATGCTGTCTGCACCACCCCAAAGCACTCGCGTGATCAGCTGACCAGCGTATGTGCACTTTATTTACGACACAGGTCACGGGGCCCACCACGCCTCGGTATCCAGGGAGTCCTTGGGAGGACCTTTGGGGGAGCCAGCCTCCGCTTGGGGCAATGGTGCCTCTCTATGGGAACTGAGCAAAGTTTGCCTTGGGGGCAAACCATAAATGTGATAGCTGTTGTGTAGTGACCAGCCTCTCTGTAGTATCACCACCCTCTGGCCATGATGCCGACTTCCGAACGTTCAGGATGCTGTTGGGGTCTGCTCCACTGGGGTGCTTGGGGGGATGGGTGACGGACAGCATGCACTCAGCTAATGGCTTACGCCAGCAAATCAACTAATTCCATATGAACAAGATGTCCAGGACTGAATGTCAAGTCGGGGGAAGAATCAGTGGTCTTGTCAGGGTTAACCAGTGGTACCTGAAGAGAGGTTTTCTGGGTTTCTGTTTCTTTAATGAGGATGAAACACACCTGGTTAACCTCTTTTCCAGTATCAAATCCCATCTTGGAGGCCCTCTGCTCCAGCTCCCAGCTTCAGGGAAGGGGGTTACTGTCAGCTCCCATCCAGTGGACAGAAATAAGTGGCTGACCACAAAGCCTATGCCTTACATTATGACTAATGCCACCTGTTCTACTAACATCCGTGTCCAGTCCGTATTAACAGGATGTCCAGGACTGAAGGGCAAGTCTGGGACAGAACCACTGTTCATGTCAGTGTCAATTGGTGGTACCTGGAGAGAGGTTTTCTAGGTGTGTTTCTTTAATGAGGATGAAACACACTTAGTTAACCCCTTTTCCAGTATCCGATCCCCCCTTGGAGGCCCTTTGGTCCAGCTCCCAGCTTCAGGGAAGGGGTGCTGTGGACATGAATAATTGGTTGACCACAAAGCCTGTCCTGTATTTCCTTTTTTTTTTTTCTGTCCCGTATTTCTGACTTTTACCACCTACTCCATTAACCAGCAATCTCTGATCCATTCTTAGGAGGACTTCCGAAGGTGACGCCTCCTGGAGGAAGATGGTGGTCTCATGACAGCTCCGTGCCCCAGAACATGCAGGTAGGTTGTCTGTGGTTCCATTCATCTTCTGATCGGCAATACATGCCCAGCCTAGTTCAGTATCCAGCCCCACTTTGAAAGGATGGATGGTCTTTGCCACCTTCAGTGGTGGGCTTGGAGTTAGTCCAGCCCATGTTAGGTGACTATCTTTTGCATGGCAGAGATGCCCTGAACAGACGATATGGGTGGCCTTGACCACTGCCCCTCAGCCTCCAGTTTATTTTGAAAGGGTGTTCAGGACATAATGGTGTCTTTGGAAAGAAATGGCAGTCCTGAGATCAAGATGACACCTTGTGGGGAAGCGGTCCTTAGAATTGGTCTTGGGTAGGACCTGTTTATTTCTAACAAGAATTCTGGAGTTGGTTTATGTGAAATCGGGAGGAATGCCTGATGTTATGCAAATTTAAGGGAAAGTCTTTGTCGTCAACTCTGATCGAGGAGAAGTGAGCAGGTAGCTGGCTCTAGGACATGTGCTTCACCAGGACACCCCCAGACCACTGACCATTATCCACTCCAGCCTTAGGAGGCAGTGCTGACGTCCGCGAGGAGGCTGTGTTTCTGTAGGTGATCCTTTCTGGTCCTCGAGGAGAGCTTTCCTTAGGCGTATTCATTTCTCTAATGACAAACCATCTCTGTGAACCCCTCTTCAGCATCGAAAGCCAGCTGGGAAAACTTCTGGGACAAGACAGACGTCGTCAGCCCCAGTCCAGGGCACGAGAGCCAGCTATGCACGTCCTTCTCTGCACGTCGTGTCGAACCCTAACACTCCTGCCCATCCCTCTCAGGAGGACGTCATTGTGGAGGTGACACCGACCTGCATGAAAGGAAGTGGTTCCCCGATAGCTCTAAAGCCAAGAGGTAGGTTGTTGGCTGTACATTTGCTTTGGTGCCCGTAGGCTGTGCCTCTGGGTTTGGGGCCCTTGCGTGGCATCTGTGGAAGGGGCATTGGGTTCTCAGAGAGGGCCAGGTTTTTCTACCACAACCCCACTTTGTTTGATGCGATGTGGTAGCACTGAGGATAGCACCGCCAATCTTTCATATCAGCGAATGCCCAAACACCACTCCTTCTACCTGAAGAGGGCCTTGAGGCGGAAGAGAGAATGATGAGGAAATGCGACAGTGGTGAGGGCGTCTTTGCCTCTGGAACCCCGGGCAGGCGGCTGCCGAGTTCATGCAGACTGGGCCCTCTGGTGGTTAAGCAGGAGTCAGAAGGGAGATCGCACAGGGGTGGGGGGCGGCATGGGCAGTGACTGTCCCCTGCTCTGGAGGCCAGCTCAGGAGAGTGCGGACAGCACACTGCAGAACATTGGCAGAGGGAACCTGGACTTTTCTTTCCCTTCATGTTGGACTCCTCTCTCCCCGGTCCTATCAGGGTTGGCCTACGTCCCTACTGGAATGAAAAACGTCTGGAGATACCAATATTTCTCCCCTACAATAAAAAAATTATGGTTAAAGGAGTTTTATAGAAAAACAGAAAAGCCGACTTAAAGTCGGTGCAAACATTTGGTGGAACTGACTTCAGGAAAAGAAATTTTGTTTTTATTCCTTAATTCTACTGAATGAAACAGAAGATGGTGGAAGGTGTTAAGTGGTGTTTCATGTGGAGGATGGAGTCCTGTCTCTGATCCCAGTTTTTCCTGCTTACTTTGGCAAAAGGTTTTAGTGGCACTCATTTTACTTACAGCTAGCCTGATACCTGATACCTGATACCTGTCTTTAGAATCACACCTTGCCTAGAAGACTGCTTGGACCCCTAGCCAATTCTATATGGGAGCCAGGGTGTCAGCCCTCAGAAGACCACGTCACCTGCTTCCTGACCACAGAATGCGGGATTTATTCACGAACTCTGACCTGATGCACTGACCTCGGGATGCAAACCATTGCTGGAGACATTTTCAGGAGACCACCATCAGGAAAGCTCCAATACCTGGAGAGAGGTTGTATACTAATTATTTTCTGTATTGGTGGAAATATTTCATGTATCAAGTCTTCAAGGGTTTCTTGCCTGACCTCCAGAAAGCACTGCAGGCCACTTGAGTCAGACTGTCCACTTATATGACACATGACTTCTGGTCTACCCAGTGTAGCGTAGACTCAGGAAAATCTGGAGATGACACCAACGTCTGTGAAGATTCAGCAGTTTTATTTTTTGTGTTTTTTTTTTTTTTTTAATCAGTGCTAATCTTCGATACTCGAAGGAGAGGTTGTCCGTGTTGTCTTCTCTTTATTTATGATGAAACATACACGGGAAACCTCTTTTTTAGTATCAAATCCCACCCTGGAGGCACTTCCTGTTCCTGATGCGGCCTTCAGGGAAGGGACCTTGCCAGCTGAGTGGGGGCAAAGGAAGATGGACTGTGTGACGTGTGTCACATAGCGGGGGTGGGGGCTGGTGTGTGGCCCTCAGGATCCGCCTCTCCCATGGACAGCTCCTTGGAAGGGAAGCCAAGTTTGGGAAGGGCTCGTGCTGCTGTGGTGAAGGGAGGTTACTCCTTGTGGTTTTCATCGATTTGGTGACTCACAGTGGGTGGTGGCTGTTCGTTGTGAGGTCCTGCTTGGAAGGCTTTCTGGACACACCAGCAACGACACTGAAGGGACAGTGGTGCCAACTGCTCTCCAGGGTAGCTGAGGGGATGGTAGACTGGTGACGTGCACTTCATTTATGATGTAGGTCACCCGTTTGACTATCCACCAGCACCCGATCCGTCTGTGGGATGACATCTTGGTGCACATGGCAACTTTGGAGAAGATGTGGGAGGATTTGGGGCCAGTGTGAATCTACAGTATTTAAGGAAGGGTTACCCGTTTGGGGCTCCCTCTCCTACCTTTTCAAAATAAATACAAGCAATTATCAGTGAATAATCTCTCTTTCTGTGTCAAATCCTGTCTAGGAGGACTGTTAGCCTGACCACAGAAAATGTCAGAGGGGAGGCTGTGGTATGAGTGCCCCCACCAGGGAAGGCCCACCCCACAGCACATGCTGAACGCGGGATGTGTGTATTACCTGGTTCAGGGGTCCAGTCTATCCTCCGGAGGGTGTGTGTGTGTGTGTGTGTGTGTGTGTGTGCGCGCGTGTGTGCGCGCGCATGTGTGCGCCCGCAGTAATGCTAATGTGGGGAGTGTCTGTGGTTGTGATGTCATCTCTGTTCTCTGGTACCCAAAGAAAGGTTGTCTGATGAGCTTGTCATGTATATGATTAATGTCACATGGCCCATCTCTTTTCAGTAGTAAATATCACCATGGAGGATTTCCTGGGTGTGAAATGGGCCATTGGTGTCTGTACTGCTGCTGGTGAGTGAATGGATGGGGGACTGAGGACCTCGCAGGTGTGGTTTTGATGTGCCCCTTCTGGCTTATTGCCACTTAGAATCCAGCCTCTCCCTGGGCGGATTCCAAGTCCATGATGATTACTTGGGGAAAGAGTCTTTGTTGGCATTTCTGTGTCTGTTGCCCAGCTTTGCTTGACTTATGAGGACTCAAACAGACTGGCTGCTTTTCAGTGTCAGATCCTGTCTAAGATGCATTCTGGATGTGACGCCAGCTTTGGAGAAGGGACGCTGGAGCCATCATCAGTAAAGGTATGTTTCCCCGGAGAGCACACAGTCTGTTCAGCATGTGCATCTCCTGGGCCACTAATCCCAGATATCCCTTCCATACCGAGGACGGCTTTTAGAGATGAGGCCTTTCTCTGGGGGCTGAAGGTGGGACTCAACCTCTCTCGCCTTTCTCTTGGGCTGGTCAGCACATGGTGATGGCAGGGGCACAAGCAAGGAAGTGGAAACCTGGAGGCGTTTAAGACTGAAACTCGAAACTGGCACATTTCTGCCCAAATACCATTGGCCGAAGAAAGTCACACGACAAGCCCATGACAAGGGGTGAGAGGGGTGTTCCACTCACGAGGAGGTTCTGGTGAGGATGAGGATGTGGAGCCAAAGGTCAGTCATCCACAGGGGACACAGAACTTGGGTTTCCTTCATCATTCATTCGTAACTCGTTGGCCTCCAGTTTCCTGTCTGCCACAGGAGCACTTCCTCACGCTGAGGCTGGTCAGCAGAAGTGGCACTGTCAGGGCCCAGCGTCATTCCCTTTCATTTGAGGCAGTGTTGTCCATGAGCCATCTCTGTGTTTGACAAACTATTACACATTCCTCTGCCCCCCATTCCATGAAGGCATGTGGCCCCAGCACTAATAGGACCCGTCTGCTCTCAGGACGTCCGCCGGAAGTGACACCGACCGGGAGAAAGCCGTGTTGCTCAACGGTTCTGACATGCGGTACTTAATGAGAAGTTGCCCGTGTTTTTTTCGCTTTATTTGTGACGAAACATTCGCGGTGCACTTCTTTTTCAGTATCTAATTCTGCCTGGAAGACGTCTTAGTTCGGGTGCCAACCTCAGGTTGGTCAAGATTTTTGCCACCCTGCATCTTTTCTCCCTCCTCAGTTTCCCCTGATCTCTCTCATGAAAGCTCCCCTTTTCTGCCATGTGGCTTGCATTGGATTGAACACACATACACCAGCCCATGGTACGAGTTGCTTTATCTCTCCCTGTTTGCTTCTGTGATTGGTTCAAAGATGGGCCCCTAACTCCACTGAGCCAGTGAAATCCAAGGAGATGTTTGCTGAGGCTTCTGGGAAAGGAAGTATTTCTCCCTCTCCAGTGAGAGCTGCCAGAGTAGACCCTCTATGTTCCCTTAGCCCCGTGACTTGATAACGTGAGCCTTGAAGGTCCCGCAGCCATTTAAAGACCAAGAGGACAGTGCCTGGGACTTTGCATGAGGGAGCTGGGCAGACCTAGAGTGGGAAGCCTGCACCATAAAAGGCATATGGGAGAGTTACAGAGGAACCAGGACATGGGTGACATTGTTTGAACCCCTGGATCAAATCCTGCTTGAAGCTTGCTCTGCCTCTGCACTTTTCATTGTATAAGCCTATCAGTTATATAAAGCTTATAAATCTCTTTATTGTTTAAGCCAGTTTGAGTTGGGTTTTATCTTATTTGGGACATAAACAGATGATACCACACCACTGCGGTGACTGGAAAACCTGCGTTTTTTTCCAATGCTGTGTGTCTCTTGGTGCAGCTATCCTCAGCGTCCTATCTCAGGTGGGTTCTTGGTGAAAAGTGACTTTCTTGTGGACTTCCTTTGTACTTCAAAAGCATTGTCTTTGTGGTTTAATTTGTAAATGACAAGTAATGCATTATTAATGTGCTTTGTGTCCAGGGAAGGGCCATTGGTGTGGGCCCCTCTTCAGGCGCCTGAGGATGGTGGACTCCCGAGGTTGTCCCCTGTCCCACCCCCCATCAGAGTCCCTCTCTCCCAGGAAGGACTTCCTGGAAGTGATGGGGATACGGGGAAGGATAGCATTTCCTTGTCCCTGCTGTTCTGTGATGGGCTTGCTGTGTTTGTCACACGTCATACTGAGCGGCCAGTGTTTTAGAATCAAACCATGCCTCAAAGGAAGCAGGAGCACCGTGACGGAGTGACACTGCAGTCAGGATCATGCAAGGCACACACGGTGGGCCCCCCAGGAACTGAAGCTGTGCTGGTGGCTTGTTTCACCTAATTCGATTACCTCAGTTTCCCGTCTCTCAAGAGGAAACCTTCCTAGAACCTGACTCATGGCAGAGATTTTATTTCCGGGTCTGGGACCGTCCCATTTTCTCTGAAATGATGCTCTACATGAGCATTTGTGGAGTTGATACTAAACATTCCGGAACCCGTCAGCCCTGGTTATTGAATTCTGCCCCAGAAGACTTCCTGGGATCCTGAAGCAGTGGGAGCCCGGGGTTGGTTGGTTTGCTTTATCCATGATGATGTTGCACCGTTGTCCTGGGGTCAGTGTCATCCTTGCCTGGGAGGGTTTCCCCGACGAACGGCACTGCAGGCGGGCAGCGGCACCCGCCTCCTCCAGGGTGAGCCGCTGCCCCATTGCTTGCAAGCCCACGTCAGTAGGCGGTGTTTGCCCAGCCCTGCCGCCACGCCCTAATGCTCAGTGTCCTTCACACCCAGGTGGACCTGCTGGAAGTGAGCCGGTGCAGATGGTGCCCATCGTGCTAGTCTCTGGTACCTGAAAAGAAGTTGCCCATGTTATTTTCGCTTGATATGTGACGAAACAAACATGGTGCACTTCTTTTTCGGTACCAAATCTCACCTTGAAGAGCTCCTGGGCCCTGATGGATCTGTGGGGGAGGGCCTTGGTGTCACTGCCTCTTTTGGTACGTACATGGGGGATTCGCGCCTCGTCCACTGTGCGTTGGCGGATTCAGGGACACTCGGTGTCCGGCCATCCGCATTCCAACTGCAGGCAATGCCACCCCTGAGAACAGGCACAGTTGGTGAGGCCTCGGTCACGTGCCAGCTCCCCATGGCAAGGGAGGCTGAGGAAACATGTTTCCAGGTTCTGCTGTGAAGATACCCCCAATGTTTGAAAGGGGTTCAGATGAGAGCAGCCCCCAAATAATTCAACGGGATAGCAGCAGTAACAACTGAAACAAGTAGTTAATGAAAACTATCTACCACATCTCTCCAGAGATGGACGTGGATAGTTCCCAGGTGTGTGCATTTTAACTATGACGTCTCACCTGGTGGATTGTCACTTACACATCCACAGTAGAATTGACCAGGGACACTGACTGTGGTGGAAGGCAGTGGGTCTGTCCTTGTTTTGGGGAGAGGGGTCTGCCCAGAGCAATCATTTCTTGGGGCCTAACCCTCTACAGCCCGACTCTTTCCAGGTTCCAGTCCTGCCACAGAGGGAGAAGCTCCTCAGTGTCATCAACATGGAGGGACACTGATGTCCACTCCAAATCAGGACTGCAGAACGTCTGCCTCAGGAAGGACACCACCATCCCTGTCTCTCAGCCTCCGTGTCCGGTCCGTCCTTAGGCCGTCTCCCTGGAGGAGGTGCCATGGGGCCCCACAGATAGTTCTATTCTGTGGTACTTGACGAGAGGTTTTCCCAGGTGAATTCATTTTATTTGTGACAAATCATTCTTGGCCAACCTCTTCTCAGTATCAAATCCAACTTAGAGGAAAGACTGATCTGGGACTCTTGGTGGCATCGGCCCAGGCTGGGGTAAGTGACGGGTTGTTGTCCAGAGAGTGTGCAAGCAGCAGTGGCGGTCGCCTGGCGGTCCCCTAACCCTAAGCATCTGTCTTCCCTAGGAGATGCTCCTGGAGCTCTGCCAGCCGGGACAGAGGCCGTGGTGTTGCTCTCGGTGCTACATTTTGGTACTAGAAAAGAGGTCATCCGTGTTTCCTCGCTTTATTTATGACGAAAAATACGGGTGCACTTCTATTTGCGTATCATGGCACCTGAGCCACTCTGGCCTCGTGACACCTGCATAGTGGTTAGTTCCTGCTTCACCCGTCCTGCGGGGCCTGTCCTCCCGTCAGAGATCTTCCTGGAGGCGAAACAGCTTTAGAGAAGAAGCAGCTGGCTGCGCATCAGGCTCATCTGCAGCCCATCAAGAAAGGCTGGCCATGACGCGGCACGCACAGTTTAACCTGTTTTGCTAATTCAAGTAACGTGCTTCTAGGTGATGGGGTGCCAACATCAGGGGAGACACAACTCTGGCGGCACCTCCCAGGGTTTCCAAACTGAAGACATAGAGCAGGCTATGCATTCTGTGTGGGAGATGTGCCACCTGGCCCACGGACCCTCACAAAATCTCTCAAGAGCCAGAGGACCTCCTGGAGACATTTCTGACTGAGTCGCCCGTGTAAAGTGAAGAGTAGTTGTCCCCTGACGTCTCTGTTTTATGCCTGAGGAAACATAAAAGGGACAGTTCTCTGTCAGAACTGAGCCTCATTTCCCATGTGGGGAGGGCCTCTGAGTCGTGCTGCTATTGTCAGGGAGGCCCCCGCTCCCTGCACTGCCCCAGGTACGTCAAGGGAAGGTCCCCAGGGAGCATTACGTCTTTGCCGGCATCTGTTCTCTGTGCATTAAAGCTTCACCATCGGTTTCCTTTGCAGGAGGACGCCCTGGCAGCTGAAGGAGATGCAGGGTCACAGACGCTGTTCTGAGATGTTCGAAAGGAGGTTGTCCGTGATGTATTTGCTTTGTTGATGGCAGATATTGCACGGTTGATCTCTTTTCCTCATCAAATGCCTTCTTGAAGGACTTGCTACATGCGGTGTCAGGTTAAGGAACGGGGAGTGAGTGTTAGCCCCTCTCTGAGGGTATGTGAACAGATGGTTGACAAGATGGCACGTGTTTTCCTTTAGTTTTTATTCTGAGAATTGAGAATTTCTGTCATGAGTCATCGTAAAATCCTGTTTTTTAAGGTAAATCTATAAATGTGAAAAATTACGTTCTGTCACACCAATTTGTTTAAAAAAAATTGACAAAGAAATGTGAACAAAAACATGTTTAACATAGTTTTCAGAAACCAGATGTACACACTATCCAGTCCTTTGGTTCCAAAGTTTAACCTATCAAATGATGGGTAAGATACAGACATACACTGAAAAAAACACCCCAAAACTAAAATGACAACTACTGGATGACCATGGGAATTATTACGAACGTGTGGCAGGTGTAGCAATGTTTTTATACATAACTGATTTTATTATAACTATTTTAATACTTGTTTTAAAGGAAAAATACCCATTGCTTGGGAAAGCTATGCTCTCCAGATGCCTAACAGCAAGAGAGACTCTAAGTTCTTTCCACAATCCGCAAGGCCCCTCCTCCTCTCTCACCTCATCTCGGGGCTGTGCCAGCTCCAGAATGGGGTCTGTAACTCTCTTTCTGTCATCTCCCTGGAAGCCATGCTGCTGTTTGTAGCACATAACATTTTCTTAAACTTGGAGGGGGCTCCTTGAGATTTGTGAGCAGTGCTCTCAAGGAAGGTCATTCCAGGAGGAAATGTGGGGTAGCAGGAGAGGGAAGGGGGTGAAGACAACGTAGTGGGTGAGCAGACATGGTTACCAGCCCACTGGCCCATGGCACCCTCGCTGGTATTTCAGCCCTAACACTCAGTCAGTGCTGCCAACTTCTTGGAAGAAACAGGTGGGTTGACATTGCTCTCCCAGGATACCTGAAAAACAGTTCCTAGGCTTGTCACTACATCTGTCCCAGATCTTGGCTGGCTGCCGGCATTTCAGTTAAAAAAAAATAATAAGCCACCCAGGAGTTATTCCTCAATGGGCTGTGCTCCTGATTCACGGCCATGGACATGAATGATGTTGGCCACAGAGGCCATTTACTTTATTTATGCCTTAGACCATCTGATCCCCTAACCAGCCATGTCTCATTTATTCTTGACAGGCCTTCATAGAGGTGGCACCAGCCTGGGGGGCGTGGCATTGCTCCCGATGGTATGTGAAAAATACCTGGCCATGTGTGTTTGCTTTATTTATGACAATTGTGCTTGGGGACTCGGGGAGATCATGATTGCTTCCTCACAAGCTGCAGCTGCTGGGAGCAGGGGGTGGGCTCTGCTCTTTGTAGGTGATGGTTGTTCCCTGGTCCATTTACCCTCAATATCCATTCGTCCTGAAGAGAAATGCCTAGCTCCACCCTGTGACAGGCAGTGGTTTTCAAGTATAAGACTTTTTTTTTTCCCCCACTGATTCCAACCTCGGAAAATCAATACCGCTGTTGGTGGTCCTTTGTGGACTATGAATGGAGGGTCGCCCGTAGAACACATGCTTTGTTTATGAGACAGGCCGCTGGCCCACTTGTCTGCATTGAATCTGTGTTTAGGAGGACTTCCTGGAGGAGATGGAAACCTTGCAGAACAAGGACTGAGTCTAGGGTGATTGGTGCTGTATTTTTGGCTTTTGGAGGCGTGCTTTACCCAGGAGTCGCAGCACCTACTTTGGTAAGTCTCTGCATCCAATCCGCCTGATAAATGATTTTTCTGGAAGCTGGGCTGTTTTGGGGAGGGGAGGCCTGGGGGTGGTGGCTGGTGGACATCATGCCTTGCTGCCATTCAGTTGTGTTTGAAGTGATACTGTTTGTGATCTGTTTGTCTAATATACCCCTAACAGCCCACTGCGTCGACTTAGAGGATCCTGCCTGTTGGACCTTCTGGATATAAGTCTCACCTTCTGGAAGGTTCTTTGATGTCCTCCTCTCTCCAAGGTATGTGAAAGGACACTCACCTACCCAGTACACACTTTTCTATGACCTTTGCCATCAGGTGCCTTACGAGGGCTTCATGGAGTTGATGCTGATTGTAGGGACTTTGTAGGGTTTTTCTATGATATTTTTGGAACTTAAAGGGTGGTCGTTCCTACTGTGCTTGCTTTATTTATGGTGAATTTTTGAAGTACATCCACTTTTTCAGAATTGGACCCTGCTTTGGAAATACCCCTGGCTATGAACTCCCCATCAGGGAAGAGACATTAGGGTCACCCTCAGCAGGGTGAGTGACAGCAGGGCCTATCCCGAGTCGTGTCTCTTTTAACCAGGTCCATCATCTGGACATACAGAGGCAGGTGTCTGACATCACGGTTCCTTCATGGAACTTAAAAAGTCCTTGACTGCCCTACGTTCATTTATTCCTGATGAACTGTGTTCTGGTTCGTGCTTTCTGGGGCTGCTCAAGTTTTGGTATTCAAAAGGTGGATCTTCCTTCTATGTTTGCAGGGTTTATGGTTAACCATAGAGGAAAATCCACATTTTCAGTATCTAAAGTTGCTTTTAAATCATCTCTGAAGCCCAAATCCCCCTCCGGGAAGAGAGAGGAAAGCTAACGTCCCCCCCACCCCCCCAGAGTGGAGGAGAAGGAAGGCAGACCCAGAATCCGTGTTTTCTGTTGGTGATGGGACCCTCCTCAGAGCTCACCATCACCACCACCAGCCCAGGAGACCATGTCAAGTGTGTCTGTCCTGTGTGACCTTTATTTTTGACGGATTGTGGTTATTAGGGTCATGCTTTCCAGGACTAAATCTTTCTTTGGTATTTAAAAGGTGGATATTCCTTCTATGTTTATGTTGTTTATGGTTAAACATAGAGGAAATTCCACGTTTTCAGTATCAAATGCTTCTTGGAAACATTTCTGAACTGAAACCACCGTCGGGGGTTGGGGGGCCAGGTGGGGCTAAGACCCTCCAGGGTAAGTGAGAAGGACGGTGGGCCCCCGCACATGTGCTCCATTCGTGCCCCAGGTCTGTGGACCTCCCACTGGTCTTGAGGAGAGGTGGGGTCTGTCGTCCCAATTTCTCCATGGCAGCTAAATGTGTGATGACACTTTCATTTTTGATGGATCATGCATGTGTTCGTGCTTTCCAGGATTCATCATCTTTGGTATTTAAAAAGTAGATTTTCCTTCTATGATTACGTGGTTGATGGTTAATCATAGAGGAAAATCCACATTTTCAGTATCAAATGCCGCTTTGGAACATTTCTTGGACAAACCAGGGTCAGGGGAACCAGGTGGGGCTAAGCCCCTTCAGGGTAAGTGAAAAGATGGTGGACCGCGGACCATGTGCTTCATTCGTGCCATATGTCTGCCGACCATCACCTTTAGAAGCCCCCTGTCACTGAGAAGTCAGCGTGCACCGTGGGCAAAGAGGCCGTGGTGTGTGGTCACCGCTGTCATGGGGCTCATCATAACCTGCTTTGCTGTTTTGCTTCCATTTTTGATGAACTGCGCACAGGTTTGTCCTTTCCAGAACTCAGTCTTTCTTTGGTATTTAAAAGGTGGATATTCCTTCTATGTTTACGTGATTCATAGATAATCATAGAGGAAAATCCATGTTTTCAGTATCAAATGCTGCTTTGGAAGTGTTTCTGGAAGAGACTGGGTATGTGAAAAGGTGGACCACACGCCGGATCTTATTCATGCCTGAGGGTCATCCACGTTTATGAGCCATTTCTTGCCAAGAATCCAACTTGGTGAAGATTATATTGTGGGTCTGTCATCCCAATTACCTGTGGAACCTTGTCTTCCCTATGTGACTTACATTTTTGATGACTCAAGCACAGGTTGGCGTTCTCCTGGACAGAATCGTTCTTTGGTATTTAAAAGGTAGATTCTCCTTCTATGAGTACATTATTTATGATTAATCATAGAGGAAAATCCACGTTTTCAGTATCAAATGCTGCTTGGAAACCTCCGAGGATGTGAAGTCACCATCAAAGAAGAGATGGTATCCGTACCCCTCCCGGGTACAGGGGTGGACCGTGATACAGCGCCGTGCTTTGTATCAGATAGGCTGCCTGGCTGGCTTACCCTCAGCGCGTAACATGTTGTTAAGAGGCTATGCTCTCAGTATTGCTTCATTGACCTGGAATGAATTTTGTTCTCTGTGTGTTTACCAAGTTTATCATGCATTTTCTGGAATCAATCTTAAAGAATACCTAGGTAGGCTGTCAACTCTAGGAAGGGGTGCTTGTGGGGGTACCACTCTGGGGGATATGGAAAGAATGAATGTATGATGCACAGGCACGTATGCCACACAAAGCGTGTGTCGCCTGCCCCCTAACTCTGCATATCCAATCTGTTTATCTTAGGTTCACTCCTGGAACCGATGCCAACTTGGTCACATGAAAGTTGCTTTCCCACCAGTGGGATCGTTTGCTACTTGAAGAGAGGTTATCTTTCCTGTGTTTGCATTCTTTATGATGCATATACAAGGGTAAGCTCTCTCCGAGGAACAAATCCTGCTGGGGTGGGGGGCTTCTTGGAAGCAAGGCTGACTTCAGGGACCCATCAGAGCACCAGGAGTGCTCCTGGGTATGCAAATGCATGGCCATCGCAGGGTGTGTGCCTTTTTGCTGTTTGGGACCTGGTCCTCTCACCCTCCTCATCCCATGCATTCTCCAGAGAACTTTCTGGAAGAAGCAATGACTGGAGACAATGCAGTTGTTTTCTTTTTGGAGATACTGTTCTGTATAGAAAGCAGTACCTTCCTTAGTGGGCCTGCTTAATGGAATGTGGACTTATCCATGAGCTGCTACTCTGGCCAGTCTTCCCACACATGGTACCAAGCCCTAGGAAGTGACCTCAGGGTCAGTTCATCTCCCAGATATGTGAAAAGATGGTCAACAGCAGAGTTAGTCTCTCAGTTAAATCTGGGTCATTTGGTCTACCCACCCTTCACACCCAGCCCATCTTCGGGCTGACTTCTGGGCTATAAAGTCCACTTGAGGGAAGGGAATGGCTGTTGGTGCCAGAGTAAGGGAATGGGTGGCCCCAGAGCACCATGTTTTTATGGGCCTCCCCCTGGGACCATTAAGCCCCAGTGCCCTCTTGTCCATAGGCATTTTCCATTGTTGCCAATTGTGACAGACAGACCCTGCGGTTACTGATGTCATTATCAGTTTAGAGTTGGCCCATGGAGATTTCGTTTTCCTTTGGTGAATCTTGCACTAGATGAGTGTTTTTGAGTAACAGCTTGGGTGGCTATTTGGTCACAATGCCAAGTTCAAGGAAAGGAATGCTTGTCTTAGCACTGCTACATGATTTGTGAGTGTGTGAGCGATCATGGAGTGTGTTCGTTTTATTTGTTGCTTTTTTTCTTTAATGATGCATGCTATTTTGTCTTCAATGTGTCATCAGGTGGACTTCCTGGAGGCAGTGGCTTTCAGAAGAGGCAGTGGTTCTTTCCCCAGGGCAGTTTTGCAGGCCCTAAAGAATGTCAACCATTTTACATCCACTTTAGATCAAATTATACAAGATTACCCTGTCTCTCGGGAGACAATCCTCTCATGGAGAGATGTTGGGAAGTACGGCCCATTTTAGGGCTGGGTCACAGCATTTAGGGTGCAGGATTGTCACTAGCCCCTTCCACTTGGCCTCAGGCCCCACAGGAGCCCCTGTCTGGGGACGATGGTGTGTGGTCCTCACCGGATCTGCTCTTTGGTACTTGAAGAGAGGATACCCTTTGTATGTTCACTTTATTAATGGCGAATATACAGGGGGAGACTCTTATTTGTGTATCAAACTCTGACCGGGAAGACGCTCGGGCTCAGCTCCATCTTCAGGACAGAGACAGCCCTTGTCAGCCCTTCAACAGCTGTTGTCAGCCCTTCTCAGGTATGTGTCCTGGCTTCCTGGGCCCAAACGTAGGTTTCATTTGTGATGATGGCCCCAGGTCCTCCGCAGGGACTGCCCAGAGGCTGTGCCACACTGGCAGGGGGCAGGAGGCAGGGGACAGGGGTGGGCCTTGTGTGTGCTCTTTGTCGTCTGCACTGAGTTTAATGGTGGTTTCCTTTTTTATATAGATGAGCCGTGAGTGGACCCACCCTTTGCCAAGTCACATCCAGGGGGTTTCCTTCTGTCAAGCTCAGGGGAGAGCCCTTGGAAGTGTAATGCACAAGTGACAGTGGACCCCAGAGCATCGGCTTTATTTATGATGGTTTCAAGTCTCATTGACAAACTCCTGTGAGTCCATCCTGGAGGGCTCCCTGGAGGTGGCATCAGCTTTTGGGAAGAGGCTGAGATTTGCTCATCAATGCTCGTCTTCGGTGTTCAGTAGGCATTCTCCTGCTCATGGTCCCTGAAATGTGGTCCCTATAAGAGTGATTTCTATTTGTGACTTGTGGTTCAAGTCCTTCCTGGAGATACCGTCCTCTGTCAGAACTGCACCGCTCTGGGAAGAGCCAGGGAGCCATCTCCCCAGGCCAGGTACATGGATGTTGGAAGGTCAGAGGGAAGTGCTTCTGTCTCGATATTTGTCCTCTGGCCCTCTGACCTCCTGTATTCTACTCACCCTAGGACTGGCCAGAAGAAGAGGCCTCTGGGTCTGTGTTTGTGGAGACATTTCTTGGGCCGTGTAACTGTCTGCTTTGCACACTCTGACTGCCGTGGAGGTCGTCTGTCCCTGAGTTCAGCATCAGGGAAGGGGTGTTACAGCAGCTGTCATCAAGGAGAGTAGATGTCGTCTGAGAGAGGTGAGCACTTCACCTGGGGGACGAGTTGGGCCACCTGCTCACCTGTGGCCTTCAGTTTCTGCTCCTTCTGTAGAGTAGGGGCCCTCTCAGGGGAGAGGCCACTGTGGGAACTGGCCATGGGGTCTGCTGTCACCATTGCTGTGTGGTACGTGGGGTTTGACTCCTTTTCAGTATCAAGTCTTTCTTAGCATGGCTTCCTGGACATGACACCAGCTTCCAGGAGGGTAGTGGGGAGAGGGGCTGGCACTGGGGAATGACATTTATGTGCACACCTTTGTGGGAGGTATGACTATTCAGTGACCACAGGGCCTTTGCTTTTATACCATGTGAATTCACCTGGTCTTCGTGCCCTCAGTGCCCAATACACTGTCAGGAGAACTTCCTGGAGGAGGTTCCCATGCTTGGTCACCCCCAGTGTCGTTCTGCAGAAATTGAGAAGCTGAGCTCTGCATGCACTGCAAGCTGTGGGGTTGATCTCCTTTTCAGGAACAAGTCCTGATTTGGATTCCTGGAAATAATGCTGAGTTCAGTGAAGGGACACTGACGTCGGCCCCTCCTTGGGTTCAAAGGGATGGAGAGCTGACCCGTGCGCACACAACCGTGGGCAGGAGGCGTGTGCCCCTGGTCTGCAGACCCTGCCTCTCCCACCCCCTCCCTAGGACCAATCCCGGGAGTCGAGGCCAGCCCCATGACCAATAGTGATGGACCTGCCCAATGCTATTGTTTGGTACTTAAAGCGAGGTTGCCCTTTGTATATTCGGTTTATTGACATAGAATATACAAGGGCAAGCTCTCTGTGAGTATCAAACCTTGTCTGGGAGTCTTCTTGGACCCAGTGCACACTCAGCGAGGGATGCGGTATGTGTGTGCATGACTGTGTGTGTCCATGATTGTGTGTGTCCATTTGAGGTGTGGCAAATCACTCATGGGTCACCACTTTGCAGAGATGACTTCATGGGCACACGGCCGACCTTGGGGAAGGCAGTGACCTGGGGAACATCACCTCTCCCAATTATGTGTGGGGGGTCAGCAGGCATGCGCTGTGTGTGCGGTCTGGGTCCTGAGCTTGGCCAGGTCACCGTTGGTGTGGGGTGGCGGTGTTTTCCTCACAGTTGTGTTTTGAGCTTGCATGCTTGTGCTTGGTGCGCGTGACCTGGTCCACTAACCCTCAGCATCTAATTCATCCCCAGGACTGCGCCTTGAAGACATGCCAAGTCCTCCCAAGGCAGTGGCTTTCTTTTTCGTGCTAACCTTTGGTACTTGGAGAGTGGTTATCCCTGTCCTGTTCGTTTTACTCATGTCGAATCGTACAGGGTCATCCACTTTTTCAGTATCAAGAGCGCAGACTGTAGAGTTCGATGTCCCGTGTTTGGATCCCGCCTCTGACACTTACTAACCGTGCAACCTTGGGCAAGGATTTCAGCGTGCTGTGCCTGCTGTCTCACAGGGGCCTCAGAGGGCTGCTGGGGGCTGAATGAATTCACTTGTACAAGGCTTAGAACAGAGCCTGGTGCTCAGCACTTCGTAAGGGGTAGCCATGGTGCTATGTGCTATGAAACTGGTGGTGCTGGTGGTGCTGGTGGTGGTATGGTAAATTCTCTCCTTGGTGTTTTGGAGCAATGTCAAAGCATGGACATCAGACCCTCCCTCAGGTATGTGAATGGATCACTGAGCTTGTGCCATATTTATGGTGGGGGCGAACAAGGCTCTTGGTGTGCAGCAGCTAAGCCTTTCTCGTGATGTGATTTGAAACACCAAGGACATTTGCTCCATGTAAGAGGGACAGTCCTTGGATTCTTAACATCAGTCACCATCCACTTTCTGAAGGACTCTTGGGCAGAGACGCCAAGCAGAGCAAAGAGCAGGTTCGGTGGCAGCTCGCCTCTCTGGTGCTTACAGAGAAGACGTCCCTGGTGCATGCATTGCGTGTGCGTGTGTGCGTGTGGTGTGTGCATGCGTGTGTGTGCGCGCGCACATGCGTGCCTGAGTTTGCTGAATTTCTGTCACTGTCCAAATGTGCGCCAGACCTGGAGGTGCCGGTGTTCCCGTCCATGCTGCCGTTTCATACTTGAGGAGAAATTATCCTTGCTGTGTTCACTTGATTTGTGATGAATCATACAAGGACAGTTTTTTTTTGAGTATCAAATCCTGCCTTGGTGGACTTCCTGGGCTCCATGACAAGTTCTGTAACGAGATGCGAGTGTTAACCCCTCCCTGGGGCTCGTGTAGTTGGCTTGTGGTGGGGGCACTTGTGCCCTAACCTTCAGGACCTGGGAAGCAGGGCCAAGCTTGGCACGAGGCCAGTCGGCCCCTATGTGCTGCCACTGACCTTCGTTGGTCATGGGTGTGTGTTATGGGTAGCACAACACACATGGCTCATCAGCCCTGCTTCCTGGACATGAAACAACTTCAGGGACAGGTCGTTGGTGTCAGTCCTCCTCCTGCCTGAGGATGTGACTGACCCCCAAGCATGTGTTTGACTCTCAATGTGGGAAGCTGACCTGTTAACCCTCATTGTCCAGAGCACCTGAGGAAGAAATTTCTGGAAGGGACACGGACTTTGGAGAAGATGCCAAGCTCTTCTGGATGGTGCAGATCTTTGGTGCTTAAAGAATGGCTGTCCGTAGTATGGTCTCTATATTTATGGTGATTAATATCGGACAACCATTGTTTTAGTATCCAAATTTGCTTCAAAAGTTCTGTCAAGCCCAGTGGCAACTTCAGCAAGAGGACATCAGTGCCTACCCCACCACAGAGCATGACTTTATTGAAGACCTGTAATAACTAATTCAGTGACCCCAGAATGCAAGCCATCAGTGTGCTCTCCTTGAACTAAAACCAGCTTTGGGGTGGAGATACAGTTTGGGCGTTCAGGGCCATTTGGAAGATGTTGATAATTGTCTATCTGTCTTTCTCTTCTTTTTAAATCTTAGCTGTGAGGGATTCCTTGAAGAGATGTTGGTGTCAAGGTCTCTCTAGGCTGCTGGTTGGTAGAGCAGGGCCTCTGATCCCCCACCCCTGATCTTTGTCACACATTCTGAGCCTGGACAACTTCTAGAGGAGAGGCAAACATAAAGGAAAACAGTACATTTCCTGTCACTACTACTGCTTGGTGCTTCTGAGCAGCTGCCTGTTGAATGTCCTGTTTGTTCTTCATGGACATGTCATGGCCACATGCCTTCTTGTGGACCCACTGTGTCTTAGAGACGTTCTCACAGGGAACACGAAGTTTAGTAGTGAGACACTGGTCAGCGGCACCTCTGGGTGTGTGTGTGTGTGTGTGTGTGTGTGTGTGTGTGTGTGTGAGAGAGAGAGAGAGAGAGAAAATTGTTGACTAGAGCAGTATTTTTCAAACTCTAAAATGCTTCTAAGATTTTCATCACCTAGGGATCTTGTTAAAAGGCAGATTCTGATTCAGGGACCAAGATTCTGCATTTTTAGCAAGTTTCCAAGTGATGCTAATGCTACTGGTCGGTGGAGAACACTCGGAACAGTTTGGGGCTGGAGATATGTGCTTTATTTGTGATGTGCGTCCCCTGAACCCCCACCTTCTCTATGCCATCCATCATGACAGAACTTCCCAGAATCAACATGCTGCTCTGTGCTTTGTGAACAGTGGTTATCTGCGATGGGCTCGCTTTATGCATAAATGCCATGAGATGATTATTCTCTGGAATCAAATTATGCCTCAAACAGTTTCCCAGATACAAGACCTGCTTCAGGGGGAGGCCACTAGTGTCAGCCCAGTGCGAGACTTGTCCGGTGCTGGGTTAACCGCATTATTGACGGTCGGGCCATCTAATTCTGTAACCCTCCATTTCCAGTCTGGAGCACTTCCTCCGCCACACTCCCTCCTGGGACGGAGGCCGTCTTGCAGTGGAGAGCCGTCTCTAGGACGCTCCGTGTCTTCAGAAGAGGTATTATCCATGATGGTTTTGCTTCTCTATGACATATTCATTCATCTCTGCTGGTTTCTTGTCATTAAATCCCATCTCTCAGAAGTCTGTGGAGGAGGCTTCTAGTTTTT
Organism: Rhinolophus sinicus; assembly: GCF_036562045.2. NCBI lineage: Eukaryota > Metazoa > Chordata > Mammalia > Chiroptera > Rhinolophidae > Rhinolophus > Rhinolophus sinicus. The sequence continues at coordinate 3,756,313 of NC_133753.1, read as the reverse complement.
ATTTTTTATTTTTTTTATTTTTGAGGATTGAACCTGCTTTGGATGTCTTCTTGAGCATGGTTCTAATTTGGGGCTTTGGACTTTGGTTTCAGGACCAAAACTAGGCCCTGGGACCAAGGTGTGGGAGTGGCAATTGGTGCCCACACAGGTGCTCTCTTTACAGGATGTGAGCACCTGGCTCCCTGGCCCTCAGGACATAGCTCATCCTCAGAAGAGTCTTCTGGAGGCAAAGACGATGGTGGGGAAGAGGCCGTGGTTTTCATTTCAGAATAGTCAAGGATATTTGAGGAGAGGTTATCCGTGTTATGTTCGCTTCATTCATCATGAATAATACATGGTTAACCTCTTTTTGAATATCAAACTCTGCCTCGGGGGCGGCCCACACAAGAGACGTGAGAACGTGTGTCTTGTGTGTGATGCAAGCCCGGGCCTTCCCGAGCTGCAGAGGGCCTGCTTCCTGGAAGAGGGGCCGGCATGGGATGAGCCCGCATTGCTGTGCAGTGTTTTTGCAGTGTTTTTGTGATCTGTACAAAGTCATCCCCCCTTTCAATGCTGCCATGCCTGGGAGTGGGGATGTGATGGGGGCCTCTGTGTCCCTGTCACTGCAGGGCTGGTCCGTGGATGCCTGACCGGTGAGCCTGCCCAGGGGAGAGCTTTCCTGGCACCAGTCCTCCCAACCAGTCCTTTGCAGAGTAGTTTCCTGGAGGCTCTGCTGGCCCCGCAGATTGGAAGTGGTTGCTGCTCCATCGGGACAGTTGAAGACAGGTTACTTCTGCCACTAAGACTCCTCTGAGGGCACTCTGTTTTTGAGGGTCAAGACCCACCCAGATGGCTCCCTGGATGCAGGGCCACCATCTCCCCAGGTATGAGAAACGCAGGTCAAGTTCTGCTCCCCCACCCTGTTTCCTCCAAGATCACTGCCCCGGTGTCCACTACCTCTCCAGATGGGCTTCCCTCAGCAGAGCCTGTGGGCTTTCCTGTCCTGCTGCTTCGTACTTGAAGAGACTGGCTCCGACCTGTGTTCCTTTCGCACATTCGTGACAAAGGCGACCCAGTTGATGCCTCTTTGCCTCTGTGGCTGTACCGCACTCAGTTTGGGACTCGAACACCGGCTTCAGAATCTCCCCTGGTTATGGGGAAGGGAGGCTGGCCCAGACTCCAGAGTTGGTGGAGGGTGGGTGTCACCTGTACCTGCCACCTGCAGGATCTCGTCTGTACTCAGGATGACATCCTGAGGTGCTGCAAAGCCCTGCCGCTTCCTGCCTCAGTGACTTTACCTGATTTGCTGTGACCAGCATGGGAAGTTGAGGCTTTTGATGGAGTTGGTTCAGACTGGATGCCTGTTGGAGACACCAACTTCACAGTAAGAGAGCTATCAGTCTGCCCCTAAGGTATGTGAGTACAGAGTTGTCCCCAGGATATGCACGTTGTTGATGAATGTATTCCCTGGTCCACTAACCCAGAGAATTCGTTCTACCCTCAGGAGAAGCCCCAGAAGTGATGCAAGCTCTGGACACAGGACACTCATATTCTTGTCAGTGTCAGCACGTGGGGCTTGATGAGGGACCATCTGGGTGCTGTTTCATTGTTTGTGACAGATACCACACAGCTGACCTTACTCTGGTATGGTGGAAGATTGTGTGGCGGTTTCCCACCTTCAGGGAGGGAATTGGTGTCAGCCCCATCACATGGTACGGGGGGAGGGAGGTGTCAGCAAGTCAGGGTCCACGGCCCGTAGAATACCATCTGTCCTTAGGGCTCTTCTGGGGGGCAGGCCATTTCAGTGCTCAGTTGCACTCCAACTCCTCAAAGAGAGAGTTTGGGTCCGTATTTGCAACATACATTGGTCTTTCAGCTTTCCATCTCCCATCCTGCACAAGAACTTCCCGGAAGAGAAGGCACCTATCTTCCCAGGAAAGATTATTGCCGATTCAATATCTAGGGAAGGATGGTGTGACCCTTGACCCTCAGAATCCAGTCTACTTAGAAGAGGAGGCGGGGGCTCCCATGCTGCCACACCTGCACAGGTGCTGTCTGTGAGGCATCGCTGTAGCATGCTGTCTCTATTGTAAATGGTATTACATGCCCCTGGATATAATTTAACTTTGGGGAGAATTACCTCCCCAGTACTTGAAATGATGGCCCACTGTGAGCCTGTGCCTGAATTAGGATTGAGCCATGTCGTACCCCAAGCGGGAGCATGGCAGCCTGGGATGCTCCGCCTCCCGGGCTTAGCGGTGTTGGGCTGACTGCTGGGGCTTCACCATATTTGTGGCTAATGACATCAGAGCTGCTGTTTTTCAGGACAAACCCCCATGTGGAGATGTACCCCAGCAGGACTGCGGCCTGCGGGCGGGTCGCCGTCCATGATAGGGGAATGGATGGTTGGTCAGAGAACATACATTTTATCAATGATGTATGTCAACTGGTCCACGGTCCCTACCTATCCCATGACTTCTCAGGACAGACTCTGGGAGGAGAGGTGGTGCTTTTCTTATCTGTGCTAGGACCTGGCCCTCGAGAAGACCTTCTCCCTGCTGGGTTGGCTCTATTTGTGCTGAGTTGTACGAGGGCCGTGTTTCCAGTACCAGTCTTGCCTGGGATGCTTCCTGGGAGGTGCCATTGGCCTCAGCCCCTCCCCAGGGCCAGGAATGCATGGTTGGCCGGGGAGCATGGGCTTGATTTCCAACGTGTGATGCCCAGCTCTCTTAACCCTCAGTCCCCGATCCGTCTTTAGGACTAAGCTGGAGACAAGGTGGACTCTGGTGAAGACAGCTCACCGTCGTTGGCCTTCGGTACTTGAAGAGTGGTTATCCCTGCTGTGTTCGCTGTATTTGTGACGAATCATACAGGGACATCCAGTTTTTCAGTATCAAATGCTGCTTTGGAGGGCTTCCTGGACTATGGCCCGCTGTCGGGAGGAGGTCTCGGCTTCTGTACCCACCGAGGTATGTACGTGGATGTGGGGCACAGTGCACATGCTGCTTTCAGGATGCATGTCCCTTGGTGCACCCATGACCAGAACGTTACCTATACAGAAGGTTGCTGCCTAGAGGGCTGTGATCTTCTGGAAGGCGTTGTTGGCATTAGCACTAAACTATCAGGGGAGGTTGCCCAATGAGAATTCCATTCACACAAAACACCTGCCACCTGTTCCAGGTGTATGCAATCCTTTCGTGAGATGAAGCCCTAGGGAGCATGTGAGGCTGTGACAGCCATATTGTCTGGTGCCTAGTTGGTCATTCTTACTGCATTTGCTCCCAGGAAGACTCTGTTTGAGTGTCAACTCTTGCCCAAGAAGGCTTTCTGAAAGTAGTGCCAAGCTCAGGGGCACATGTTGGCTTGGCATCTTCCCACAGAACGCTGCGAGTCGAGCAGAATCAGTCTGTTCCTGTGGGTCTCACTTGGTTCACTCTCCCACAGACCCCGCCCATTTTTATAATTGCTTCGGAAAGGGGTATCTGCTCGGGCCGTAAAGGGGTATCTGCTCGGGCCGTGATGCGTTTTCAATAGGGTCTCTCTTTTCATGATCAGATTCTTTTGTTGTTAGCATAACCACGTGGTCCATGAATTGATCAATCAGTGAGGAGTGATTCAGTCATCTCACAAATAATGACTGAGTCCGTGCTGTGTTCCAGATGATGCTAGACCTTAGCTGTGTCCTCTAAACTGGGAATAGAGCAGTGAACAGATAAAACCCTTGCTCGTGTGGATTTCACAATCTGGTGGGAAAGATGGGCAACAAAGTGCAAACTATGAGACATAATTTTGTCCACAGTAAGTTTTGTGGAGAAAAGGAAAGCTGGATAAGGTGCCAGAAAGAGACAAAAGTGGGATGGATGTTTAGGTTAAAAAATAGGGGTCTGGAAAGGTCTTTTTGGGGAGGAGGAATGGGAACAAAATGGGAGGCAGGGCAGATGGAGATCTGGGGCAGGAGCATTCCAGAAGGAGGGTGTGGTGCATGGAAAGCCCTTTGGCATCTTTGAGAAAAAAGGAGAAGAGCAGTATTGTTGAACTGAGTTATGGAGGAGCTGCTGGAGCTGAGGTGGGACAGGTGGCCTCAGGCATGGGCTCACTTGGATGTTATTCTGAGCAGGGCGGGGTTCATGGCCTATGTTGGAAAGATCGTTGTGACCACAAGGATGGCAAGAGAGGGGCCACCAAGGGGAGATCTAGGGGAGAGCTGATGGGAGCCCCCACCAAGGTGACGTGTGGAAAACTTGGGCTGTCCCCAAGTCTCCAAGGTGGAGCCAGCAGGTCTGCAGAGTGCTTGACTGAGCCCCACCAGGGTCAGCAGTGAGAATGGGGGGAGAAAGGATGGACCAGAGGTTCTTAAGGTATGATAATTGCTGAGTTAGGTTCTAGAGCAGGGGTGTCCAAACTGCGGCCCGCGGGCCAACTGCAGCTCGCAATCCATTGTTAATTGGCCTGCAGCAAATTCCAAAAATATATTTAGTTTATGTAAATAAGCCAGGTGAGGCAATAGGTACTTCACCTCGAGTGAGTGGCCCGGCTGTTGGTGTCTTTTACCGCATATGGCCCTTGGTGAAAAACGTTGAGAAAAGTTTGGACACCCCTGCTCTAGAGCAAGTCCGTGGGTGGCCAGGGAACTTTTGGAGAAGGTGCGATTACCAGCCTTGCCTAGATCTAAGCTGAGGCAATGACCTTGGGGCTTAAGGGCCAGGTAGGGTGGGGGCAAAGTAACTGGAAGTGAGGAAGTCGCCAGGCCAGTGGAGGGGAGCTGTGTACAGCCTCGATGTGTGGTCATTACCGAGAAGGGAATCAGGAGGTATTCAGAGGAGGAAGATGGAGACTCAGAAGCTATCGAGTGAGACCTGGGTGGCCATTACCCCAGGTATTGGGTAGTGAGGTCTGGTGAATGAGCTGTGAAGCGGCTGGAATTTTGAATGGGAAAGGGAGGAAAAATGGTCTGGCAGTGGAGATGTGGAGCAAGGATGTTTCTAGCTACTGCAAGCCTTTGGTGGAGGAAGTGGCAGGACAAAAAGCAACCCATGGGTGGAAGACGAGGCACATGAGAGAAGTGAGAACATGTGGGACTTTTCTGGTGATAGGCAATAGTTCCAGATGTGCTGTGCCAGAGTTGTGGAGGCATGGAGGAAGGGTGGGAGATGGGTTCTTACGTGGAGCCTTTGGGCGTGAGGGTTCTTTCAGTGGTGAATTCAGGAAATGGAATCTGGTCTGACTGGTCCAAGGTTGTTTGGGAGGATGTGGGTGAGTGACTTTTGAGGGCATCCTTCTTAGAATTGCTTTATTGGATGGTTCATCGGGGTGAGATGAGTGGTGTAGTGGAGGGGCTGGGACTGGAGTGGGGTCTCCTGGGATGGTGAAGAGCTTGGGGACCCTCCCTCTGATCTTGCTGAGGGTGCCTCAGGGCTCTGGCTGAGCAGACTCTCCAGGAGCACCGTGCGGTGGCCATAGGGCTCTCTCTGGAACTCCCCTCCAGTTCAGTGGATCCCACCAGTGGTGAAGGAGCTTGGCTAGTGCCTCGATACTCTTGATGGATAACTTGAGTGTGCTCTGTTGAGAAGTCCAAGGTCCCTGTTCAGAAACCCTTGGGTCCACACACACGGAGAACTCCTGTGACAAGTTCACATTGTGAAGGACCACCAGCGGCCTCCCTCTTCTCATTTCTAAGCCCTGCCCCTGAGGACTCAGGAACACAATTTCAACTCCAGGGAAGGGGGACTGTGTCTGCACCACTCCAGGAGAGGTGAGTGAATGGCCCCAAACTCCTGTGTGTTCCCAGGACACGTGTCAGCCATCTCACTAACACTGTGCAATCTGCCCACAGGACAGCAGTTGGAGGCCACGCCCTTCAGAGAAGTGGAAGGCGACCCCTTGTCTGTCTTGTCTCTGCTTTTCTGTGGTACTTGAAGAGAAGTTGTTCGTGGTGGATTCGCTTTACTTATGACGAATCATTCACGGACAACACTTTTTTCAGTACCAAATGCTACCTCTAAGGACTTCCTGGACACAGTGGCTCCTTCAGGGAAGACATCTTTATGCTGTCAACCATGAGGAGAAGACAAGAATGGATGGTTGGCCAGGGACACCGTGCTTGACGTAGCTGTAAGTCAACTGGTCCACTAACCCGAGCATCCGATCCATCTGTAGGAGGCTTTCCCCTGGGCCATGCAACTCAGGGGAAATGGCCATGGTTCTGTCAACAGAGTCACCTTACAAGACTTTGAAGAGAGGCTTCCTCGGCCCAAGGCCAACTTCAAGAAGAGATGCTGGTGTCAGCACTGTCCAGGGTGTGTGACTGGTTGACCAGAGGGGCAAGCACTCTGTTCACCCTGTGGACCACCTAGTCACCAACCCTCAGCACCCACCCCATCCATCCAGGAAGACTGTGGAGGTTCTGTTGACTTTGGGCCGGCAGCAGTGGACTTGTGGCGGTGGCTTCTGGCTGGACCTTGACAACCGTGGTCGGGAGGGTGTGTTCACTTAAAATGTGCTGAGTCATCCTTGGTAGCCCCTTCACCACTATCACTATCACAGCCTCCTTGAAGCGTTCCTGGGACACGACGTTGCCTTCTGATGAGGGACCTGAAGCGAGCAGGCCAGCTCCTCTCCAGGGTGTGTGACAGTTCACAGAGCGTGTGCTTTATTTATTCAGTATGGCACCTGGCCCTCTAACCCCAAATCCTGTGTCTCCACAGGAGGATCTGTGGAGGTTATGCTTGCTTTGGGAAGTGGCCGTGGTTGTTCGGTCAGTGCTGCTCCATTGTAAGAGCGGAGGGGTGACGGCTGTCGAACGGTGCCCCTCTTGCCCAGGAGGACTAACTGCATCCATCCCCGCTTAGGGTAAGTGCGTCTCGGGTGAGCATGCGATTAATGAGATAGTATGTCACTCGGCCCACTACCCAATATTGTCCCACCCATTCTTTACAGGGCTCCTGCGAGGGGCAGCCGCCTTTGCAGGAGGGACGATGGATTTCTCACCAGCTTTCACTTATGGTACTTGGAGAGAGGCTGGCCGTGATGAATTCGATTCATCAAAGCGAGTCATACACGGCTCTCCTCTCTTTTAGTGTCAAATTCTGCCTCGGAGGGCTAGCTGGGCCAGTGCTGTTTCCAAGGTAGGTGCCCGCTGGCTGAGCCCTCAGCAACTGCTTTTCTGAAGACGCACGTTACTGACTCACTAACCCACGTCCAGGCGGACCCTAAGGCAACTTCTCGGGGCACTACCAACTTTAGGACAAGCTAACGAGGTTGTGCGGATGCCCTAACTTTTAAAAAATTAACATTAAAATGCACATGGCTAACTTTTTTTCCTATCAAATCCAACCTCGAAGGGGCCTCTGGAAACACCTTTTTTTTTTAGTCAGCTCTCAGGATATAGAAGAGAATAGGAGCCAGGACCCGTGTGACCCCTGGTTCACTAGCCTGCAGTAAGCAGGGCCACATCCTCCAGGGAACTCCTGGGGTGACCCTGGGTTCACCCAGGATGCAGTGGTTAATGTGTTCCTACAAACGTGGTCTTTCAAGAGCTCTGTGCTTCATTTATAATGACTCACACGTGGCTGACGTCTTTGCATTATTGTGTTGCTTGCATGGCCAGCCAAGTACAGGAAGTGACATCCTGTCCACACTAATCCAGTGTTGGTGAACCAGGGGTTGGACAGAGAGCATGGGTTTGCCTTGGGGACTGAGCCAGTTGGTCCACTCACCCTCAGTGTCCCATCCGCCCTCAGAGCCCACTCCCGAGCTGCTCAGACTGCGTGGATGCAGGGATGCCGTGAGCAGTGCCACATCATGGTACTTGGAGGGAGGTTGTCCGTGGTGAGTTCGCATTGTCTAATGATGCCCAATACACGGTCGATCTCTTTCCGGTATCACATCTCGCCAGGCGTCTGCTTGGAGCTGATGCCAATTTCAGGGAAGCCTCCCTCATGTTGGTTCCACGCCAACGTATGGAACTTGTACTTGGCCCTGGACCAATGGATAGGTATCACTGATGCTCCTTGTCCTCATTCAGTCTACTTAGGGAAGACATTGCCCGTTGGGGGGGAGAAGCATAGGATCTAGGTTTAAGGCCCTAAGTGATTGGGGGAGTAAGGGTGTCCGTGGTGCTTCTGGGATTTTTTTTTTTTTTAAGAAAAAAAATAGATAGTTCCCTTCTCTTTCAATATTAAATCTTGTCTCTGAGGGAAGACTTAGACATATTGGCAAGGTCAGGGGAGGGGCATGGTTTCAGCATTTTTTTCTGGGTGAAGTGAAAGAACAGATTTACATCTGTTCACCTGGGAGCCCTACCAAATTCAAGGACAGAGGTCAGTTCTATTTTCAATTTCTTGTTTTTCTTTTCAAAAAGAATAATTATTTTACCTTATTATCATATTTATAAAAATGACACATGCTTGTAATAAAAAGTCAAGCAGTGTGAGGAAAATATACATAAAATAGAAGAAAATTACCCAATTCTTTGTGCACCCAGAAATAACTATCAGGGTTTTAGAAATTTCAGATAGCTGTCTCAATATGTATGCAAATAGAAAGGTAGATAGACAAAGAGAAAGAAAAATATTGTACAAATATGAGATCACACTGTACCTAAATTTATTTAAATGTTAACTATAATTTTACTTGAATTTAGTGTAAAGAATAAGCTAAAGATTTCAAGAATTGATAAATGTTCTTGCTGTACCATAACTATTAATTCTTAAAAGATCCCTATAAAATTAAGAAAAATTGCGTAAAACATTAAGTGACTGGGATCGTTATGTTTTTTTTTTAAACTGTTCAATTTCACTGCTAGTTCTGAAATATAAGGAAATAAGCAGTCTTACATTTGCCCCACCTCCTGCTTTATTTTTACTTATATAATTTAATTTTCCCATTATAAATGTTTGCATTTTGTTCTGTAACCACAGTTCTTGCAGGTGATTAATCATAGTTCTATATTTAAATGAAGTCATTACTGCCTACCAGGTTTTTCTTCCTTAAACTAAGCCTTCTCTATTCTTGAGTTTTTAATTTTAATTCATTTCTCAGCGGAATGGATTTTATCATTGTTTCTTCAAGAGTGCCTCATAGCCTCTACCCCTCAGTCCTTGCACATCTGAGAATATCTGTCTCTTGCTTTTATACACAAGGGACAACTTAGCTGGGTATAAAGTTGTCAGCCTACTGCTCCACTTAGAACTTTGTAGACACTTTGCTCCACTGTCTTCTGCATTTAGTATCTCACTAGCTTTTTTGATGTGGCTTCTCCATGTAGCTCTTGCTTATCTGGACTGTATTATCTAGTGGATCTTTACATTTGTTTGAAGACTTTGGGACACTCTATTCTGTGAGGTCTTCCATCTCTGAGACTGTCTGACCATTGCTTGTACATCCTCATTCACCTGCCTATTTTTTTTCATACTATTTTATTCATCCTTATGATTTCTAGTTCTTTTTAATCTTTTTAGTCACTTTAAAGATAATTCTGTATACTTTCTCCCAGCTTTAGGGGTACAAGTCCCATCTTGAGTCCAAAGTGCTATTGACTCAAGCGAGTGCTTTTCTTCATGGGTTTTGTAACTTCATTGTAGGATTATCACCGGATTAAGATGTTTCTGTTTTTGTTTTGTTCCCTATGCAAGAGAGCTGCAACATTATGGTTCTGCATTCAATGCTCTCGCTTCCCATGGCTTTCACCAGTTGGGGTTTTCCTACTCACTTGTTGGCTTAAGCATTCCCATACCTTATGGCTGGTATAAGTATTCACCACATCTTTGTCCTGGAGCATTGTTTCTGCAAGAAGAACTCATTCTACCCAAAGCTTGGGCAGAAACATATTCTCTTGTCATTTCTCTGGGCCAGTATAGCGTTTTCTGGCCCCCCTTTCCGTTCCAGGTCCCCACCTCTCTTGGGCCCAAGGTCACATCTCCAGTTCCTGATTGGACATTATGACTACAGACCTTTTGAGCCTCCAGTGCAGAGTCCCTTAGGTCTTTTGTCGGCAGATTGTAAACTTGTTCTGAATTGAATTCTGTCTTTACTAGCAGCTGAGGGTTTTCTTTTCATTCCTTTCAGCTGTACCAGTTGATTTTTGTTTTATCCATCATTTCTCTGCATTTGTGGAGGAGAGGATTCTCTGTTAGCTCTTTAACAGGATCTGACTGTCACTGTTTTTCTTTATCAATTCGTCTGAATCATATCATGCTTTCTTGATTAGTAAAGTTAGTTGTTTCTTTGTTTCAAGGATGTCTTATTATTTCTATGAGTACTTTTCTATTCCATGCATTGGCCCGTTCATGGGCTAAACGATCACTTATCATTTTATTATATCATGGAAGAGGAAAAAAGTCTGTAATCTGGCCCCACGCTGCCATCTTTATGTGAAGTCTTGCTGTTGTCATTTGCAATCTGCATTTGTCTATTTAGAATGAACCATACCCAGGTGCCCCCTTCTCAGTATCATCTTCCACCTTGGCAGGATGCCTCTTTGCAGTGCCAACCGCTGGGATGGACATGGAGTCAGTTCTTTTTGTTAGGTATGTGAATTTCCCTTTAACTATGGAGGATTTGCTTTTTGACCATATGTCTGCTGGACTGTTAACCCGAAGTTTGCAATTTATCCTCAGGGAGACATGTTGGAAGTTGTGCCGACCTTTGGAGATGAGGCCACAATGCTGAGGTCAGTACCACACCATCGGATAATAAAGTGTGTATTCAATGCTGTCATTTTCTTTGTAATCAGTATTGCAAAGTCAACCTCTTTGGAACAAACTCCAGCTTTGGAGGGCTTCCTGGTCACAAGGCCTGTGTGAGGAAAGGATCACTGCTGTCAATTTTTGAGGCTAATGTGAAATGAGGAAATGTACCCTGCTGTGATCAAAATCATGAATTTGTGTGCACTTGACCTCACATCAAAACCCCCTCAAAGTGCTTCTTAGATACCCTGCCAAGCATGGCAAAGGTGTTGACGTCTGGGCTGCTGCAGGGTCTAGGATGGGCCACTTGGCCGTGGCCCCTTGTCAGTCAGTCCACTAAATCTTAGTGCCCTTTCTGTCCTTAGGGCTGCTTCCCGGAGGACGCCAGCTTTGGAGGAGAGCCTTGGCTAATCTGCTCTGCGCGAATCTGCCGTACTTGAAGATAGGTTACCATGTGCTTCCCTGTGTTCGTGCATGATGAGCCATACACGGTTCACCTGTTTCTTAGCACCATATTCTGCCTTGGAGGCTTCCTGGAGCCGAGTCCCATTTCAGGGCGGGACCTTGGTGCCAGCTGCTCTCCAGGGTAAGTGGCGGGTCCATTGGACACAGCTGACCACAGACCTTGTGCTTCCCTGCTGCGGTGAGCCCCGCTGTGCGTGACGCCGCCACGGGACAGTTCCTGGAGCTTTGCCTTAGCAGACCCGCTTGGTGGTGCTTGAACAGAGGTCTCCCATGATGCCTTCACTTTCTTTTTGGATGAATCATACATGGTTGACCTTTTTTTAAGTATCAACTCCGGCCTTAAGATATCCTGGGGCGGTGCTAACTTGAGGAACTGGAGTGGTGTCCGCACATGTGAATGGATGGTCGGGCTGAACGTGTGCATGTCCTCCCACAGATGTGTCACCTGGGCTCACTCCCCTCGGCGTGGTCCACCTCTGTGGTGGTTGGTCGTAGTTTCACTGTAGACTCACGGCATGACTGACAGGGAGCTCACCCCTGACTCTCTCGTTATGTGGAGCCCAGGATGCTCTGCACACTTCGCTAAGGCATGTCCCTCCCTGAGTGGCTTCCTGGAACGGGACACTGGGATCCACACCTCACGGGGGGGACTTGACTGGATGGGGCAGGACCTCAGAGCTTGTTTTACGGAGGGTGTGTGTCGCCAGGGCCCGTATGCTCAGCATCCCATCCATCCTTAGGCCTGCTGTCTGGGACACGCCGGAAGCCAGCACCCTAGTCGGGTACTCGAATGGAGGTTGTCCATGGTGTGTTCATTTTATTTATGATGAGTATTACATGGCCAATCTCCTTTCAGTACTAAATTCTTCTTGGGAAAGCCTCACCCGGGGAAGTTTCCACCGGCGCCTGCGCAGGGTAAGGAACTGGATCGTTTACCTCATGATAAGTGCTTGCTTTGGGATGTGTGTCACCCAGCCCGAAGTCCCAGGAAGGATCCTGACTTAGGTGAGACCGTGGTTTTCTAGTCACGGTTCCCTTCCCTTCTCTGACGACTCTCTAGTGAACAAGGCATATTTGGTAAACCTCTATTTAGGATGAAATCATCTTGGATCAGAGGCACATCATTATAGGGAAAGGGACTTCTGTGTCATTCCAACAATCTGGCATCCCCAAGGGAAGGCAGACACCTGATTTATGCACCACGATCTGCCCTTTCAAGTATCCTCCTCCTCAGGGTGGCCTCTGGGAAGCAAAGCCGACTCTGGTGAGGGGGTAGGGGTGGGGATTTCTTGGCAGTGAGAATGGAAGGTGTGTGAAGACAGGTTTCCATGGCATGATTCATTTATTCCTGGTACAAGAGCAGAATCACGAGTAGCATTTGTTATTACCTTATGTTTGTTAGCTGTGTAACCTTGGGCAAGTTTTACTTAATTGGCCACCTCTCTGGGCCTCAGTTCATTCATCTGTAAAATGGGGTTAAAACTTATTCATGGATATGAAAATGCGCTACATCGGCCAAGTGTTTGGACAGCATCTGGCACACAGTGAAGTTGAATCAGCGTGAACCCTTATGATGGTCGTTACTATTATATTGTCACTGTATCACAGATCTTCCTTTCTTGTCCTCTCCCCAGTAGAATGCAAGCTCCCTGAGAGCAGAGTCTTTGTCTGTTTTGTCTACTGCACGGTAACTATGCTGTTGAATGAATGAAAAAATGGCTGGTTGACATATTTTCTTTATTGAATGCCCTCCTTGAGGCCTCCCAGAAGGAAGAGTGAATGGAGGACGGTAGTCACCCTGTGCCTTCCCGATGACGTGGTCCGCTCACCCTGAAGGAGGAGTCGCTGGTCTTCCAGTCAGGGACCCCGCAGGTTTGGAGCTGGATGGACCCTCTGTGGTCACACTAATTCCGGAGAATGTGAAACAGCCACTCCCTTCTTGAAATCCCAACTCAGGGACTTCCCGAGGGCAAACCCAGCTTTGGGGTAGGACCTCAGTGTCTGTGTCCTTCTAGAGTAAGACACGTGACTTTGGTGGTTGTGCTCATGGGGATGGTCCCTGGTGCCATTTGAGCTGTGCATGGCACTCTCTCATGACAAACCACGTTCCACTCACACGTAGGGGGTTCCTGGGATGTAGTACCAGCCTCTGCAGAGAGAGAGGAATTGGTGTCACCACCAATGGGGGTGGGCATGCACAGCCAGACCCTGGAGGCAATGCTGCCTTCGGTGAAGAGGCATCTTGCTATTGTTGCCCATGCTGACGTTTGAGCCTTGAGCAGAGGTTGCCATTGGTGAATTCGCTTTATTTATGTTGAATCACACAAAGGCAACTTTTGTTTGAGTATCAAATCTTGCGGGATAGCTCCCGGGGCCCAGTGGCAGGCTCAGGGTCTCTACATCTCCCATGAACAAGACCAGATGGTATAGATGTGGGTGTCTGCACCTCTCCAGTGAACAAGAACGAAGGGTGATCAGAGAACACAAGCTCAATTCCTGGTGTGACTCAGCTGGGGCACGTGAGGATGGTGTTGTGTCGGTGCTGAACCCGCTTCACTTATGACCTGGGACCCTCTTTACGTCACCATTTCAACCACTGATCCCAAAGACCTCCACTACTGTTTCTCTGAAGGTATTTTGACCTTGTGGGTAAGGAAAGAATTCACATTCAATAATTTTAAAGGTTGCAGCTTCTCATTCTCTGTTTCTCTTTCTGTCTCTCTCAAAACCCCTCTTGTGTCTGTCTGTGACTTTTCTCCCATCTCTCTTTTTTGCTCTCTCTCTCTCTCTCTCTCTCTCTCTGTCGCTCTCCTTTCTCTCCCTTTTTATCCCCTGCCAAACAGCATTCTCAATTTTATCATGGGTTATGAAATGAATAGAGTCTATTAGTATTCCATCCCATTTGTATTAAATTATAGTGATAAAAATAATCAACACAAAATAAAACTAAAAACAACTGAAATGGCACAGAGTAAAACATGTTCAATTGACTACAAATTGGCAGAAGAATCCAATTTTCCTGACAGCATTTCAGCTGCCACATTTGACCTGGGGAAATAGAATGCTGCAGACATGGCGGCCGCAAGAGGAAATTGACAGTGGCAGCAGCTCTGAACAGGGATATTTGATGTAGACAAAAGCACTTGGAGGAATCAAATCTGCATTCAGATTTTTAAATGGAAAAGAATTGATCCTAATGAAAATGATTTTGGGAAAATAACAAGGGAAATAAAAGAAATGAAAACAGCTCAACAGCAGAGTCAGGAAAGCTAAACAGGGAATTGGATTAGTTTAATGGAATTCATTCTGAAAAACACATTTTTATGAAAATCAGTGTTGGCGCAGTTCTCATTAAGATGGTTAAATGTATATGTGTTTGGAGTGGAGTCGATGGGTCAGTAGGAACATGGCGTCAGAGCTCACTGTCCTTTATGCAACTGACCTTTTCTTTCTGGCCCAAATCTTCCCAGAGTGCTTGTGGGACGGGTTGCTGACTTCCGGGGTGACAAGCTGGTAAAGGGGGTACACACTGAACCAGAGCGTGTGCCATTTTGGTAGCATGCATCACTTGGTCTGCTCTCTCTTGGTATCCCTCCATGCCCTGGGGTTCTGGGTGACATGCTGACTCCAGAGTGAGACAGAAGTCCTTGGTCAGTGGGGTCTGGACCTCCAGGACAGCTGTGTCCAGTGCTAGTGTTGAATGCACAGGGAGGCTGGGATGTTCCCAGCTGTTATCCTTCCTTGGACCCAGTGTTGGCACCTCTCAGGGATCCACGCTGACCCCAAGGACATGCTCCTCAGTGGTGCAGAATGTCACTTGGTCTTGGAGGCTGAGCCTTGTTTGGGAGTTGGTCTTGGGGTCGGTGCTTCTGGGATCAAAACCACAACCTGGGATGTGAAAAGAGCTTGTTTTTGGCGGCCCTGAACACTGCATGGTGGATCTCTTTCCAGGTCAACCGCTGACTTGGAGGACTTCCAGAACCATGCCACCCTCAGGAGGTGGCCAGCAGGGGGAGCCCTCCCCAGGGTAGGTGCATGGGGGCGGCCCCAGGATCTGCCCTGAATGTGTTGATGTGTGTCATCCGGTCCACTAGCCGGCGCTGTCCAGCCTGTTCTCGTGAGCACTTCCAGAGGCGATGCGATGCCAGCTCCGGGAGAGAGGCTGCACTGCAGGTCAGTATCCATGGTTCCTGAAGGGAAGCTGTCCGTAGTGTTTTCTTTCTTTAGGATAGACCTTAGATGGCTGGCCTCTTGCTGCAGTTGTAGCAAGACCTGGAGGGCTTTCTGTGCTCATGCCAACGTCAGGGAAAGGATTCTGCTGTCGGTCCCACTCCAAAGTTCGGAAAATGGGTGGTGGGCACAGAATCCAGACTCTGCTTGTGGCATACGTCATCTGCTCCCCCAACCCTCACTGGCCAGCCCATTATTTGGAACCCATTCTGGATGTGGTGTCAACTCTGGGAAAGGCTGGTTTCTCATGTTGGGGCTGCTTTGCCTTTTTTTGAAGAGAGGACATCTGCAATTCCATTCTGTTTTCTCCCCCTTCATTTTTGGTGTTTCACTTGCTTTCTTTATGAAGCTAATCAAATGGTCAACCAATTTTTTGTGTTAATCACGCTTTGAACAATTCTGGGGATGGTGACACCTGTGTGGGGCTAGAAGCATGTTGGTGGGACCATGGATAGTGCAGCTCTGGGCATCAGCGTCATGTGCAGGACCCCACTGAGCTCCCTCCCAAGGCGGCATCTTCCGGACGGAGGCTCTGTGCCTGTGTGGGGGCCCTGGATTCACCCCTGTCTGGGGTCTGGGATGAAGAGTTGGGCACAGCAGGGTTTTGTCTCTGCTGCCTCTGCTGCAGGGTCTGAGCCACTCAGTTAGACCCTAGAGAGGAGAATTGGGCAGATAGGGCACTTCAGGTGTCCGTGAACTCTCATGGGGTGCATCTGGGACATTGTACCCAAGCATGGGCACCCACTTTTCAGTACAAAATCCCACCTGGGTCTCCCACTTAACTTCTGGGAAGGGTCCCTGGGTTCGCCTCATTCTAGGGACATGATGGAGTGTTGGCTTTGGCAACTGGGGGTCCTTGTAGAGGGTGAAGTTCCAGGCCATGAGTGCCCAGTGCTCAAGCTGCCCGAGGGAGGGGCTTCTGGAAGCACAGCCTCTCTGAAGCATCTGCCTTAGTCCAAGCGTCCAGCCTCTCCATGGTACTCGGGGAGAGGTTACCCGAGCAACTTTGCATCTGGACGACGAATGTTGCTCGGTGAACCCCTTTTCGGTATCAAATTCCACCAGAGAGGCCATCTCGGAGGCCGTGGCGCTTCGGGAAAGAACGTCAGTCTCAGCTCCGCTTTGGGGTACAGGATGGGTGGTCGACCAGTTGGAAAGTAATTGTTCCTAATGTACTTCACCTGGTCCACTAGCCGTCCGTACCCACTGCAGCCTGCGGCCTGCGGGCCTGGGCCAAGCCGCTGCTCCTCTGCTCAGCACCTCTCCTGGTACTTGAAGGGAGATCGACCGTGTTATATTCGCTTTCTTGACTTCGAATAATACATGGTTGATCTTTTCTCAGTATCAAATCTCACCTTGGAGGACCTGTTGGAGATGAAGCCCTTGTGGGGGTGGGAAAGGGGCGGGGGCTTTCGTGTCACTGCCCCAGCGGGTACTGAGGGAGGGTTGGTCACTGAGGCTGGGCAGGGCAGGGTGTGCACTGCCTGGCCTGTGTCCTCTCACCAGTGCTGTCTGATCCTCCCTCAGGACCCCTCCGGGAGGCGCCCATCGTTGCTGCAGCAGCCCTGGTCCCTGAGTCAGCGTTACTTTGGGTACTTGAGGAGAGGTTGTCTGTGATGAGTTCGCTTTATTAATGACGAATATAACACAGATGGCCTGTTTTCAGTACCACCTACGACTTGTGCACAGGGCCAGGCCTGAGGCTGGCCACCTCCAGGGTACGTGACTGCATGGGCTCTGGGTATGACATCTGTCACCCTCCCTACTGACCCTCAACACCTAATCCATCCTGGGAGAGCTTCCTGAAATGCTCCTTGACCTCAGGGAAGAGACAAGGGTGGAGCGCATTGGGGAGGCTGGTCATGAAGCTTTCGCTAGACGTGTGACGAATGACGAGGGTTCAGTCTATTTTCCATGCCCAGTGTCATTAGTCAGAGGGCTCCCTGGAGGGGCTCCCCCATTGGCGCGAGCATCTGCTGCTCTCCAGGACATCCCTCCAAGGGGGCTGTATGCATGGCCTGCTCCTGGGAGGTGTGTCCTGGCTGCTTGCCCTCTCGTCCCAGTGCCTGGGAGACCCCGCGGCAGGACATTCCTTGTTGGGACGACCTCGAGGGGCTGCTCTGCGTGGTGCTTGAGGAGAGGTTGCCCATGGGCGTTCGCGTCCACTATGACGCACAATACACGGTCGACCTCTCTTCAGTGTCAGATCCTGCCCCGCATGCTTCCTGCATGCTCGCTGGCTCAGGGAGGACGCCGCATGAGCAGACGCACATCCTGGGGCTCAGGGGCAGGCAGCCGGGTGGGTGGCTGGGCCGTCTGTGAGGAAGAAGCCTCCATCTCGAGTCCACCCTGCTCCGTGGTACCTGAAATAGGTTGCCTGTGAGGTGTTCACTTTCTATACGATGAATATTATACAGTCAACCTCTTCCCGGTATCGAATCCCGCCACGGACGACCTCCACTTCAGGTGCCCACTCCAGGCGGCAGAAGCCTCTGTGTGGCCGACCCGTGGACTTGGTGTAGGACCTGGGCCACGTGGCCTGTTCGTTTTCCAGCTCCATCTGTTCCGGAGGACTTCCGGAATCACCACGGAACGGCCTCCCTAGTTCCAGAGTCAGTGGTTCCCGGCGTCTGTGCTCCTGACAGTTCCCTCCGCACTGCGCACCCCGGCCCTGCCCCAGCCTGCCCAGACCACATCAGGGTCTCCTGGTGGAGGAAAAAGTCCAGGGCCATGGAAAGAGCACCTCCAAAGCATAAACCAGGCAGTTTGGTATTTGCTCATGGTCTCCTGCGCCTCAGGAAGCCCTCTCTGAGCGGCTGCCATCACCTGCTCTGTGCATGCCCTTTCCCTGTGGGCTTCCTCAGGCCCCTTTTCCTGTGGATCCCTCTGTGCCCAGCGTGTGGGGAGGGGCTGCCCCACCCAGTGTCCCAAGGCGCCGGCTGGCCACCCTCATTCCTTGCGCTCCCTTCCTCGGGTGATGCACAGTACGTCCCCCATTTATGTCCGTCCGTCCTCCTTTGGGAGCTGAAGCGTAGGCGGCTTCACCTGTGCAGGCTGCCCTCAGCCTCCTCCTTCTATCCAGGGTCCAGGCCGCCCTTACTTAGTCCCACCCCCATGCCCTGGGTACCCCTTTCTCAGGACACTCAGCACAGTCTCTTGCTCACTCCTTCCCCCCAAGTAGCCCCTTTTCTAGAGCAGGGCTTCTGGATTCTGGAGGGGAGGAAATGTCTGTTGCTCAGCAAGGCTGTCCTCGCCCTGCCGCTTCCTGTCGTCTTCTGTTGCCTGTTACCATTTTCTTCCTAGCTTACTGCTATGCAAACGTATGTCTACTTTCTCTATCCCCCCAGACTGTAGGATTTCTCAGGACAGGGTTTTTTCCTGTCCTGTTCCCTGCTGTGTCCCCAGCCCTAGGACGCAGGCTAGGCCCGCAGTAGAGGAACTGTGAGTGTTTATTGACTGACTAACAAATGCAGGGACCTTATCAAGTTAATCCCCAGGAAAGAGCTGGGCACGAAGGAGGCCCCCAGGGAGATGTGGTGAGGCACACATGAACATGATAATCAGTTCTTAGAAATTCTTCATGTTTCTTGAAAGCTGTTTGGTTTTCTGCCTTTTCGGCCCCTTCAAGGATGTCATTTTTTGAGTCTGAAATGAGCTGCAACAGGGGCATGTCAGCTAGGTCTGGGCTCTTCCCCCCACTTTCCTGAGGTCCTCTGGGACCCCCAAAAGACTGATGAGCCCCACTATAACACTGCAACACCAATTGAGCACCCCCCCCCCAACCTTCCAGTAAATGCTACAGCGTTCCTAGCAGGCTGCTCTGGGGAACTCCATCTCTAACAGGCTGGACCATGGTGTCAGAGCTAATATTTTATGCATGGAACTGACTAAATGGAGACATTTGGAGATGAAAATTGCTGTTAATGCATCCACACATCTTTGGAATATATTAAATGTGTATAGGGGGTAGGAGGCAATGTTAGCCTTATTTAATGGCTCCAGTGGAACCATCCCCACACCACAGCGTTCACGCACACTCCTCCCAGCCCTGCCCTGTGTCTCCCAGGCCACCATTGGGAGAAAAGTTGGGTACTTTAGCTGCCTCTTGAGAATTATGCATTAGACACAGTGTCAGCACAGGGTACCAGACATTCGGCAGCGTGCGTGTTCCAAACTCATTTTAGACCCAACAACGGTGACCCCATGCTGCTCAGTGCAGAACGTCATTAAAAGCTAAATTACTGGTTTACCTATTGTTTGAGGAGCAGAGAAAATAAACAAAGGACCTTTCTCATCTGACAAGCTGAAGAAAAAGGTCTGGCCTAGGGGCGGCCAGGATGAAAGTCAGTGAGGGCCCTTGGGCCAGAGGGTCCGTGGCAGGGGTCATCTCCAAGGCGCTGCGTGTTCCCAGCCTCGGGTCCGGTTTCACTCAGTGAACACTGCTTCCCCAGTGTCTGCCTGGGCAAGGGCCTGTCTCCCTGAAATGTGTCTCCTACACGTTCCACAAGTGCGATTTTTAAAATTGGGAAGTTGCTGGACAAACTGGGCCTATGTTCCCTTTCCCTTACTGTTTTCAAGGGGAAAGAGGAAGCAAAAGAATAGCTGCCCTGAATGGGCTTTAGCCTTGGTCCTGCACCTGTCTCCGGTCTTGGGGGTTTGCTCACTGCTCCCCGTCAGCCCTGGAGGTGCTAGCTCTGATTTACAGATGAGGAAATGGGCACAGAGAGGTTGAGACTCATCCAAGATCACCCAGATGTGAGCTGGGGTGAGGTCTGGCTCCAAGCTGTTTGTTCTTAGCCACTCTGCCCACTGCAAGCCATGTGGCTTTATCCTAGAAGAAGCAGCCCGTCGGATGGGTCCCCAAGTTTCGTCTGCATGATGAGTTAGGCTTGCTTTTCTCAGTGCTTAGCTGGCCATACTTCTCACGGTGCTTTTCGCTGCATCCACCTGGCATCTCCACTTTGGTGACATCACCCATGACGTGGGGGTGCTTTCATTTGGGTGCAGTCCCCATGGTCCCTGGCTCATGTCTGGCCTGAGGACAGGGCTGCGGCTCTGTCAGAAGGCCCAGGGCACAGTGGAGATCTGAGTAGTGGAGCCCCACACTGACCGGGTCTTGCTGCCGCATTTGAGGGCTGTATTCACCACCTTGGTTGTGTACAGATCTAGTGAGCGTGGCCGGCGACCAAGAACGGAGAGCTCAGTCCAGCCAGCTGGTCTCTGCAGGGCGTGGCCCGCACGGCCTGACTCCCCCAGGCCCCCGCTCTCTGTTATCATCCCACCCTTGCATGTACACCTCCCTTCAGAATCAGTGGCTGGTATGGTCCTGGAAACCCCAAGGAGGTCTCATTACTGATGGGTCCTCGGATGCAAAGAACCCCACATGTCAGGGCTGAGTGGGACCCAGAGTTCATTCCCCTCTTGTCCCTGCCCTCTACTCACACCCATATACAGATAAGAAAACTGAGGTCCAAGAGGGTAGCATGCTTTGCTGTGGCTTTTTCCTGAGTGTTGTCTCAAACTTTGGTGCTGAGACCCACCTCTGGCAAATAGGTAGTTTCATTCTTTGTAAAACTGGGGGTGACCCAGCACGCCACGGCTGCAGAAACAGCAAGCGAGATTCCTCAATACCTGAGTTTTCAATACTGCCCAGCCACAGAGCTTCTAGAAGCAGGGCTTTAGCTCTGCAGTGCCAGCTCATAGTAGGTGCTCAGCTAATGCCTGGCTCAGAGCTGTCCAGACACCAGCACAGAGGTGTTCAGCCCGTCAGGGTGTATTGAATCGGATCTCTGTCTCCAGGAGGAAGCTCACAGGAGGCGCTGGGAGGACGTTTGTGGAAGGAATAAATACAAGCGTGCTCTTGGAATGAAGAAGCAGAGAAATGAAGAAGAATCGGGGTAGATGGACATAAATTTCCACCAAGCGCCGCCAAGGCTCTGCAGTCGAGGTTGCTGAAAAGACCCTGTGGAGGCAGAGGGGCCATTTGTCACCGTGCAGACGGCTGGAGGGCCAGGAAGCAAGGGTGTGATGGAGGCTCGTTCATCATTTTCCCGTTACCAGGTGACATGGAGGGAGCCCACGCATGCGCAGCCCCACCAGCGGCCGGCAGTGAGTGTCGAGCTTGGGGTGGGGAAGGACCCCGGGGAAGGGCAGGCCCGCTGGGTGAGCAAGCAGCTCCGCCCTGAAGCCCCGGCGTGGGTGGTGGAGAGGACAGGAGCCATGCTGGTCCACGTGACCAGCCTGGGCTGGGCTTTGGTGCCATTATGGCTGCAGGATCCAAATGGGACTCACTGCATGATCCCAAGGCAGTGGGACATCTGAAAGCCCACCTTGTGTCCTTGGTGCTATAGTTGTTTCCACACCAATTGCCATGCCTTTGCCCAAGCTGTGCCCTTACCTAGAATTCCCACCCCTCCTTATCCTCCAAGGCTCCGTCTGCTCCAATGCTGTCTCCTACAGGAAGCCTTCCCTGATCCACCCCAGTACGCACACAGAGCCTCAATCTGTGGTCCTCTGATCCTTTGATCAACAGGTACCTATCTCCCTGCCCAGCCTGTAGGCTCCATGAGGGCAGGGACCGTTATGGTTTGGTCACCGTGGGGCCTTGTGCTTGGTTCAGAACCTAGCCCAGGGAAGGCACTGTGCCATGCTTGTTGCCCTTGTCTCCCCTTTGTAGGCATGCTGGACCCTGGACCCAACACTTGGCAGGTACCTAGTGCATGGACATCCCATGGACAGGGCGTTTGGTTGACCTCAGCCATGAGCCAAGGGCTGAGCCAGAGGTGGCCACACCAGACCACTTCTTCCTGGAGAGGTGAGAGCTGTGAGCTAGGGCACCTGGCCCGACCCTGGAGTCATTCTTGGGTCTGGTAAGTGCCCATCACGACAGCTAGTTGCCTCCCATTTGGATCTGGAGCAGAGGCGGGATTTGCCCAGGGCACACTGGCTCTAGGAGAGAGCTAAGCCTGTTATTAGGGGCGATGCCACCTGACTCAATGTAGC
Source organism: Rhinolophus sinicus (assembly GCF_036562045.2). Lineage (NCBI taxonomy): Eukaryota > Metazoa > Chordata > Mammalia > Chiroptera > Rhinolophidae > Rhinolophus > Rhinolophus sinicus. The sequence goes on along the minus strand of NC_133753.1, from coordinate 3,733,952 downwards.
TTCTCCAGGCTCCAAATAGCATTTGTGGAATGAATGAATGAATGAATGAATGAATGAATGAATGAATAAAACAGGGCCTCCTGACCCCTTCCCAGAGCTCCCTGCACACCCTACATGGGCAGTGCTGCAGCGTGGGGGAGGCCTGAGCGGGCCCTGCTTCCAGGGTCCCCTGGTCTTCCCCTGGGGCAGGACACTGCTGAGAAGGTGCACAGAGCCTGGGGTGTGGGAAACCCTCCAGAATGCTGCTTCCACCATCTGTGATATCTTCGTTTTCTCTGACACTCAAAAATAGATGTTTCTGTTATGCTCTGTTGTTGGCAGGGGAGCGGCGGGGCCTGCCAAGGCCTGGGGGAGCCCGCCAGCCTGCTGAGTTTTACTGTACAAACAGTTGGGGAGGGGGGGGTGTCTCTGTTAACTTGAAATCCCCGATCAGTAAACATGCCAATTTAAAGTGTAATTAACTCAGGCCGGAAAAATTTCAGATTTGGACTGCTTTTCACAGTTGAGGTTGTTTTTCTTTTATTTATTTATCTCTTTCCGGGTGTGGTGGTGTCTGTGGCAGGTTTTAGCCAGGAAAAATAGAAGGGGGGCCTGAGTGGGGTGGGGGGCTGGTTGAGAGAAGAAATGGTAGAAGGAAAGGAAGGAAAAGAGGGGAGGTCAGCCTAACACCCCTGAGGGCCCGATGTCTCTGTCCACTTTCTGTCTAGGATGGTAGATGCCAGGTGAGGAAACTGAGGCAGGGGGAAGTAGAGGGCATGCCCATTTCAGGGTGGGGTGCAGACTTCTGTGCTAGCTGGGCCCTGTGATAAGAATTGTGGGGTGCTGTTACAGGATCCAAGGAAAACGCTGGGCTGGTTGAGTAGGCTCTGGGTCCTCCCTCCTGACACCCTCCTGTGTTGCCTTCTCTTTCAGTTCAGAGGCCCGCCTGCTCCTCTGAGAGCCCTGCTTTCTCTGAGCCCATCCAGAGTCTCAGTGCTTTCCTCCCGGTTGCTTGCTTCACACAACTCCAAAATGGTCACTGTCCTTGGAGAAGGGCGAGGGCACCCGTGCCCCAGCTGAGGGAGGCACAGCGCTCTCCAACCAGCACCCTCTACTGCCTCACCCAGGAAAGAGGAGGGGGCCTGCGCCCCCCACCTTTAAAGGACACTAACTGGGTACCAGGAGGCGAACCCTCGCGGGACAGGCCCAGCTGTCACTGTGGGCTGGGGAGGACTGTTTGGGCACGGGGAGAAGTCCTGAGTGAAATAAACTCAATTAAAAGAGCAAATGACCTGTGTCGCTCGCCCACCAGACAGTGCGGCTGGGCTGGGAGGCGAACACGCTGGGTAGGAGGCAGGAATTCCTGCTCTTCCTTTTCAAACTCTTTGAATGTTGTCAGGCCATTTGGATAATAAATCTGCATTATACACATCAAAGTCTGTGTGTGTGTCTTTATGTTCAGGAGTGATTTTCATACAGTCACTGTTCTTTGCCCAGGGAGGACTCTGCAGGGAGCATCTTCCAGAAGCAGGCCTCCCTGGGGTGCCTCACTCTGTGTGTGAGCCCACATTCTCAGGTGGGAGCCAGGGCCAGGAAAACACATGCTTCCTTTGTCTCAGGTCTTAGATGGTTCCACCAGCCCCACTGCCGGGGCCCCCTCCCCGGGCAGAGGCCAGGGCCCAGGGGCAGAACCTGTGCCCACGCCTGGCTCTGCCAGCCTTCGCCTGGTCACGACACAGCCGGGCTGACTCAGACGCGGGCCGAGCGGGAGCCTCGTAAATTACATAATTACCTATGAAACCTGCCGCTGCAGCTGTCAGCCGGAAGGACGCGCTCTGCCTGGCCGGCGTGACTCACTTCCCTAGAGTCTCTCGCCCCCACCTCTGTCTGGGCTGGCTGGCAGGAGGAGGGGGCGCCAGCTTGATCTCTACCCCCAGCTCTGCAAACAAAAAGGCAGGCCGCCACTGTATTTCTGAGGACTCTGGGTGGGGGACACCTTCTCCAGCCCCCGTCTGCAGGCCCCAGCGGCCCTCCAGATGGACGGTCCCCACCTAACAGGACAAACCTGAGGCCCAGAGAGGACTTATTCCTTAGTCCCCTGTGTCCACGGCCAGAAGGTGGCTCTGGCTAGTGCCAGCGGCCTCCCTCACAGAGCCTTGAATGAACCCAGCCATTGGGTTAACACTCAAACCTTCAGCCTCTCCCCCTGTATGGCCACCTCTTCTCCAGAGCCCCTTGGCGTGGACAAACTCTACCCTTGGAAAAACACTTCTACTCTTGAAAGTGACTGAGTTTGGGAAAGAGGCATAGGTTGCCTTTCCAACCCAAGTTAAGTGTACATACGTGGTGGGGGACCCTGGAAGGGATTCTTTTTTTTTTTTTTTTTTTTTTTAATCTAGCAGAATGGGGTCTGGTGGATATGGGTTCCAGGTGAGGTCTGGGTTCGAATCCAGCCTTTGTCATTTACTGGCACTGAGCCTCAGTTTCCTCATCTACAAAATGGGCACACTAGCACTCACTTGGAAGGTAGGATGAGGTGAACTGGGTTGGTGTTCATTAAATTGGGGGCGCCCTCATAATGAGCCATGGGTGATCAGGATCCCCCAGGTCCTGAAGTCACAACACACCTGCAGCCTGACTCAACCTGGACCAGGAACCACTTCTCGCTACTAGCCCCAGTGACCAGGGACTGTGCCCCCCCGTCTGCCCCCTGGCTTCTGAAGGTACTCCCAAAACAGAGCCAGGAGGAATAGAAAGCATTATGCTCAGAGCTACATCCAAATCCCAAGCAAAGCTCTGTAGCAGGTCACAAAGGGTGCTCAGGGTCCCCTGGGGGCCTTCCAAGAGCTCTGTGCTCTCCACTCCCCTCCTTGGCTTCAATTCTGGGGAGAAAACTGCACGTGTGAGCTATTCTGTGGGTGTGGGGGTCTGTGGCCTGCTCAATTCACCACTTGGGAGGGCTGTCCCCAAGGCCCAGTCACCTTCTCAGTCCCACAAGCCGTCTCAACTCACGGGAAAGCCCACCGACTTATTCTCACTCCCACATCTCGTGTATAGACCCCAAACAGATGTGCTGAGGGGCTGGTTTCCTGCAGAGAACCTTGGTGCAGGTCCTTTTCTTACCAGGGCCCCCACCTGCCCTTCCTTATCACAGTCCCCCTAGAGCTGGCCCATCATTCTAATAATAACACAACAGCTGCCCTCTCTGTGCTCCTACTCTGTGCCAACCAGGATCTGGGTGCTTCATTCAAACCAAGGCGAAAGGGTCCTGCTACACAGCACAAATCTGAAAGCAGATCTTGTCAGGATCCTGGCCCTGAGTTAGCCCTGGGAAGTCACTTGCCTGCATTGGGTCTCAGTCTTCTCATCTGTAAAATGGGTGTGGCTGATCAGATTATGTGACACTGAAGTCCCAAGTCCCTTCCTATACTACCACCTCATGTGACCCAGCCCTCCAGGATCCCAGACCACCCTCCCCTCAGCTATGAAAACACCCTGCTGCAATCTTGGGTCCCTTCTGTTGTCCAAGGAAGCGCAACCCCTCTGCAGAATCCCAGGGAGGTGGGACAGAGTGGGCTGCTTCCGCTCTTTTCTGGGACTCCTCACCCCTCCCTGCCCTGGACCTAGCCTTCTCTTCTTTCCCTCTACTTTCCGCCCCCCTTTCTTTTCTCTTCCTAATGCACCATCAAGCCAGAACTGTCCATGGAAGTTTCTAGGCCTTACCCAGGGGAGTCGCAGCTCCCTGGAAGAAACAGCTAGACTGAGCATCAGACCTCATTGCTCACAAAGCTTCTATCATGCTGCCGACCCTCCTCCCGCTGCAGACAAACTTCCCCATCCCCATCTCTGAACATGCCATCCCTTCATGGGACTCGTGTCCTGCCTTGGGTGCCAGGGCCTCACATGGGCTCTGTGGGTCACTAGGAACACAGAGCTGTCAAAAACAGCCATTCCTTCCAGCCCACTCCAAAGGGGCTCAGGTGTGCACCCCGACTGCTCGAGCTGCCATCCCCCTGCAGCCTGGGGGCAGTTCTCCACCTCTGTGGGTCTCAGGCCCCCTTCCTACCCACTGAGTGGAGCTGCGGTGAGAGCAGGTGAGTGAATCCCTGCGAGCGGGTGAATATTGGCTGTGGCATGGTCTGCTGCTTGTTATCTCAGGACCCTGGAGTGGGGTTTGGGACCTGTGAGGTATCTACGTGTCCCCCACTATTTTTGTAGTTCAGATGATGAGGTGCCCACTATTTATTTGTTCTTTTGCCACAATCCTTCATTCCTTTAGTCTCTGGAGTGAGGCGTCACCCTTCTATGTTTGCAGAGGTCAACTTCTCTGCAGCCCCCAGCCCTGCCTGTGTCCTCCTGGGGACGCCCCAGCCCAGCTTCCAGGTTGTGGGTGCTGGAAGGAGCAGGTCTGATGGGGCACGGCTGGGGTTCCACACGCCCAAGAATAGAGCTGGGTTTCTTCCACAGAAAACAGGTTTGTGTTCCAGAGGACAACTGTGTTTCCAGTCTCAGAAAGAAGGGCAAGTGGCCTATGGATCGAAGAAGCTCCTGCTTCAAGTCTCACCTGGGGTCTCACCCAGCAGGTGAGATGGGGACAGAGGTGTCCTTGATGCTGCAAGAGCCACACGCTTGAATACACCTGAGTAACCAGCCCGCTTCTGCCACAGTCTTGCTGTGTGACCTAAGGGAAGTCACTCAAAGCCTCTGAGCTTCAGTTTCCTTATTGCAAGACCTGGATTCTTGGGAGTCAGACCTGAGACTGTGCTTGGCACAGTGTCGAATGGATAGTTGGCGCTCCATCCCTCTGAGCCTCTCTGCCAGGTTTCTCTGCATTTCCTATCCCAGCCCCACACCTGGTTCAGATACTCTGCAACACTGGGTATATGGAACAGACCACCTGAGCTCAGGGCGTGGTTTCTGTGCACCCACCTCAACCCCACACAGGGAGGAGGATGTGAGCAGAACCCTCGGAGGGGCTCTGAGTGATTGCAGGGCGCAGGGGCTCTCTCAGTCCCCAGGAAGGGGGGGCCGAGGGCCCCTTCCCTGCAGAATCCTGGCTGAGTCTGGGGGGAGGGGGAGGAGGGGCTGCTGTTTGTCTCCTGTCTGCTGTCATCTTTCATTTGGCATCTCCCTCATGGTGCTGACGTTTTCCTGAGGCCAGTCCAGGAGGAAGGGGGCTGGCGGCGGCTGCACAGTCCATGCGAGGGGTGGGGGTAGGGGTGCGCCTGGGCTCTACTAAGGCCGCCAGGCCCCGGGGCTGGGGGCAAAGAGATGGTGCAGACCCCTCCCCACCGGGGAAGTCACTTCATCAGTCCCCCAAACCCTGACAGCACAGTGAAGGTCCCTGAGGAGGGAGATCTTCCAGCCTGAAACAGGGCAGCTGTCCTGGTCCCACCCGCCGCCCCCTCTCCAGATTCCCTGAGGTCTCATGGTTGCTGTAGCAGGACCCCAGCTAGGGGTTCACTGGCCTTTTCTAGCTCCCTGGCACTTCGTAAACTCGAATGAGACAGTCACCATCAATGTGTATTAATAGTCCACGCGTTCAGCCTGTACCTGACCAGTGACTTCTGAGCAACCTGTGCTCTGGGAAGAGACCCATGGGCCCGGTCCCCTCCAGCAGCCTGCAAGGCCAGGACATAGCTTCCTTTGGAGCATGTAGGAGGCCTAGTTCCTTACCAGCAACAGGGTGCCCACCTTCAGGGTCAGGGAGAAGACCTGAGGGTCATCACCTCCCCCCGCCCCCAAGTGATGAATGCCCAGGGCCCGGGAGGACGCCCAATCACAGAGCGCCTTTCTATACTTTATCTCCCAGGATGCCCCTGCCTCCTGCCTGGCACCTTCCAATGATCACCTTTCCCATTTTCAGCTGGAAAACAGTCAGCTCAGGGTGGGGAAAGTCACCTGGTTGAGGTTTGGTGGCCACAATGACTACAACACGGGGTCCCCCGTGGGAAGGTGGAGGGGTGGACATTAATGCAGGAGTGTGGGTGCACACAGTGCCACCAGACAAACCGTCCAGAAAGGAAAACCCTGGCTGTTGTTACTGTTAAAACTGACCCAGATGGCCCGTGGTCAGGGCTGTGGGAGCCCCTGGAAGAAGTCCAACATGGGGACCCACAGAAGTGGATTTTGTGGGGGTGTTGGAGTGAATGGTGAGGTAAGGCTACCAAAAGCAGAGATAAAGCCAGAACGGGACTGAGCGGGCAGGGGGAGGTGTCTGGGGCACTGCCCTGGGCATCCTGCCCTCCGACCCGGAAGTCGAAGTCGGGCTGACCATATTCCCTGGGCTTTACAAAGAAGCAATGTTGGTGCTTTTCTAGGGACAGGTGCAGGTGGCAGCTGAACAAGCCCCCTCCCCACCAGCCCAGGGTGGTTCAACAGAATTACCAAGAATGAAGCCACTGGTTTGCTAATGGGCTTGGGGAAAATGGGATGCAATTTAGCGGTTGTTTTTCAGGCCCAGAGCAATTGAGTAAATGAAGTGCGATCGGCCCCAGTTCTGACGCACCTGCCAGGCTCCTGGCCTCCTGGCAGGCGGGAGAGCTGCCGGGGAGGGGGACCTGAGGGCTGACAGCTCAAATCTGTGGGGGTGGGCGCTGCAGAGCTCCACTCCCTGGCTGGGGATGGGGGGCAGAGGTGGGAAGTTGGTGTTCAGAGATGGGGGAGGGACGCAGCCTACCTTGCCCAGCACAGAGGACAATGGGGACAGGAGGAGCGGGAGAGAGGGAGAAGGATTGGGAAGGAAGAAGGGGCGATGGGGCGCTTGCAGGAGATCTTGACCTCGCCCTAGGGAGTCTGGGCGGGCAGCCACTAGCAGACAGTGTGCCATCATCACAGTTGGGGGCCTGCCCCAGGTATGGAGACTTCTGGAAACGTGGGCAGCAAGCAGACTAGGACTGCTTGTGAGAGGAGGGAGAAATCAATCTGTTTGAGCTGTTGGCATCTCTCGCCTAGACCCCCACTCCTGCGGTCTGGAGGAGGGCTGCACCTGTTCTGTACCTGAGAGCAGGTGGGAGGACTAGGAGACACTCTGCCAAAGGCTCCTTCTCTGGGAGGGACAGCCAGGGGTCCCTGCTAGTGATGGAGAGCCAGAGAGGGTGGGGGTCTCTTTCGCCAGGTGCTCCATATGGTTCACTTAACTCTCCTTTACATCCTCTAACGTCCGGATGAGCCCAGACAGGGGTAGCCATGTGCCCAGAGCCACACAGCTGGTATGTCAGTGCTCTTAGCCAAAGGCCTCCAAGAATACACTCATAGTTGATCATGTTGGACTTATGCTTTGCAGTGAGGCAGAACGCATACCAGGAGGAACCTGGGGCAGGGGGCATCCAAAGAATGTGTATGACCTGGCATGGGCTCAGTTCAGGATTGGGAGAGAGACTAAGGAAGCAAGGGTTCACTATAGATGGGATGCTGTCAGACAGCGTCTCAATAACTCTTACCTGCAGACTGGAATGAAGACGCTGCAGTTGGTGAAGAAGCAGCTGTCACTCATTTCAGCCAAGAGAGGGCTGTTTTGTGTTCTGTGGGTGGCACAGTGACCTTGATTTTTTGTCTGTGCTTACACCAAGTTCTGAAGTGGCCTTGTTTGTCTCCTTCTATCACAGCCTCAGAGTAGCCTTATGTGAGCTTGGTGTCCATGAGATGGTTTATGTCCAACAGGAGAGTGACACGGCCCAGCTGCGAGCGCCTGGCCAGCTTCTGACAGGCAAGTCCTGCTGGGTTTTCTCATTCTCACGAGCAAAGAGCAGTGAGGCTAGGGCCGGCCTCGTGGCTCAGGCAGTTAGAGCTCCATGCTCCTAACTCCGAAGGCTGCCGGTTCGATTCCCACATGGCCCAGTGGGCTCTCAACAACAAGATTGCCAGTTCAATTCCTCGAGTCCTGCAGCTGGGATTGAACACAGCACCTTGAGCTAAGCTGCCGCTGAGCTCTGGGGTGGCTCAGTTGGTTGGAGCGCATCCTCTCAACCACAAGGTTGCCAGTTCGACTCCCACAAGGGATGGTGGGCTGGGTCCCTGCAACTAGCAACGGCAACTGGACCTGGAGCTGAGCTGCGCCCTCCACAACTAAGACTGAAAGGACAACAACTTGAAGCTGAACAGCACCCTCCACAACTAAGATTGAAAGGAAAACAGCCTGAGTTGGAAAAAAAAAAAAAGTCCTGGAAGTACACACTGTTCCCCAATAAAGTCCTGTTCCCCTTCCCCAATTAAAAAAAAAAAAAAAGAGCAGTGAGTCCAGTTCACTGAGGAAGTGACTTTTGGAGCCCACCTACCTGCTGGCATGCTTCCAAGTATGTTTTCTTTTCAGGTTAGGATTTCCTCCCCCTCACCCCCCACTCCCAGCTTTATTGAGTTGGAGTTGACAGATACAATTGTATATATTGAAGGAATACAATATGATGACTTGATATACCTATAAATTATGAAATGAGTGCAGCAATCCAGTTAATGAACACACGCATCCTCACGAGTTTCCCTTTCTGAGTGTGGGGTGAGAACGCTATTCTCTTAGCAACTTTAAGTACACAATACAGTGTTAACTATAGCCGCCATGCTGTACCTTAGATCCCTCCCTAGAGTTTAGTCATCTTATAATGGAAGTTTGTCTGGTTAACCAGCATCTCCCCATTCCCTTCACCCCCTTGCCCCTGGCAACTACCATCATACTCCTTGTTTCTATAAGCTTAGCTTTTGTTGTTGTTGTTAGTTTCCCACATAAGTGATGCCATGTAGTTATTGTCTTTCTTTGTCTAACTTCTTTAAATTAGCGTGATGTCCTCAGATTCATCCACGTTGTCCCAGGTGGCAAAATGTCCTTCTTTTATACGGCCGAGCAATATTCCATTGTATGTATACACCACGTTTTCTCTCTCCATTCACCCATCAGCAGACAGGTTGTTCCCATGGCTTGGCCATTGTGAATAATCTCGCCATGAACACGGGGTGCAGATATCTCCTCGAGGTAGTGGGATTGCTGGCTCATAAGGTAGTTCTAGTTTCGATTTCTTGAGAAAACTCCATACTGTTTTCCATAGTGGCTGCACCAATTTGCATCCCAGCAACAGTGCACGAAGGTTCCCTCTTCTCTGCATCCTCACCAGCATTGGTTACCTCTTGTCTTTTTGATAATAGCCATCCTGACAGGTGTGAGGTGATATTCATTGTGGTTTTGAATTGTGTTTCCCTGCTGATGAGTGATGTTGAACACCTTTTCTTGTACCTGTTGGCCATCTGTATATCTTCTTTGGAAAAATGTCTATTCAGACCATTTACCACCTTTCTTTTTACTCAGATTATTTGTATTTTGGCTACTGAGTTGTATGTGTTCCTTATATATTTTGGATTTTAACCCCTTATCAAATATGCTTTGCAAATATTTTCTACCATTGTGTAAGCTGTCTTTTCATTTTGTTGATGGCTCTCTTTTAAGTTGAATATGGTCCCATTCATTTAGTTTTGCTTTTATTGCCTGTGCTTTGGTGTCATGGCCAAGAAATCTCTGTCCAGACCAATGTCAAGGAGATTTTCCCTACGTTGTCTTCTAGGACTCTTATGGTTTCAGGTCTTACATTTAAGTCTTTCATCCATTTGGAATTAATTTTTGTGAGTGGTGTAAGGTAAGGATCCACTTTCATTCTTTTGTATGCAGATATCCAATTTTCCAGTGCCATTTATTGAAGATAATGTCTGTTTTCCATTGGGTATTTCTGGTGTCCTTGTCAAAGATTATGTACCATATATGTATGGGTTTATTTCTGGGCTCCCTATTCTGTTCCATTGGTTGATGTGTCTGTTTTTATGCTAGTACCGTATTGTTTAGATTACTATAGCTTTGTAGTATAGTGTGAAATCAGGAAGTGTGATGCCTCTAGCTCTGTCCATCTTTCTCCAGATTACTTTGGCTATTTGGGGTCTTCTTTGGTTTCAAACAAATATTAGGATTGCTTTTTCTATTTCTGTGAAAAATGCCATTGGAATTTTGATAGGGATTTTATTTAATTTATTGATGGCTTTGGGTATTATGGATGTTTAACAATATTAATTCATCCAGTCCAAGACCACAGTATATTTTTCCATTTATTTGTGTCTTCTTTAGTTTCCTTCATCGATGTCTTATAGTTTTCAGTGTACTGGCCTTTCACCTCCTTGGTTAAATTTATTTTTAAGTATTTCATTGTTTTTGATGATATCGTAAACAGGATTTAAAAAAATTTTTTCTTTCAGATAGTTTGTTTTGTATATAGAAACACAACTGATTTCTGTAAGTTGATTTTTGTATCCTGTAACTATATTGAATTTATTTATTAGTTCTAACAGTTTGGTAGAGTCTTTAGGGTGTTCTATATATAAGATCATGTCATCTGCAAACAAAGACAATTTTACTTCTTCCTTTCCTATTTGGATCCCTTTTATTTTTTTTCTTGCCTAACTGCTCTGGCTAGGATTTCTAGTACTGTGTTGACTAGAAGTGGTGAGTGGCATCATTGTCTTGTTCCTGATCTTGGATGAAAAGCTTTTAATTTTTCACCATTGAGTATGATGTTAGCTGTGGGCTTGCCATATACGGCTTTTCTTTTTTTAAGATACATTTCTTCTATACCTAATTTTTCAAGAGTTTTTTTTTTTTTCTCTTTTTTAATCATGAAAGGATGTTGAAGTTTGTCAGATGCTTTTTCTGTAATCTATTGAGATGATCATATGAGTTTCGGCCTTCATTATTTTAATGTGGTATGTCACATTTATTGATTTGCATGTGTTGAACCATACTTGCATCCTAGGGACAACTCTGAATGATAATGATCTAGGATCTTTTCAATGTGCTGTTGAATTCTGTTTGCTAGTATTTTGTTGAGGATTTTTGCATCTATGTTCATCAGGGATCTTGGCCTGCAATTCTATTTTCTTGTATCCTTATTGGGCTTTGACATCAGGGCAATGCTGGCCTCTTAAAATGAGATTGAGAGTATTCCCTCCTCTTCAATTCGTGGAAGAGTTTGAAAAAGATTGGCCTTAATTCTTTTTTAAATGTTTGGTAGAAGTCACCAGGGAAATCATCTGGTCCTGGGCTTTTATTTGTTGGGAGGTTTTTGATTACTGATTGAGTCTCTACACTAGTTTTAGGTTTATTCAGATTTTTCCATTCCTTTTGATTTAGACATGGTAAATTCCTGGATAAATTCCAGGAATTGATCCGTTTCTTCTAGGTTATACAATTTGTCAGTGTATAGTTTTTCATAGGAGTCTCTTACGATCCTTTGTATTTCTCTGGTATCAATTATAATGTCTCCTCTTTCATTTCTGGTTTTATTTATTTGACCCTTTCTTTGTCTAGCTAAAGTTTTGTCAATATTTGTTTATCTTTTTTTTAAAAAAAAATAAAAAACCAAAACAGCTCTTAGTTTTGTTGATCTTTTCTATTGTTTTTAAGTCTCTTTTTTTTCATTTCTGCCCTGATCTTGATTATTTCCTTCCTTCAGTTAACTTTGGGCTTAGTTGGTCTAATTTTTCTAGTTACTTGAGGTGTAAAGTTAGGTTGTTTACTTGAGATCCGTCTTTTTTCTTAGGCATTTACCTCCATAAACTTAGAACTGCTTTTGTTGCACCCGTAATTTTGGTATGTTGTGTTTCCATTTTCCTTTTTTCTTAAGATATTTTTATTTTCCTTTTGATTTCTTTGACCCATTGATTGCTCAGGAGTGTGTGGTTTAATTTCCACATATTTGTGAATTTTCCAATTTTCTTCCTGTTATGATTTCTGTTTTATAACATTGTGGTCAGAAGATACTTTATATAATTTTAATCTTCTTACATTTATTAAGACTTGGTTTGTGACCTAACATATGATCCATCCTGGAGAAGTTCTGTGTGAGCTATTGAGAAGAATATATATTATGCTGCTGTTGGACAAAATATTCTGTATATGTCTGTTAGATTTGTTTGTTATAAAGTGTAGTTTAAATCCAATATTTCCTTATTGATTTTCTGTCTGAATGATCTATCCATCGTTGAAAGTGGAGTGTTGAAGTCACCTACTATATTTGCCTTCAGGTTAGTTAATATTTGCTTAATGCATTTAGGTACTATGATGTCAGGTACATACATATTTACAATTGTTATATCTTCTTGATGAATGAACTCCTTTATCACTATATAATGGCTTTCTTTGTGTCTTGTTACAGCTTTTGACTTGAGGTCTATTTTGTCTGATGCACATATAGCTACCCCTGATTGATTTTGGTTTCCATTTGCATGGGATATATTTTTCCATCCCTTTACTTTCAGCCTATTTGTGCATGTAAAGCTGAAGTGAGTCTCCTGTAGGCAGCATATAGTTGAGTCTTGCTTTTAATCCATTCACTTACTATATGTATTTTGTTTAGAGAATTTAATCCATTTACATTTAAGCTAATTATTAATAAGTAAGAACTAACTAGTGTTAGCTTGTTAATTGTTTTCTGCATGCAAAAGAATGAAACTGGATCCTTACCTTACACCACTCACAAAAATTAATTCAAAATGGATGAAAGACTTAAATGTAAGACCTGAAACCATAAGAGTCCTACAAGAAAGCATAGGGAACATCTGGACATTGGTCTGGGCAGGGATTTCTTGGCCATGACACCAAAGCACAGGCAATAAAAGCAAAAATGAACAAGTGGGTCCACATCAAATTAAAAAGCTTCTGCACAGCAGAGAAAAGCATCAACAGAGTGAAAAGGCAGCCTACAAATGGTAGAAAATATTTGCAAAGCATATTTGATAAGGGGTTAAAAGCCAACATACATAATAAACACATATGACTCAATAGCCCAAATACATATAATCTGAGGGGGGAAAAAAAGCACTAAACAGTCTGAATGGACATTTTTCCAAAGAAGACATACAGATGGCCAACAGGTACATGAAAAGGTGCTCAATATCACTCATCAGCAGGGAAACACAATTCAAAACCACAATGAATATTACCTCACATCTGTCAGGATGGCTATTATCAAAAAGACAAGAGGTAACCAATGCTGGTGAGGATGCAGAGAAGAGGGAACCTTCGTGCACTGTTGCTGGGATGCAAATTGGTGCAGCCACTATGGAAAACAGTATGGAGTTTTCTCAAGAAATCGAAACTAGAACTACCTTATGAGCCAGCAATCCCACTACCTCGAGGAGATATCTGTACCCCGTGTTCATGGCGAGATTATTCACAATGGCCAAGCCATGGGAACAACCTGTCTGCTGATGGGTGAATGGAGAGAGAAAACGTGGTGTATACATACAATGGAATATTGCTCGGCCGTATAAAAGAAGGACATTTTGCCACCTGGGACAACGTGGATGAATCTGAGGACATGATGCTAAGATTCCAAGTATTGTATCAATATGGCCTCACTGAATCCTGACCACAGCTCCACTGGTTGGATGGTATTGTTAACCCCGCTTTACTGATGAATAAACAGCCCAGTGAGTTTGAGTAACTTGCTCAGGTCACACAGCTGCTAATTGGCAAGCTGGGACTTGAAGTCTGGCCCTTAGCCTCTAGAGTCCATGCACACTCTTGGTGATGCAGCTTTCCAGCCACTGAGAGGATGAGAGAGACTTGGGTGGGTAACGGGCACCAAGTGTCCCGACTCAGTCCAGCCCCAGGATTGCTGGGGGTGGAGGGTTGGAGGCTGTGGTCAGAGCAGGCGAGGACCTGAGAATCCCATTTGGTTGGACAAATAATATCCCTTACAGATGTCCCTGTTAATCCCCAGGATCTGTGAATATGTTGTTTTACATCCCAAAAAGGTTTTGCAGATGTGATCAAGTTAAGGACCTTCAGATGGGGAGATGATCCGGGATGACCTGCATGGGCCCAACATCATCACAAGTGTCCTTATAAGATGGAGGTAGGAGGGTCAGAGACAGCAAAGGGGGACGGAGCTAAGACAAGGGAAGCAGAGGGCAAAGAGAGTGAGAGACTGGAGGCTGCCATGTTGTTGGCTTTTAAGACGGAGGACAGGACCATGAACCAGGGAGCGCAGGCGGCCTCCGGAAGCTGGAAGAGGCAAGAAAACAGACTCTACTCCAGAGCCCCAGAAGGAATGCAGCTCCACCAACACCTTGAATTTAACGCGGGGAAAACCATTTCGAACTTCTGACCTCCAGAACTGTAACATGACGACTGCATATTGTTTTAAGACGCTCAGTTTGTGGCACTGTGTTGCTGTAGCAATAGGAAACTCATCCACCAGTGTTCAAATACACGGGGCTGGGAGTCACTAAGGACTCTCTCCTCCTGAGCAAAAGGCAGGATTGGGAAGACCCTCCCGTGTCACCCTTCTGGCGGGGCCACCAAGACTACAGGATTGGAGGCTGCATGCACGTCCCTTGGGTCCTTGGTGAAATAACAGTAACAGGGATGCTGGTGGCAGCTGACATTTACTGAGCGCCTTACGCCAGGTGCCATCTTCACATGATCCTCACCCTATAAGGGCAGAGGGCTTCCCTGGCATGCCCAAGGTGGCACAGCTGGCAACTGGCAGAGGCTGTCTGGTGGGTGCTCTTAACCACAGTTCCACATGACCCCCTCCAGCTGGCCTTTTGCCAGCACCTGGGGAGAGGGGCCTTTACCTACTTATCAGTATCCCCCTGATCTCAGCGTGCTGTGGGGTGTTGGGAAGGAGGGAGAAAGGAAGGGGGAGGAGGAGAGCCCTGGGAAAGGGGCCAGAGGAGGGGCAGCCCAATGCCAGAGTGGAGCCACCCCGTATCAGGCAGACGGAAGGACGTGTACAAAAGGGCTGAACTGACATCGCTTATCCAGGTGAGGTGCTGGGATGTACCTGGAAAAACGGAAGCTTGGGTCTCAGGCAAGGCAGGTGTACAAGGCTGGCCGTGAAGCCAAGGCCGTTTATCACAAGTATTTGCAGGCCACTGCTGGGTCCAAAGACTGGTGAGGATGCTTTGCTGACTCCAAGACCATCTGCTCATCTAGGAACCCCGTTATGTGGAGACTGAGGCCCACACAGGTGGTGACTCTTCCCTCTGCCCAGGTGACTCTCCCAGACCCACATGCCCCCAAGCCTCTTTCTCCCAGACGGGGTCTTGCAGGGGAATGCTCCCGTTCCTAGGGTCTCACTGTGGACAGACTCCTGCTGGGCAGCCCCACCCCTGGACACGGCCCCGGCTGGGAAGCCCCAGGCTCGGGAAGGTGAACAAGGCCAGCAAGTCAGCATGGGGTGGGCATGGTCAGTTCCTGGCCTGGCAGAATCACCGCAGGAGCTGAGGGCAATTTCAGGTGACTGGCACTCACCTGCCCAATCGGGATTGTGCCAAGAAGCTGGGTCGGCTGGGTGGGCAAGCATCCTTGGCTCAGCGCCCTGGGGGACGAGGGAATTCTACTCATGGCAGATGGGGCTGGAGAGGCAGTCAGGGCTGAGAGGCACTGGGAGTCTTGGGAGGCCATGGCAGGCTCTGGTTTTCTCACCGGAACCCACTCTGGATGCTGTTGGTGGGTGTGTATGTGGTTGGGGTGGAGGTGGGGGAGGATGAGCAAGGGGGCAGCAGGGAGACCAGGCAGAGTCTCCTGCTCAGTCAGGTGGAGATGGAGGTGACGGTCCAGCGGATGGAGAGAAGCTGAAGGTCCGTGAGATTTCACAGTGGTTAAGAGGGAGAATCAATCCGCTGTAGGGGCTGGACATTAGGGGGGATCTTAGGGCTCCTGGCCCAGGCCCTCAGTGCACTCTGAGGCTACTGGTGAGAGACCACAGGGAGGGACAAGATGGGGTTGGAGAAGGTGACAATTCGGCTAGAAGCCCACAGGCTCTCCTCATATGGCAGGGAGCCCCAAGGGCAGGGCCCCCTCCCAGTAGCTGGTCTCTGCAAATGTAGCCCAGCCCCGTGAGATTAGGCCCCCTGTGCTGGGAGACAAGAGGTGAGGGCCTGGCTAGGCAGGGCAGGGAGCCATGAAGGGCCACTGCACGTGGCTGTGACCCTGAGTGGTGCCCCAGATGCAGTGTGGACACCAAGCCCTGCTTGCCCAGCCCTGGCATCCAGGCGTGTTTTCAGAACTACAGCCTTCTGAGACTCGTCTGGCACCCATCAAAAACCACGGCCAATTGCCAGTGGTAAAATATCACGTAAACATCGTTTCTTGCAAAATACTGGAAATAGCCACAGCGACAGTGCCCGGTAGTGAAGTAAAGCCTGTGGACGGTGCCGGAGCTCCTCACCTCTGTGGCCAGATTCCTCAATGGCCACTTGGAAACAGATGGGGACCCAGGGGACAGGAACCTCCTTCCATTCCCACTGGTAGGAAGTGTTTACAGCCAGAGCCGGCCTGGCCTGGCAACCCCATGGCCTCTTTTGAGCTGGAAGCCATGCCTAGACTCTGCTGGGTCAGCAGGACCAGGCACTGGGTCTGGCAGGGTAGCAGGGTGACAGCGCATGGGGCCTGATCCCTCTCAGCCTTCCTGGGGCTCCATGGGGAGGGCACGCCAGGCGTCAGCTCGCCTGAAGCGGGAACAGACCAAGGAGCATAGGCATTTCTCCTCTCACTTCACTCGGGTGAAAAACCGCCTCCTTTCAGAGGGGAAGGTTCTTGCCTGGGGCGACATGCTGAGTGGGTGGGAGAGGGGCTCCTGTCCTATGTTCTCACCTCCCTGGCCCCTCACCCTTAGTGGGTATGACAGGGGATCCTGAGAAACAGGACTCGACAGTAATTCTCTAGGACTTGACAGTAAATCTCCATTAAAACAGTGCTGTGTGCTAAGCGGTCACTGTAGAGAAACAGAATGTGCATAGAGGAAAAAGAGAAACGAGAATGTATCATTCTGAAACTCCTCCTTCCACCTCCAACACGCAGCAACCTCCTCAGTGAATGTGGGGTGTGTTTCCCCATTTGCAGCCTCACTTCTAATTGGGCCACTTAAAGGGACTGTCCAGGGCCCGACACTGCCCTGAAGACCCCCAGCCTTGCCCTCTGGCCCAAGCTCATTTCTGGGGCAAGAACATGTCAGGCTCTGTGAGCAGTAGGTACCATCCCACTTCTCTGATGGGCAAACCGAGCCTTGTGCTGTTAAGACAGCTGAGATCTCAGGGGGCAGTGGGTGCAGAGCTGGGACTCCAGCCCAGATTTCTGACCCTCCGCCTGGGCTGACCACTCAGGTCCCCACCCTACTCAGGCCCCTCCACAGAAATGAGCTCTTATCTGGTCCCTGCCTGCTTCCTCCTAAGGGCCCTCACTTCAGGGGTGTCCCTGGCTCACAGCCTTGCTCTGCCTTCTGCTTCTGCTCTTGCTGCCTCTACGAGCTCATCATGCCCTCTGTCTCCTGCACACACCTGTAGTCACTGGCCTGCCCTGGGCACCCACCTGGGCTGCAGCATCCCAGACTCAGACCTAGGCTCTGGGTCTCCCCATCCATTGGGGAGCGTGGCCCCCCCTGAAAGATACCTGGAGTCCTAACCCCAGTACCTCAGAATGTGACTATTTGGAGGCAGGGTCCTTATGGTGCTAATCTAGTTAAGATGAAGTCATTACGATGGGCCCTAATGCAATAGGACTGGTGTCCATGTCAGAAGGAGAAATTTAGACACAGAGAGAGGTGAACGCAGGGACAAGGCCATGTGAAGATGAAGGCAGAGACCAAGGTGATGCTTCTACAAGCCAAGGAGCACCAAAGATGCCAGCAATCCTCCAGGAGCTGGCGAAGAGGCCTGGAACAGATTCTCGCCCCCAGTCCTCAGAAGGAACCAGGCCTGCCGACTCCTTGATCTTGGACTCCCGGCCTCTGGAACTGAGACAATACATTTTTGTTGCTTAAGTCACCCAGTTAGTGGTACTTAGTTTCAGTGGCCAGAGAAACTGATACAGGGAGACAGGCCAACACACCCAGGGACTCCCCCTTCCCCTGTCTGTGGCCACCCCCTAGGATGCTGTCCCCTTCACCTGTCAGCCCCGTCCAGGGATGGAGAGCAGAGCATATGAGGACAGTGGCCCTGACTGGGGACAGAAGCTCCCAGTGGACCAGGAGCTTGGCCTGTTTGAGGTCTGTGGATTCTATGCTGCCTCTTGCCCCCCCAGGAAGAGCGTCTTGCTAGCTTGGGGGTGTCCTTGCAGGGAGATGAGACTCAGCTTTGGGGGATTTGGGGTATCAGTGTGCTTGGACCAAGCTGCCCCTTGCAGAACAACCATTCACAAATTAACTGTAAATAAATCAGAAGCAGACAGATTCAATTTCCCGTGAAAGGCACATGGGTTTATAGATGTGAGAGAGTGAGTCTGGATTTTTTTTTTAAGGGCATTTGGGCCTTGGCCCGCGCTGGCTGTTGGGGACCTGGAGACCAGTGGAGAGGGACGGGCTCTGCAGAGGGAATGAGCGCCGATGTCCGTCTCCCACGTGGTTGCAGGCCACATGCTGCGAGTGCTGCCTGCATTCCCTCCTGGGTACCCCAGCAGCCCCGTAATTGACTCAGCCCATTTTGCAGATGGAAAAACAGACAGAATGGGCAAGGCTCTGGCCTGTAAGGAGGCACAGCCAGGATCTGGACTCTGCTTTCCCTGACTGAGCCCTGAGCTCGTTTTCTACATGACGAGGGTTTTAGGAGCCCCAGGGGGACCAGGTGGCTCCAGAGGGACAGTAGTATTTGAGCAGGGCCTGGGGCCTAGGACTGGTGGGGCAGCCTCAGCCACGGCATGAGGAATGCTCAGTCCTGATTGGGTGCCGTGTTTCTGCAGGTTCTGGGCACCCAGATGGGCCTCAGGCTGCAAGCAGGCAGTGTCTCTTTCTGTAGTCCTGACACACTGGGCCGTAGGCCATGGCCAGGTGGTGCAAATGACCTCAGGTAGGGCCACTCTTGCCAGTTCTGGACTCCCTATCACGCCCCCCACCCACAGTGTCCTGGGCTTCTGGCCCGATGCCCCCAGGTGGCTCCGCCCTGCTGTCCAGTGACTGTCCCCAGAATCCCATCTGCCAGGGGGCTGCTGCAGGTCACCCAGGGCCACTTCCTCTGGACAGGGATCCATGCAATGTGGGGGAGGGGAGAGGAGCTGTGAGTTCTGAGTATCCCGGGGCCCCCGCCAATGTCAAGGCCAGCAGAGCCCTTCCTGCAGCTCAGCTCAATTCTCACCTGACAGCAGAGCCTGCCCAGCCTAGCGGAGCAGCTCACTGTCCCATGTCCCATGTCCCCGCTCGGGCTGTGTGTGGGGCACATGGAGATCATTAACTTCCCACTGGTTCTGGGATGACATCACCGCCTCCCTCCCCACGGAGCCACAGAGGCCCGGAGACAGCCGGGCCTCTGCCCTCTCTCACCCCCCCCCACCCCCACCCAGCAGAACCCAAGGCCACTGGAAGCTACGTCACCCAGTCCATGGCCTGGCTCCCCTTACTGTCTGCGCCATTTCTAGTAAGTCCTTGAGCCCTGTGCCTTGGTCTCCTGTCCCATAACCGGACAATAAGGGACAGCCCCCAGGAATGATTACTGAAAAGGGCCTAGAGGGGCATCTGGTGAATCGTGGTGGTAAGAAGCCCCTGGACAAGGCAGCGCCTTACCTCAGGTCCACCCTCTGGTCTCCGTGGATGGACAGCACTGTCGGTGGATCCTAACCACACACCGGCTTCCCTGCCTCAGGGCAGGAGGGGAGGCAGGGAGCAGGCTCTGAGATGGAATCCTTGCTCCTCACCTGACCCCAGACTCAGCTCCTCAGTTTCCTCATCTGTGCAATGGGCTGACACTGGTTTCAGAGCTGCTATGAGCACTGACACAAGCACAGCCCAGCTGGCTCCTCAAGGTCGTTCTCCCGGTCCTCGCCCTGCTCAGCCAGGCCCCTGGTGGGCAGGGCAGGTGACCCCGAGCTCTCGGCCTGGGCGCAGGCTGCACCTCCTCCCGCCACCGCAGCCCAGGCCGCCAAGCCTCTGGAGCATCAGCTGTCTTCTTTGTTTGAATTCTTGTGTGATTTCAGTATTTTCTTCTCAGTGAGCTTATTTGTAGAGCGGTTGATTTCCTGACTGTGGCCGCACATTGGTCCAGATGTCCCCTTTACTCAGAAAGCAGAGAAGATGGTTTCAGTGGCCACGCGCCCGATGGCCCAGAGTTTGCTGCACCATTGCCTCTCGCTGGCCCCTCCCGCTCTCAGGTCTCAGGCCCCTGGGGCCCAGCTGTTCTCCTGGAGCACAGAGAGGTCTGACTGGGAAAGCACCGTGCACTCAGGGCCTGCCCGGCTGACCCAAAGGTCAGCATCACGTTTTCCCAGCGAGGATGAAGGGCAGTGACCCCAACGCGATTGCTGGCCTCCTGGGAGACCAGAGAGTCAAAGACACACGCTGGGTGCTCGGGTTGAGATATGAGGCTCTGGAAGCACTGTCCCTTCCAGTCCCTTCCTTCTACTTCCTCCTACTTTGCTGAGGTTTGAAGGTCCCCGGAGGGGCCAGGGGGACCAGTGTGCTGGGCATCTGCTCATGCTGGGCATCTCACGTGCGTCATCTCACATAGTCCTTGCAAACTAGGCAGAAGGTTGATATTGGAGCCCATCTTACAGATGGGGAAACTGAGGCTCAAAGGCAGCTAATTGCTCGGGTCATGCAGCAGGTGGCATCTTGTGTGAGTTTGGGAGGTGGCTGCTGGTGTCTGCAGTGGCAGCTGGGACCTCAGACAAATCCTGAAGCCCCCATTCTGCTCACCCCGCACCTCATCCTCAGGTGAGGGAACATTGAGCAAAGGCTTATATGTTCTGGGATTAGCAGGGGGTGAGGCCGGCTGGATTGAGGAGGACCCTGAGGGCCAGGGAGAGCCATGGAGCCAAGAGGGCTCAGGGGGATCTCAGAAGGCCCCCTGCCCGCTCCACTGGGCACGGTGAGGCAGAGGGAGGTGAGAAAGCAGGCCAGAGTGGGGGGGGGGCAGGAGGGGAGACAGAGCAGCAGAAGCAGGAAGGGGCCTGGTTAGACCAAGAAGAAAAGCGGCTTCCAGAAGGAGGGAGGTGGCCATAAGCAGCAGGAGGAGGCCTTGGGGACACTGTTGGGAGCCTCTAGGACAGCGGTGCTGGTAAAGGATGGGGGTGACATGGTGGGCGGGGGGGGGGGGGACGGGCGGCACAGGCACACGTCCAGAGTACTAGGGACCAGGCGCTTCGGGGGATGAGGTCCGAGTCCTCCAGGCTGGGAGGGAGCTCCAGTCCCAGCGCCCATTGCTCAGAGGAAGACAACGCCTCAGAAGCGAAGCCACTCTCCGGGGCCATCGCCGAGGTGTCTGTGCGGGGCCAGGGCAAGGCGGGGCCCCAGAGGTCAGCCCTGAGGCTGCCCAGGTTTTCCAGACTCTTTCTCAGGAGTGGTGGTGCTGCCGCCTTTCCTCCTGCAGCAGGTCCGGGTGCCACCTACGGATGAGCTTTTCTGAGGGGTTCCCAGGTGATGCTGATGGCACTGGTGGCGGAGCCACTGTGGACACCACCAACAGAGACAGACAGAGAGACAGAGACAGGCAGAGGGAGCCTCAATTAGCAGTGACCCAGCTGGTATTCTGTGTGGGAGACTGGGGACACCAGGGGGCAGCCACGTCAGGGCTTGGGACAGTGTGTCGACAGGCACCCCAAATGCCACATCTGTGGCCTCTTTTCCTGACCCAGGACAGTTGGGCACAGGTGCTGGTGCCCAGGCCTGCCATGGCTGTAGGACACGAGCTGGCAGGGGGACAGACGGTGACATTTTTGTGCCACCTGCAGTCCTCAGGCCAGCTGCTGGGTGGCCGCGGACCTGCTCTTGGCCAGCCCAGAAAGGGCCCTTTGTGGTGGCCAGCTCGCTGTGCCGTCATTAGAGGCAGTCGGGCTTACCGGCCTTGGGGCCACCAGCTGCGGTGGCCTGCCCGGAGGGGCCAACTCCACTGGGCTCCTCCTTTCATGGCCAGGCCTGCGGGTTCACAGTGGACACATCCCCAAGCAAAGCAGGGCGAGCTCTGCCCCTTTTCCGGGCGGTGGGGGCTTTTGGCCTTCAGTCTGGAGCCACTTTCCCAGGCTGACCCTGGCGGCCCCGGGCCCTGTGGGAGAGCAGCAGTGACCCCAGCTCACCCCAGGCAGGGGGGCAGTCACGTCTCCTGTCTGGCTCAGTGGCCCCCCTCGGTGCCTGTAATTGGCAGGGCCACAAGGAGGGTTTTGTTGACCCCTCAGCAGCGAGGGCAGGCCTGGGGTGGGGAACTGGCCCCTTTCATCTCTCAGGCACCCAATTACCCCTTTCTCTGGCCTAGACCAAGATGTTTTTAAATAGCAACAGTCAAGGGGCGACGGGGGCCAAGGGGGCTCGGGGCCTCTGAGGCTGCTTACAAAGCAGTGAACATCACTCCTGGAGACGGCAAAAAAGGCCCTGCTCGGGTTTAAAAATAGATGCCCGGTCCAGGGCGTTCTGGGCCAGCCACCCTCCCCGATCCTGGAACACCACGACCATCCTCTGGGCGTGAGCCCCTGACCTCCCCCAAGGCCAGTGTCTGCCCAAGGGCATTCTGGAAAAGACTGCTCAGCCACAGGCGGTGGTGGCAGTGAAGGGCCACCTCCATGCCCTTTGCCATGTCCTTCCCTCTCCTCCCTCCACCTGGGAAGCCCTGCTTTATCTTTCAAGAACTGGCTCCAGTGCCAGCTCCCCAGGACACCTTTCCTCTCCACCCAAGCACAGCCTCTCCGTGGCCACTGGCCACACTGACCGTCTTCCATGATACCTGCCATTGGCCTGGACACCCCGGGATGGCAGGGCTGTCATCTTTGAGCCTTTGGCCCTAGCACAGTGTGGGACAGTCAGAGAATGGAGGGAGGGAGGAGACAGTTAAGAAATGAATTCCTAACTTTGATTTCAGTCCATCCTCAGTCTCTTCTGCCCTCAGGTTTCTCTCTCACCTTGTTGCGAACCCCTCCCCAGGCCTGTCATCCTTGGGCCCTGTCTGCCCCCTCCTCCAATGTGCTCTGCTGTCCTGCCCTTCTGGGATAAGGACAATTTATGGCCCATGAGGGCCCATTAGGAGCTTGGCCTACTGTCCTGCTGTGGCTGTGTCAAGGTGGCCTTGGGAGGAGCCCACCCTGTCGCCGCCCACAATGCTCCAGCAGGGACCACATGTGCTGGGGCCAGCAGCTGAGCTGCCCCCAGGGTGTGCAGGCCCACGTGTGGGTGCAGGCGGGGCTCTGCGGCCAGGAGATGGAGGGGAGCTGAGGACCAAGAAGTCCACAGCAGAAACCCAGGGCCCCGGGGGACCTACTGCCCCGGGAGCTGACAGGACCAAGCCCACAGCTCCCCTCATGGACGCCACCTTTGGTTGTCAGCATTATGGTCCCCAAAGATGCCCACGTGCTAGTCCCTAGAACCTGTGACTATGTCACCTCGCATGTTAAATGGACTTTGCAGAGGTGATTAAGGTGAAGGACCTTGAGAGGAGGAGATGATCCCAGATCGCAGGGCTGCGGGGACGAATGTCATCACAAGGGTCCTTGAAGAGGGAAGCAGGAGGCTCAGAGTCAGAGAAAAGAGCAGAAGGCAATGGAAGCAGAGGTTGGAGTGATAAGGAATATGGAAGCCTCCAGAAGGGACCAGCCCTGCCGCCACCATGGTTTTAGTGCAGTGAGGCCATTTGGGACTTCTGATCTCCAGAACTGTACGATCGTAAGTTTGTGTTGTTTTCAACTACCACGTTTGTGGCTCTACTCCAGGTCCGCACAGACTGGCATGCTTGGGGTGGTGCCTGACCGGTGATGTACGAGTTACCTGCTGTAACAGGTCCCACAGGCAGGCTTGGGGACGGAGGAGTACAGAGGAAGAGCTGGTGAGTGGGCTAAACGGAGCCCCCAGGCTAGAGACCTCCAAAAACACGTCTGCGGAGAATCCTGGCCCAGCCTCATCTTGCAGGCAACCGGGTCTTTGTGCAAACTTAAATAATTTACTGAATTAGCTAAAAGCAGGATCTGAGCTTCTGAAAGCTGGAGATGCAGGTAATTTTGTGTAAAGACGGAAAAACTAAGGCTGTTTCCCTGGGAGGAGCAATTGCCCAGGGCAGGCTGCCCCACCTCCCTGGTGTGTCTCACGGGGCCGGCTCTGCAGGAAACGCCTGTGGGACTGTGGTGGTGCTGTCCCTCCTGGTCCCTGCCCCCAACTGTCCCTTAACTGCGGTGCAACCAGTGGGCTCAGAGATCTGTTGAAGGAATTTCCAAGTTGCGTTCTCTAATCATAAAGGTTTTGGGAGTTCAAGAGCACAGAGGTTTCTGACATGAGAGAACCCTAAGGGTCTCAAAGGAGTCACAGATTCTGATGCCGGCGACTGGGAGTCTGTTAGTGCTGCTGCCACCTTTGTGTGCAAACCGGGGTCCAGCTGGCTCTCAGGGACTGGCCCGAGGAATCCGTGCCTGACAATGACCCGTGCCCGGTGGACTTGCCCGCCTGGACTCTCGGGATTCATGCACAAGCCCTGTCACGCTGTGAGTCACGGTCTCAGGCAAGACTTTTGATACTCTCTGAATCCCTGGCTCCACCTTCTTCCCCACGAAACTGCAGAAACTAATGCTGAGCTAATTCTCACCACCTCCCACCCCAGCCCCAGCAAGCTGTGCTGCCTGCAGGCAGGGACGCTGTCACTTACTGTCTAACCTGGGGCAAGCCCCTTCCTCTTTGAATCTCAGTTTCCCTGTCTAAAATGGGACTATTCTCACCTCTTGGTTCTTGTAAGGGTTAAATGAGGTCATGAATAGGTTTGCACATTAGGAAGGAATATGAAAGTGGTTATTTTGGTTGTTCTTCTTATAGGTGACTGATTCTCAGTAGCACGTGAAGGCCACTTGAAACTATTTTCTCTCTCTTTCATTTTGCTCATGACATCGGAAGGCTGAAAAAAATCAGAACTGGGAGGGTTTTCAGTAGTCATTAAGCCTGGGCTAACACCTTAAAAGGTCATGATCCTAAAATTGTCAACCAGTGGAGAATCTGACTCTCCCTCTCTCTTCCTCCCTACCCCATCCATCCATCCATCCATCCATCCATCCATCCATCCATCCATCCATCCATCCAGTCTCCTATCTATCCATCTATTCATCCATCCACTGAGCATTCCTCCATTTGCCCTTCACTCATCCATTCATCTCTGTCCGTCCACTCATCCATCCTTCCATCCACCATCCAGCCATCCACCATCCACCCATGGATCATCCCCCGCTCCTTCAAGCATCCACAAAAACCTCATGCTGGGCACAGGGCGCCCAGACTGAGTCAGACCCCCCCACCTGGAGGAACATCGCACTGTGAAGGAGACCTCAATTCCACACAGAAACTCAGAATGGAGAGTGGGTTTGGGGGAACTGATGGTGGGGGAATTACTTGGGGGCCCAAAGGGGAACTTCAGAACCAGCCAGGGGAGGGGAATGGTCCTATAGGAGGCTTCCGGGAGGAGGTAGCACCACATTTCTCCTGTAGCTGCCCAAAGGGCTAGAGAATCCAAGCAGGTCGTAGTCCCTGGCCCACACTGGCCCGTCTTGCTCGGCTGAGCCGAAAGCCACCTTCACTCTGCAATTTAATCCCAGTTCCCATAGTGCCGCCAGTTTCCCAGACTCGAAGACAAAGATAAAAACATCACAATAACTGCAGCAAGACAAAAAAATAATAACAATCCCCAGTGCTGAAAAAAAATGAGATGCTGTCGCTTACATCTCGATAAATTGTAAAATTTATCTTCTTGTGCCTATCCTCCCCTTCTCTATTTCATTTACAGTGGATTTTTAATAAAAAAATGTTGATAAAAATCAAAGCAACATAATCAAAATAGAAAAGTTTGACATTTGTAGATGTTGTTTATTACTTCAGTGTTTTAAGGTATTAAAAAGGCACACCAAAATTAGTTTCTTATCAAATGTCAAATTTTCATCAAGTTCTCGCCTACAAACTATTGAAACTTTGTTCTTTGGAACAAAGTAGTGTCTCCACAAGAATGTGGGGGAGAGTCCCCACAGACATGCAGGGATGTTTTTCTCTGCATCATCGATCCACTAAAATAATTATCGTGTCATGCTGTCTTCCTAATAGGCTTTGAGGAGTCGGCTTTTCTTGTTCTTTTTGTTTCCTTTTCACAGGAATATCTGTTGCTGTTTTTATGTATCCCGTAAAACCTGTACAGATGGAACCTGCAATGGTAGAAACGTCTTCTGACCTTGGCCCAGTCCCATTTTTTTCAGACAGATCCCGTCTTGGTTTGGAACGAGCCCACCCTCCTGCATGCACAGCCCCCCGCGGTGCACAGCGGCCATCCTGGAGGGTCAGGAAGGCAGGGTCTCAGGTTCAGAGCTTGATTGCCTGGTACAGAGACCAAGTTAAACCAGCTTAAGCAAGAAGGGAGGACGCGGTGGGAGGAGAGCAGGGTCCTGGGGACACAGTGGCCACAGATCTGGAGCCTGGAGAAGCTGGGCATGGCCGGACCTGATACTGGCTGGTGTCCCCGTCTTAGAGATGGAGGCCAGGGCTTCAGCCCCCAGGCCCTCAGCAACATGTGTGTCAGGGGAAGAGCCGGGGAACCAGAGCAGGTGGGGTTTGCATCCATTTTGAAGCACCTGATAAAGTGTCCTGGCCAGATCACTTGTCCCCATGAGTCTTATGTTCCCAGTGACTGGACCTCCCTCAGCCTTAGTTTTATCATCTGAAAATGAGCCGAATGATCCCCCAGCCCAACGGGGACAGGCACCAACTGTTCTTCTCGCTTCTGCAGTCTCCCTCATTTGGGGATTCTACAAATCTGTGGTCGAGCTGGGGCAGGAACACAGAGCCAGCCTCTGAAGGAGCCTCCTGCTCCACCATTACCCTGCTCCCCATCTTGCCCTGTTGCCAGCATCGGGTGCAGAGGCAAGGCCCAGGACATAAGCTGTGGGTCCTGCTTCTCCCTCTGCCCCCTGCTCTCCCCACAGCGCAGCCCCAAGGAAAATCAGCTTTCTAAATTCTAGAACCTTCTGAAGGGGTTGCTTCCTCTTCCAGAGCCAGATTTCTCCCGAATACTCGGAGCTGGGTGGCTGGAGAACGGAAGACAAGAGGACAGCGACGCCATGACCAGTTCTCCCAGGTGATTACAGAGCAAGCCAATGATGCTGCTGGTCGTGGAAAACATCTGTGCGAAGAGCAGTCAGGGAAACTTCTTCCCAGGAAAGTCACAAGAATACGTAAGTACACAAAGGGACAGAGGCATCCACTAGCTGCAGGCTGGACAGGAGGAGCACAGCAAAGACAAGCAGGGACGCCACCAGGGGACAGCCTGTGCCGGCCCCAGGACTCCGTGTTCACTCTGTGGACCCTCCAGTGTGGTCAGGGAAGCCAGTGCACAAACACTGGGATCTAGAAAGGTGATGTCCCCCTGGGGATAAGCCAGGTACTGGGGAGAGTCTAAGGAGGTAGGAATACCCTACCAACTGGGGTTTAGAAAATATACCAGACTCAGGGTCAGCTAAAGATGAATTATTACACTGTGCCATAGTAGGGAAATTATGGCAGATTAAAACAAACAAAAGCTCCAAATTTCGGTGGCTTACTATAACACTGTCATGTCTTGCTTCCTGAACAGTTCGAGGCAACCCAGGTCCTTTCCATGCTGGTGCTCTGCCACCCCCTGGGTCATCAGAGTCCTCTGTGCGCAGCTGGCTGATGGGGAATGTGGTTGTGGGGAGGGTGCAACCCCAACCTGGAACTCTCCCACGTCACTCTCATTCACAACCCTTTTGAGGACAAGTCTGTGTCCACGCCTGGAAGCGAGGAGGGCTGGGAATCGGGGCAGATTAGAAATGTTAGAGCAAGAGCTTGTCCCGGGAGAATAAAGCAGAGGAACCCAGAGATGTAGGGCCATGCAGAGGACAAGGTCTGCAGCGAGTGGTGCCTGGGGAACGGTCGGGCTCCAGGGGAGTGTCCCAGGGGACCCAGTGTTTGCTTCCCCTCATTCTCGTTTCCGTTCAACACTCCTGTGGAAGTCTGCAGGCCACGTCAGAGGTGCTGGGGGAACCAAGAAAGCAATTGGGCCCCAGGGCAGTGAATCCCAGAGTCTAGTCAGGATTGTCTGCGCCCTCTTCTTATGTAGGCGCTGACCTTGGCCTGCAGCCCCACCTTGACCCTGCCAAGCCGAGTTTTCGCAAAGAATCTTTCTAAGTCACTTTGGCGAGAATCCCCCACCATCATATCTGACCAAGCTCCTCTTAGTAATTTCCCATCCGCTGACACCCCACTCTGCTCCCAGCAATCTTTGCTGCCTTCGGGGTTCACTCTCTCTCCCCTATTACAATAGTCTTGAGTAAACTCTTCCTTGTCGTTTTTATTGGACCCAGTGCAAAATGCCACCAAGCGTCCGAGATGACCCTTTCATCTAGAACATTCCTTCCAGAACCAGTCTTGCCTCTCAGGTTTGGGGGCTACCGAGGGAGTCTTTTCCCACATGGACAGTGTTGTGGGAGCTCGGGAGGTTGTGGCCGGCCAGGTGGAGGGGAGCGGGGGCTCCAGGCAGAAGAGAGGCTGCAGGGGAGGGTCTGAGAGTGGACTTTTCACACTTGTTCTGTGGCCCCAGAATTCTGGCTGAGCATGGGACTTCCCCACTGTCCAGGGTGGAAGAAGGGTGCCCATGGGAGGGGCCCGGGGGGGGCAAGGCGCTCACCTGAGGCTCCCCCTGCCACCCGGGAGTCCGTAGTGCCTCCACTGCATCCTTGCTGGCTGCGAGGCACAGAAGAGGCTCCCTGGGGAACAGGTCCCCCAGCCATGGGAATGCTTCAGGCCAGGGACCCAGGCATCCTTCTTTGAAGGCTGTTTTTATTTTTAAACCTCTCCTGCCCAAGTGCCAGCTGAGGCTATTTTTTTAGATCAGCCACTCACCCGGGGCGATCTGGCCTTTCTGAAAACCCTCATTAAGTTGTTCGTGGGCAGAAACCAAATACTTAGCCCCGGAATGTCCAGGTTTCTTGAGAGCCCCGGATGCCCCCGATTGTGTGGGCTCCTTATTCAAGGCCCTTGCTCGAGAGGCCAGCGAGGGGACTTGGCTGGCCACCGAGGTCTTGTTAGTGTCTTTTCCCTCAGAAATCCAGATCTGTCTTCCAAAACCACGGTCGCCAAAGTTCATGAATATTCCCTCTGTTGACACACAATGCATGCACACGTACACACACCCCACAGTCCCACCAGCAACCCCAGGGAAGGCACCATTTCCAGTAATTAATTAATCAGCACAATGACCCAAGGGCACGACCTCGGCGGGGGAGGGGGCTTGCTGAGAGTGAGCAGGGAGGGGTGGGTGTTCTAAGGGTGGGAGACTTAGGTGGCCCCCCCGAGAAGCCCACCTCCCTGCAGGTCCCCTAGCCCTTTGCGGGGTTCACACGGGAGAAGAGGCCACGTCTTAGCCCCCGGGAGTGGGGAGGAGGAGGAGTGGTGGGAAGCACTGAATTTGAACTCAAATCATTATCATTTGCTGTGTGATGACGGAGTCAATTATTTAAACTTTCCCTAGAACTGGGGGAAAAGAAGTAGAGAGCAAAATATCGCTGGGGAGGTTCTTTAGAAGAAAAACTATGATCCGCCAAGTGAAATGCAGAAAGGACCACACAGGAAGCTCTCAGGGGGTGCCAGGCCCTGTGCTAAGCACTTAAAATTAGTATCTTCTTTAATTTAATTGTCACCATAACCATACCCGTGTTCCAGATAGAGAAACTGAGATTCAGGAAGCACAGAAGCTGCCCTTGGCGTCCAGCTCCTAAGCGGTACAAGGTGCTGTGACCATGAGTTCCGGCTCATGGAGCTGGGGCCTGGCCACGAAGCACCTCCCTCCCTCTCCAGTGACAAGTGGTGTCCAGGTTTTGTGGGATAGGATGGGATATGATATGAATTCCGGGGCCTTCATCTCTGAGACCCTGGAGGAGCTTGTGGGAAGCAGCTCTAGAGCAGGCCCAGCACAGAGGGAGGGCTCGACCTGTGCCAGGGGGGGCCCGGGATGCCCCTTCAGTCAGCCACCTGGCCTCTACCTGTGGCTTTCATGCCCTGATTTGCCAGATGGTGGTCATTCAACCTGGGTGGGGAGCCAACAGGTGAGTTCAATTCCACTGCACCCTGAGTCTCAGTCTGCTGTCTGAGTGCTTGGGTGGGTGGGCAGTGCTGCGGGGGGCAGGGATGTGGGGAGCAGCTGCCTGGGTTACAGCCTGAGGAGCCTGGCATACTATACAGCAAAGAAAAAGGTCAAATGCTCGACAGGCAACAGCACAGGTGGATCTCCTGGACCTGCTGTTGAGCTAAGGAAGCCGACACAAAAGGTGCATCATCCACGCGGCCATTTCTATTTGCTCAAAACCAGGCGGAACCAATCTTTGTCCTTAGTTTCACTGTGACCCATTGACTGAAGGGTTGGGGCCTCCCTGGGCATTGGGAATGTTCTGTGGTTGTGTGGAGATTGTCTGAGTGTCTAGGGAGGAAAAATTCGTCGAGCTACACACTTAAGGTTTATGCACTTTTCTGTATACGTCATGTCTCAATTTTTCAAAGTCTCTAAAAATTTCATCCTAAACAATCCCAGCAAACAAACACTCAAACGCTCAAACAGCCCTGGCCTCCTGACTACTTGCTTCGGTCACCCACCCACCCCCGGGCCCCTGAATCTTCTATAAGTCAACATCCAGACCTGCACCCCCCACCACCACCACCACACCAGGCCAGGTATCGGGGCTTGCTTCCTGTGCAAGGGTGTTTCAAATCTTCCAGACCCTGGGCCTTCCTTGAAGAATGCTTTATTGAATGTCTCCCCACCACATAGGACAGCTGCTTATGTCAGCTGGCACTGAGGGAGGATAATGGCACAGAGAAATCGTAGGAAGACACCTGGCGCCTTCTCCTGCTGGACTCATGAGCTCATGTTTTCCTCTGAAGCCTCCCAGGCCGGGGTCCTGAGCCCCCAAGGAGCTGCTGGGCTGGTCAGTGTCCAAGTAGGGCTTGGCCGTGGCTTCGGTGCAGACAGCAGCCCGACGGACCCCACTTATGGACTGTGACTACGGAATCAAGCTTGTTCCTGCTCTAGGTACCCCGAGCCCTGTGTGGGCCAAGGTCAGCCTGCACCGTCAGCATCCTGGCGGATGTGGCAGGGGAGTGTGCCCATAGGGCTCACGGGCAGAAAGCGGAGAGCCGGATCACAGCCACGCTCTGCTCTGCAACTCTGTCCGCCACAGAAACCACGTCCCAACCTGGGATCAGCCCCTTAACACCCCCCCCCCCCCGCCAAACCCTCTACCAAGCCAAACGCTGGAAATACCAGGTGCCCTCGAGGGAGCGAGGAATATAGGCTGGGGCTGGTTCAGAGCGGGCCGGGTGGTGCCAGTGCTGCTGTTGGCCGTGGCCATGGCTGGCACACAGAGCCTGTCTGCTGAGCCTACAGGCTTTTCCTCCCAACATAATGGGTCCTACCAGGAATATGCGCTTGGGAAGTGTGGTAGGTTGGGTTGAGACATCCTCTCCTAACTCACAGAACCTGTGAGTGAGTGTGACCTTATTACAAAATAAGGTCTTAGTTGATGCAACAAAGGATCTTGAGATGAGGTCATCCCGGGTAGACCTTAAATCTAATGACAGGTCCTTGTGAAGTATAGATGAGGAGACAGATGTAGGAAGAGACCATGCAGAGGCAGAGATCAGAGTGATATGGCCAGAACCCAAGGAGTCCCCAGGAGCTGAAGATGCAGGAAGGACCCCCCCCCCTCCAGAGCCTCCAGGGGGAGTGTGGCCCTGCCGACACCTGGATTTCCGACTTCTGGCCTCCAGAGTCCCGAGGGAATACATTTCTGTTGTTTTAGGTGTCTCAGTGTGTGGTAATTTCTATGACAGCCACAGGACACTAACACAGGAGGCCCAGGGTTTGATAGTGGCTCCTGTGTGACCTTGGGGTGGTCACTTTGCCTCTCTGAGTCCCTGCCTCAACTGAGCTCTCTGCTCCACGGTCCTCCCCGTCATGAGGAGGAAATGGGACCTGTTCCCTGCTGTTCCTCACAGGCCTTTGCAGAGTGACCTGTGAAGAAGAAGCCAATTCAGGGAAGAAATGGGGGCCGTGCTGGCCAACAGGGAGGTCACGCTGTGCTAGGAGAGAGCCCTGCTTCGGCCCTGAATCGAGGTTTCCTCCCAGCACTTGGCCGGGGGCCACTGCGGCGATGGACAGCTCGGCAGGAGGACGGTTCCAGACGGCTGAAGTAATGTTTATTGTATACACGCCATAGATACTGTCCTGTGGTCAATTAGACGCCCATGCGGCGAGGAGAATGTGAAGAGACAAGGGTCTCCTCCGATTCCAGCTTGGCCTTGAGCCCCGAGATTTCTGCCCTGGGAAGCAAAGACTGGCGTGTGTGCCTCTCCAAGCCCAGTGCTTCCTGCATGTGCATGGCTGAGGTTGGCAGGCGCGGCCAGGGCCACGCATCCACGGGACCCCTTGCTTCTTCATTTGAGGGGCTGACAATGTCGCAAACTCTTCTTTGAACACTGTGGCCATGAGAGTCCCATTGTTCTGTGTAATTCAAGAAGGAACCTGAAGGAGACTCAGGGGCCACCTTGTTTCCTCCCCATAAGTTTTCAGACAGGGAAACCGAGGCCCAGGACGGGGAAGGGTTCTGCAGGACTATACACAGTGAGAAGGGTAAAGCCAGACCAGAGCCCCTGGTCTGCAGACTCAGCCTCACAGACCCTGGCTGTCCCTAAACCCTGGGACCCTGGGTCCTCATCCAAGGCCAAGGCTTCTAGGCATCAGGGTCTTGCTGCAGCCTCTGAGACAGGGAGCTCACCACCTCGCCAGCTGCCCTGTATCCACCTCTTAGAGAACAGTGCCGGGTGACAGGCAGTCTTTCGTTATACCAGATGAGGTCTCTTTCTGTGAGACCCCTTTTCCTGCTCAGATCTGTAGAGCAAAATACCTTCTCATTCTCCCCTGTCCCCAGAAAGAGACCCTGGAGATAGTGGTTGCAGCCCCCATGGCCCAGCTCAGCCAACATCCCCTTTCCAGGCCCCAGCCTCTGGACACCCTTGGCCACCTTCCTTGGCTGCTGGATGTGGACCCTCACCAAATCCCAGAATGGGAGGAAAACCCATCTGCATGGCGGCCGTTTACCGTAAGGAGGGTTCTCATCAGCTGAGGTCATTCTCCAATCAAATGAGAGACTAGCTGGGGAAACACTTCATGAACTTTAAAGAGGTTACAGATTCTTATTAGATTATATATGTCCTGCCAGATGTCCACAGAAACAGGCACTGTCACATCTTATGTAACTAATCATGTCAGTAGCTGTGTCCAGACTCACACCCTCCCTAAGCAGTCCCACATGTCAGATGTACTCAGGGCAGTAACGAGAGCTGACATGTATGAGGCCCTTCCGAGGGGCAGGCCCTGTTCTCAGCCCACTGCCAGGTTAACTCAGCATCCCCACAGCAGCCCGAGGAAGCATTGCTGAGGTTCCTGTTCTGTTAAGATGAACACTGTCGTTTTGTGCTATGCATGCACACACACGCGCGCACACACACACACACACACACACACACGTCGCACAAACTGCTGATGGGGGATCGAAAGGCACAGGGTGGTTGAATATAGACAAGTTTGTATACGGATTTGCTGACTCATTTATTCATTCCAGAGGAGGATTTCAGGAAGGGTGTGCATGAGGTTACCTAAAATACACAAGGAGTGGCAAAGCCTGCACGGTCCCTGCTGATGCCTTTGTCCTCCTCCGTCCCTGGCTCAAACCACCCAGACCATCTTGCTACTGAGGAAGACACCTGAGGTCCTTTCTGGGTATGAGGCTTTGCCTTCCTTGCGCCACAGCTGGCTCCTTCTCATTAGTCAGCTTCCAGCTAAAATGTCGCCTCCTCAAAAAGAGCTCCCCTGTCCACATCCCCACCCCTGCACAAGCCCCTGCCTGAGCCTGTTACTATTCCATGCCCCTCTTTTATTCTAGTCCCAGCGCTTATCACTACTTTGAAATGGTCTTGCTTATTTACTTGTTGACTCTTAAATGTCACCAGGTTATAACCTCCTTGAGCCATTGCTGTGACCGAGCCCCTTGCACAGTGCCAGGCGCGAGGCTGTGCTCAGTTAAGGGAATGAATAGACGAATGAATGGGAGGTAGATGAGGAAGAAGAGGCAAGGAGAAGAAGTCGTCAGGGGCAGCAAATGGGGCCAGACCCGAGGCTGGGCTCACCGAATGCCTGCCTTGAGGTCGTGTTTACTGAGCTTCCTAGTAGCCAAGAGAAAGAGAGAAACATGATCAGTCTACGTGAGTGAGGTGACAATGAGATGGGCCAAACCAATGGGTCAGGAGGCATATGGCTGACTTTGGCACTGTGGCCGGATGGACGTTTTCCCTGAGAGTCCTTGTAAATGTCACCCCCATGTGCTCACCCACCTTTTTGTGGGGAGCACGCAGATGCTTTTGGTGTACCTGATTTTCAATGCAGATTGATGGCTCATCTTGCAAAAATGGTTGAGACAAAGGCAGGCCACAGGAAGCCTCTTTCATGCAAAGGACATCAGGGATGACTGTGAGAGCATCAGAGGGGGTGGCCCTGGGGGCTGTGGGTGCCCCTGCCCACTCTTGGGTTGAGAGCCTGGCTTGGGCTGGGCTGCAGCTTCTCTGAGTGGCATCCTGTGGCTCAGGAACAGACATAATGGGCAGAACACTGTCCCATGCCATCTGCGGTAGGCATTATCATCTTTGAAACTATGGTTTCCATGCACCAAGAGCCCCCGGCAGGTAGGATCACGGGCAGGTTGTACGTGTGTCTGCTTTGCTGGCTGTTCACTCTGTTCAGTACTAACCCCTCTCTGGAGAGGCAGAGGTGGGGCGGTCAATACCAGCTGAGTGCTCTCCGGAATGTTTTTGACAGGTTTCTCCTCTAGGTGGTAAGAAGTGTAACAGAGTCTGCAGGATCTTGGCCGTGTCTAAAACCGTTGCTGAAAGCAGGGCACCAGGATGTTGGTGTTGATTGCAGCAAGCCAGCTCCCCAGGCCTTCTGATGCCCACCATGGTCATCAGCCTCTGGCCGCGGCTGTTTCTAACTTCCACCCCCTCCACATGTGGACCTGACCATGTGTGGAGAGGAGCAGCAATAATGGAAGTGCTAAGCAGGCAAAGGGGCTTATCGGAGCTAAGAAAAATCCCACGAATGTAAATAAAATCACCCTGGGCGGCATGGTCCAGATTTATGGGAGGTTGTACTGTGGGAAAGTGTGAGTGCCCGCATAAAATCCCTGAATGTTAAAATAACATCTGAACCAGGAGACGTGTTAATTTACACTTTTAACCCGCAGGATTGAAGTCAGGGGAGTGCGTAGAATGGAGAATAATTACAAGAGAGAACAGAGAGTCCCCAAGATAGTCTTGCCTCAATGAAAGGGGCCAGGGGGAAAACTGACATCTGCGAGATAATGAAAGCTCATTTTGTGTCTAATCTGAGTACTCACCTCTGAGCAACCATGTGGTACAAAAAATAGAAATTGACAGTGGGTCTAAAATTGCTTATTGATGAAACCATGGAATTATGCGATAGAAGAAATCAATTAAGTACTAAGAGGTGAGGCCCTTGCAGAAAGCAGAGGCTTGGAAATTAACAAAGGAAATTGACATGGGTGGTGAGAAAAGGGCTAGAAATTATCTTGCCAAAGGAAAAGTAAAAATAGAAGGCTACTTTGAAAGACTAGATCATTTTTTAAAAAATATAATGGAAGGGAAAAACTTCAAAATTGCATTCACCAGGGAAAGAAGGCTTCTCAAAACAGAAAGGAGATCGGGAACAATTTGCTGACCAAGCTCAAAAGCAAAGTTAAAATGCACAGAGAATGACAGTCTGAGGGAGGACATCAAGCCCACACTGGTGGCTTTCAGAGGGGGAAACTGAGGCCCCAAGAAGGGCAGGTCCTGGGGAGGAGACCCCGTCTCCTTCCTTCCACACAGCGGAAGAGAGAGAAGACTGAAGCCCACCTTCCGGGCGGGGTTCAGTGGGGAAGACAGACCATCCAACGTCGGGCTACAGTTTGTTAGAATCAAGTCACAGACTTCAGCGCCCACACTAAGGAGGGGACATCAAGCCCGTCTCTCAGAGGGGAGGAATGCCAACCCCCAAACCTCGGTGTCCCTGACTTAATAGGACAAAACCAGAGAACACTCCCTAAAACCTGGTTACTCCCCAGTTTTCCCATTGTAGCGAATGGCACCACGGCCAGCTGCTTGCTTAGACCACAAATCCAGGTGGCGCTCCTGAAACTGCTGGCTGTCCACTCCCATCTACCAGCAAGTCCTGCTGGCCTTGACTCCGTGGCCAGGACAGCCATTTGGGACTCTGCCCAGCTGTCACTTCCTCAAGGAGGCCCTCCTTGACCACCCTATCTAGAGGAGCGCCCTGCCCCAGCAGCCGTGGCCACACGACCAAGCGTTCCTCATTTTGTATTTCTTCATGAAGTGATTGTGCCTGACATTACCTTGTTTGTTCACCTGTGTACCTTTGCCTCCCACCCACTAGAATGTCAGCTCCAGGAAGCCAGGGTCCTTGGCTGTCTCTCCCCTAGGAAGCTCGGCATATAGAAGGTACTCACTAAGTGTTTGTTGAATGACTAAGTGACAGCCTCTGGCCTGGGCCAGATGCCCCTTCACAGAGCTCCCACTGCAGCCTGCACTTTCCCGCCTTCCCCCCATACTTATCAGTCGGTGTAGTCAGCCCCAGTCCACCTAACCCCTCAAGGTGGGCCTCACATCTGAGACCCAGCACCCAGCATCGTGCCTGGCACAGAGCAGGTGTCCCAGGACCCAGGAGCTTTGCTGAGTGGCTGAGTGTTCTAAGCTCAGAGCAGGCTGGTGTGTGTGGGGTGTGGGGGGGAGGTTGAAGAGGGAGCCTCAGAGCAAGTTTCCAGGGTTCGGAGGGTCCACACAGCCCTTCGTTTTATAGGCACAGAAACGAAGACCCACAGAGGGTGTGGCATGTGCAGCCCGGGAATGTCAGGGCCAGCTGAGCCCATTCAGCCTCAGCACCCCTGCTGTTCAGCTGGGCTGGGAGGTGGGCTGCTTCTGGCCTTTCAGATACAACTGGGATGGGGGGTGCTTGGCACTTCAAGAGGCAGCACCCCTCCTCCTCTCACTTTCTCCCAGGTGAAAATTGGTTCTCCGCACCAGGAGGGCTCAACCAATTTCAAGCCCCTGCAGGGGCTGCTCTGCTAACATGCTACTCAGGAAGGTCAGCCACTGTCATCCCCCTTGGGCTGAGGTGGAGGCAGCCCCCATGTGCTGTGTCCAGAGACCCCCCCCCTCCCCCCGGTGAATGGGCCCAAGAACTTTCTGTGTAAGAAGGAGATACCCGACTGGGGTCGGGCTGTTGCTGCAGAGTCAGGCCCTCCCCGGACATCCTGCGCCCAGCCCAGCCACCAGGAGTGGGTCAACCCCGAGTCCAGCATCTACTGCTGCTTCCTGGACCAGGCTGGGCATTGGGGAGGTGAGCAAGTCGGGGACACCTGTTCTGGACCAGACATTGAGCCAGTGTCTGTGTAACCATGATTCGGCGTCCCAGGACTATGTGCTAGGCTCAGGGCTGGTTCTGCACTGGCTGGCTTCAGGACAGGTTCTTCCCACCTGAAGGCTGGGACTCAGCCTCCAGATGATGAGGCGTCCAGCCTGTGGCTGTCAAGTGGGCTCGGGTACCACCATCTACGAGAAGCTCAGCCTCCCTCCGCAATCTTTGTGCAAACCTGGCAGAG
Organism: Rhinolophus sinicus; assembly: GCF_036562045.2. Taxonomy (NCBI): domain Eukaryota; kingdom Metazoa; phylum Chordata; class Mammalia; order Chiroptera; family Rhinolophidae; genus Rhinolophus; species Rhinolophus sinicus. The sequence goes on along the minus strand of NC_133753.1, from coordinate 3,696,277 downwards.
TCTCCCAACTCCCAGCACAGCTGGTTTAGGGCACACGGCAGAGGCAGGGCCTGGCCCAGGACTCTTGGCAGCTTTGTCCTCTCACTTCCCTGGACACAGACGTGGTCTGTCTCTCACCAGGGCAGCCACCTGCCCCTGCCCAGCCAGATGTCTACCCCAGCACCATGCCCCCAAGGCCTTGAGTCACTCCTCCCCTCCCGGTCCCTGTCCACAGACTGCTGGTGCCACCATCCACCAGAGAGAGCCAGAGGGATGGGGTGGACCAAGTCAGGTGCAGTGGATACAATAAAAAGGTAAACCGGAAAGGAAAGGATTGTGTACACCAGAATGAGTGTGTACACCAAAGCAGGATGGAACAGATAGATCAAAATCATTGTTTTATGTCATAGAAATGATCCTATTCTATGTGATTGATAGGCATGCCGCACAATCAGACAGCCCTTTGGTGTTCCCAAGCCACAAGTTAATTCTTCTTTGTCATTTAGTGAAAACCATCTGGGGTAAATGTACTTTCTACATTTTATAGAAAAGGAAACCAAAGCTCTGAGGAGCAAAGAGATGGATTCCTCAAGTGCTAAGCCCTCTGGGGTCACCCCAACAGCCAGCCAGGACCTCTGCCCAGACTCCGGGTGGGCCCCACCTCAAAGTCCCTGGGCCCTGGATCTGACCAGCCGGCTCTACCCGGGGGGCCTTGGGAACTGAGCCCTGGGTGAAAGGGACGAACTTTTGCTCCTGATGGTCTTTTGGACACACAAGTCACTTGGCCTGGATGGTCCCTTGAAATTTGCAAGTCTGTGGCCTGATGCAACAGCCTAGTTCCTCCAGGGCACAAAACCATCCCATTTCCAGAGAGACTTTTTTTGTGGGTCGCTTTATTTTTAATGTTGAGGAATCACATGATCCAATTCATTTTACAAAGATCATCGAGCTAGAGGATGGACGATTGAGTCAACGGAAGAATTGAAGGGCAATTGGGGAGTATCTAATACATTTAAAAAATGCATCCTCCTTAACCAAGAAATAGCACCTCCCAGTGGACAGTCACAGAAATGTTTACGCAAGGGTATGTTTACAGGAAGGTTTGTCAGACTGTGATTTGTCAGAGCAAAAAAAAAAAGGTCAACACAGAAACCATTCAACAAAATAATACTCCCACTCAATGGAATATTATACAGTCAATTAAAATGTGCTAGAGCTATGTGTACTGATGAAAATGTGTCTGTGAATGACAAAAAGTCATTGCAGGATAACAACAAATTATCTCTTTGGTAAAATATCTACCTAGACATTTGTATAGCGAAGAAAACGGTTAAGGACACAAACCAATATCGGTTTCCCAGAGAGCTATTTTTGCAACAACGAAGAGAGCAGTGTAAAGTGACAGGGTCTCCTCAGTGCCTTCTGGGCTCCTTAACCTCTGAGAGGGAGCTGGTGCCCAGGGATGGGCTTTGCTTTCCAGTGTGGAACTTGGGGGTCTCCTGCCTATGTGTGCTCATGCGTGTGTGCTTCTTAATTATTTCGTGAGAATTATGGAAGTGGGTAATGAACGGGGCAGGTAGTGTGAGAAACGATCAAGCTGACACCGAAGAACGTTCTCCTTAAGGAAGAGTCCAGACGCAGGTGAAGCCCCTAGATACACAGTCCCCTCCCCCCCTCCACTACAGCTCTGCCCGCTTCACAGTCACGAAGCCGCAGTCCCAGGACCGCTGGCTGGGCAAATGCTTGTAGCTGAAATCTTGCAGACACCTCTGAGGACGGGTGCTGATCAGAGCTGGATCTGGAAGCTGTCAGATGAAAGACAGGCCTGGCTTTGCCTTCACAGTTGTTGACTTGAAAAAAAAACAAAAAACCGAGCCACAAAACATGAGCTCATGTGGGCATTTGCTGGAAAGGCGGTGAGCGGGGCCCCAGGGAAGGTGGCTCACAGAATGGATGTTTCCACTGTACCATCAACGAATGCCAGAGAACGTCAAGCGGGACTTCGTGCAGGACGCGAAATAGAGCACAGTGGGACCGGGTGGACCAAACAGGATGGAATGGATAAAATAAATAAAGTAGAAGGGAATGGAATGTCTACTCTAGAATGGAAACCATAAAATAGGATGGAATGAATGGATAAAATACAATTAGCCTGGGTCGATAAAATAGACTGGGCTGGAATAGGAAATACAAGGAGTGGCTAGAACAGACTGCAATGAAATAAACAAAATAAATTAGGCAGGGGTTGGAGAGCTAGAGGACAGAAGGGAGCGGGAAGAGAGAGGGGCTGTGTCCCTCCAGGAGGGGACTCGGGTCATTGTACAGATGAGGACACTGAGGCCTAAGACGGGACAGGGGTGGCCCCACGAATAGGGCTGCATGGAACGCTGGTGGGCCCTCGGCCGAGGTTTGCAGGATTCGGATGTGGGAAGCATCTGGGGACAGGGAAGGTGCTCTCAGAGGGAAGGCAATTTATGTGTAGACCCCGGAGAGAGCCCTGGCTGAGGCTGGCCCTGTGCCCTGCTCTGGCCTTGCCACTGACTTGGCATAAACTCTGCTCCGCTGGCTTTTATTTCCTTCACTGTTCAATGCGCAGGTCTGTTAAGAGGACCCCATGGCCCTTTATTTCACAGGTCCTGAACCCAGCCATGGGCTGCAGATACAAAAAATGGACACAAGAGATGCACAGAACCCTTGATCCGTGCTGGATCTCTGTCAAACACCATCCAGGCCACCATGGGTCAGGTCTCTGTGGGTGATGCAATGTACTCATGGCCCGAGATACCCAGGAGTGCCCACCTCCTGCCCTAGGCAGCAGCGGAGTGTGCGAGAGCCTGAGGTCAAAAGAAATATCAGATATACTGATCCTGCCTGTATTTATAATTTCAACATTTTGTGTATCATAGATATATTTGCATTAATTTTGAATTGTTAATTCATTGTGCTGAAGTATTATTTGTCTCCATTACTGAGTTCTTTGGAGCCCCGTTAAATGATATGCCTCACTCACCTCACCCTGCTTCCAGGCTGTTGGTAGGTGCCATGATGACCCCAGAGCAAGGACAGGTTTAGTTTCCCTGACTGTGAGATACTGAGGACACTTGTAGGAAGGGCCACTCCCTGTGCTGAAAGAAAAGTGACCACCTGTGCTTGGTGGGCTCACACATGTCGCTGTCTTTTGGGCTCTGGGTCTTCTGGAAGATATGGTACGGACGGCACCAGGGGCAAAGAGAGGGCAGTGGCGGCAGCAGGACCCGCACATGCAAAGGAATGTGAGTTGTGAAGTTGGAGGGCAGGTCAGGGGTGGAACTTTCGTGGCTCGTTCTAGCCCCATCTGCCTCTCGGCTGGCCCAAGCCCAAAGGACCTGCATCCCCTCCCCGTATCCCCTGGATAAAACACCAGGCGGGTGTGGATGATGGAATGACAAGCTGCTGTCAGGCAGCCCCCGGTGGGGGTTCAAGCAAAGAACCCCAGTGATGAGCACATCTGGGGAAGCTGCTGTCTGTGCACTTACGGTTCCGGCCCCACGGGTGCTCTGGGTTGTCAGTGTGGAGGGGAAAACCCTTCCCAGCCTCAGCTTGTAGCCGGGTTTATTTGGAAGACATAAGATTTGCAGAAATCCTTGCCAAGTGCTAAGCACTGAAACCCAAACGGGAGATTGGAACCGCATGTTCTCCATACAGATTGGGGAGAGATTGGGGAGTGACACTGAAACCTATGCTTCTCCTTGGTCTCTAGCAGCTCCCCAGCCTTAGAGGTACAGCCCCTTCCCAGCCCCTACCTGCCCAGACACAAACCCCCAAGAATCAGGCAACACCAGGGAGATTTCTGGGAGCAGCTGGCAGCCGGGATATTTTTGGCGCTGGGGACAGAGAACTGGGGTTCTGTCACCGTGCCGAAGGCCTGGGCCCTGTGCTGAGAGAAGTGATGGTCCTAAAGGAGCTCACGGAGCCACATGACTCTGGAAAGAGCTGGTGATCCCACAGCCTTGGCCCTGCCCATGGCTCTAGGCGAGGGCCCTTCATGTGGGAACTCACAGTTTTACAGTTATCCCCCTCCTGAGGAAGATGCGGAGATTAAACCAGGAGTCCTGAGGGGGCCCAAACCCTAAAACATGGCCTTGTCCTGAAGAAGATGGTGGTCCTACAGACTTGGTCCTGTTCTGATGGAGCACACAGCCCTGAAGACATGGACCCAAGAGACCGAATGTACAAAGGACAGTGACCAGAGCACAGTGAAGACTAACTCTGACCAGTGCCCGAGCAGCCTGCCCAGGAGCCGAGCCCGGGAAGCCGGCCCCTGGCAGTCAGACTCGCAGGAGGCCAGAGGACTACCCCCGTGTCCATCCAGGAAACTAACAATGATTCTGTAACAACTGGTCCCAATGACCAGGGCCTGACCAATGGCTCCCAGTGGCCCCAGTTTTTGTCCCCGCTTCCATCTTGGGACCAACCAGAGAAAGCAACATATGCCCACTAGTGAACCACACAGGACGCCCTGGGTCGGTGAGCCGCCTCCACCTTCCCCAGGCCCACAGCTGCATCAGGCTCCCCGATAATTAGCCTCGGCTTTTCTCATTCTGCTGGTCTTTGTTTATTTCCACATTCGCTGTGGGATTTAGGGCTCACGGGGATAATCCAGGATCATCTCATCTCAAGAGCCTTTTCCCAAATATAGTCACATTCACGGGTTCTGGGGATAAGGTCGTGGACATATCTTCTGGGGGCCACCATTCAACCCACTGCAGCAGGTAAGTCAGCCACTCCCTGCCTCAGCTTCCTTGGCTGTACGTGGGAGGTGATAACGGGACCTGCCCCAGTTGGCTGCCATGACAGTGACATGAGAGTATTCACGGAAAGCCTTAGAATAGGACCTGGCAGGGGATAAAGTGCTCAACACGAGTCCATCATTATTCACAGAGTGGGGAGAGGAGCCTTTGCTTTTCTCATTCGGTTGGTCTTCATGCATTTCCACAACTGCGGTCACCCTGTCCTGTGGGAAATCATAGCCCTGAGCTCTGGGCCAGCCTAAGGCAACCCTTGTCGTAGGGATCTGATAGTCCCAAAGCAGGACGATGTCCTGAGAGAGCTCAGAGCCCTAAGACCACAAATGTGTCAGCAGGAGCTCAGAGCCTTAAACCATGGCCATATTTCCAGGGAGCGCCTCTGCCCGATAGTCCCAGGGGAGTTTCAAGTCCCAGAAGACTGAGCCCACCTCAGCATTCCTCCTCACCCAGCGCACATACCAGCCATTCCTTCCTCTCAATCTGGCCCACACCTCACCTGTCCTCCTGTGTGGTCTTTCCAAAGAGCCCCTTTCCTGGTGGTCAGGGCCCAGGTGACCAGCCCAGCTGCCTGGAACCCACATGACCTGGCTTCTGCTAAGCACCATGCTCATTTCTGTTCCTCCTCTCCACCCAGTCCCCTCACATTGGGCCAGATTTGGGGTTCTGCTTCTGCTTAGGATGTAGAGAGCTGCAAAGAATGTCATTCCCACTCTAATAAAGAGAAAAAGCCAGGAAAGGTCAAACCTGTCATTCATAACCTAGTAACCTGAATTGCAAACATGGACGAGCCCCTGTGACCAGGACACATACTGGCCTCGCCGTGGGAGAGCATAGCAGGAAGTGTGGCCACCATGCAACCAGGTAAGAAGAAAGCAGTTAACATTTAACGGGGGCAAGGGTACGCTTGAATGTCAGCCTGGAATAGCTGGGGAGCCGCAAGGGGGCTGGAAACAGACCTGAGTATTGTTTACACTCACTCAGTATTGTTTCTTGTAGGACCCTGCAGGTGTTCAGGAGCAAGACTGGAGTTAGGGCACGGGACTGGAGAGAGACCCCTCACTGGCAAAGGAGTGGAGAAGATGACTTCTGGCTACTATGGGATGGGGGTGAAGTCCCCCACTTTCCCATCCCTTCTCTCCTAAGCAACAAAAGCCTTAAGTTACTGGTGGATGGGTAGCAAAATCTGTCATCCCCAGGGCACGGGCTAAAGCCCATTGTGTGAAAAGGACAAAGAAAACCTCTCTACTGGGGGCAGAAACCCACCTTGGGCCCAGGATCCCAAACTGATACCTAACTGAAGTCTGCTTTTGCTAGAGAAGGACAGGAAACTCGCCCACAAGACCGACCATATAGACTCAAGGTGGAGTTACGAGGGTCGGGAAGGCACTCAACATCCCACCTGAGCCCAGATGCACAAGTTTGCCTGACACTGGGACTGGACCAGGACACTAGTTTTTCTTTCTAGAAAATAACTTCATCTAGATTATCTAATTTGTTGGTGTGCAATTGTTCATAGCATTTCCTTATAATACTGTTATTTCTATAATATTAGTAGTAATGACCTTTTTCAATCCTTATTTTACTAATTTGAATTCCCTGGTTTTCCTATTCTCTCTTTCATTAATATTCACGCTAGTATTTATTTATTTCCTTGTACTTGGTTTGGATTTAATTTGCTCTTATTTTCTAGCTTCTTAAGGTGAAAAGTTAGGTTATGGATCTAAAATCTTTCTTGTTTTTTTTAATGTAAGCCTTTACAACTATAAATTTTCCTCTGACCACTGCTTTCCCCACATCCTATAAGTTTTGGTGTGTTGTGGCTTTATTTTCATTCATCTCAACATAAATTTTAATTTCCCTTGTGATTTATCCTTTGATCCATTGTTATTTAGGAGTGTATTGTATAATCCCACATATGTGTAAATTTTCCAAATATCCTTCTCTCATTGATTTCTAATTCCTTTCCATTGTCATCAGAGAACATACTTTGTATGATCTTTGCCCTTCCATTTTGAGACATTTTTATGACCTAATGTATGGTCTATTCTGGAAAATGTCCCATGTGCACTTGAGAAGAAAGTGTGTTCTACTCTTGTTGAGTGGCATGTTCTGTAGATTTCTGTTAGGTTTAGTTGGTTCACTGACTAGTTAGTTTTGTGTTGTTGAAGTCTTCTATTTTTTTGTTCTATGCATTGTTCCATCCATTATTGAAATTTGGGTATTGAAATCTCCAACTTTTCTTGTTGAATTTTTTTATTTCCATCTTCAGTTTTCTTTTTTTTTTTTTTCCCATCTTTCAATTTTCATTTTTTTCTTCATGTATTTTGTAATGATGTTGTTAGGTGTATATGTTTTTATGATTGCTATATCTTCTTGACGAATTGACTCTTTTCTTATTATAAAATGTCATTTTTCTCTCTCTAGTAAAATTTTTATCAGAAGTGCATTTGATCTTGTATCCTGAAAACTTACTGAACTCATTTGTAAGTTCTAATAGTTTTTTAGTGAGTTTCTTAGAATTTTCTATATGTAAGATCATGTCAGGTGCAATAGAGATCATTTTACTTCTTTCTTTATAATACGGATGCCTTTTATTTCTTTGTTAATTGCCCTGGCTAGAACCTCTAGTACAATGTTGAGTAGAAATGGTGAGAACAGACATTTTTTTACTTTGGTCCTGATATTATGAGGATGGCATCCAGAATTTCACCACTAAATATAATGTTAATTGTGGGTTTTTCACAGATGCTCTTTGTCAGTTTGAGGAAGTTCCCATTTATTCTTAGATTGTTGAGTATTTTCATCATGAAGGGTTTTTTTCACGTGGTATTTGTTCATTATTCTATTGATGTGTATTATATTAATTGATTTGGGTGTTGAATCAATTGCATTTGTGGGATAAATCCCACTTGGTCATGGTGTAAAATTTTCTTTATATATTGCTGGATTTGGTTTGCTAGTACATTGCTATGGATTTTAGCATCTATATTCATAAGAGATATTGATGTCACATTTTCTTTTCTTGTGATGTCTGTTTCTGGTTTTGGCATCAAGGAAATGTTGGCCTTATATTAATTAAATGATTTGGGCAGTGTTTCCTCTTCTATTTTTTGAAAGTTTGTACAGAACTGGTATTAATTCCTTTAAAATGTTTTGTCCCTGATTCTTATATGGGTTCAATTTTGTTGTTGGACTTCTCTAGTGAATTTTTTTCCTTTCAGGTATTATGCTTTTGAACTCCAGAATTTCTACTTGATTCTTTTTTTTTCTTTCTTTCTGATTTTGTCTGTCTCTTTATGATAGTCTCTATTTGGTGAGATATAGTTGTCATAATTTCCTTTAATTCTTTAAACATGGGTTTAAAAGTTCTTTGAACATATTTATACTGATTTAAATTGTTTGTCTCCTAAATCCAACATCTGGGTTGCCTCAGGGACGTTTTCTGTTGGCTGCTTTTTCCCCACTGTGTAGGGACTATATTTTCCTATTTCATTGCATGTGTCATAATTTTTTGTTAAAACTGGACATTTTAAATAACATATTGTAACAATTCTGTCATCAACTCTTCTCCCTCCAGGGATTGGTGTTGTTGCTGGGTGGTTTTCTTTTCTTTTTTTTTCTTTTGTTTTTCTTTTTGCTGCCTGTTGGTTTAGCGGCTTTCTAGGCTAACTCCATTTTCCCTGTAGTGTATATCCACTGAGTTCTCTGCTCACTTTTTCTTAAGTTCTCCTTTATATTTTTAAACCTGGCTTCCTAGGGTTCAGCCCTGTGTCAATACAATTTAATGCTCAGCCAGTAATCAATCAGATTTTCTTCATTGCCTTCAACATACATTCTCCATGCTTTGTAAAGTTTATTTGTGAGTGCAATAACACCTTCAAACTTCAGGTGGTTTAAAAATTGTCCCTCGTTTTCACTTTCTGCTTATGCAGAGGCTAAAGGTCAGCCAGAGGTGAGTGACAGAGTCTTTTCCTTTTCTGGCCTTTCCTGCGTCTGCATATAGCCCTGTGCCTGTACAGACAGCCTTTTAGATCCTCAGGAATGTGTCAGAGCTCTTCAAAGTTCCCTTTAGTTTTCTAGTTATCCAGGTCTTCCTTTTACATTTTTGGCCAGGTTTTTGTTTGCCCCGAGTGCAATCATAGCCTCAGGCAACTGGGATGTTACCAGCAGATTCCTATTTTTTTCAGTAACACCCTGGGCATAGGGCTTTATTCACAGAGCCTAGCTCATAGTCATATCAAAGAGCAACAGAACCCTGAGAATGGTGATTTTCCTATACATTGTAGTTCAAGGTCAAACTACTAACTGTGTTCTTGGTATAAGCCTTTTAACAGAATAGCACTACTGAGCTGGGGAGGGAGGGCGAATGGGAACAGCCCCACATTTAAAATGCCACAGACTCACTGTTGTTACTGAGGTTCAGTAGTTTTTCTTGAATAGATGCTTTTCAGTTTGTTCTCTTCCTGTAGTTAATTTCCAGAGTTCCGAAATGGTTTAATGTTATTTTGCTAGAAATGTTGTTGCTTTTCGGGGAAGGTGGGTTCACTGAGGTCCTAGCTCTGCCGTCTTAGCATAATGCTTTAGAGTGCCATCATGTTGTTTCATATATCAGGAGTTTATTTCTATTTTTAGGTAGCAGTCCATCTGATAAATGTACCTCAGTTTTGTCTATGAATTCGCTGATTGAATAGTAATTGTGTCATTTCCAATTTTTGGTGGTTATGAATAAAGCCACCACAAAGTTTCACATACTGATTTTTGTGTGACAGTGAATTTTCATTTCCCCTGGATACATACCTGGAAGTTGGATTGACAGGTTGTGATGTCAGCATATTTTTAAAGCTGTAAGAAACTGCCAAACTGTTTTTGCAAAGTTGTATCATTTTTCATTCCAACCAGCAAAGGTGAAGGTTCCAGTTGCGGCACATCTTCTCCATCACCATATTGTTAGGGTGGGGTCTTTTTTCCTTTAAAAAATTGTAGCCATTCTAATAAGCACACAGCGGCATCAGATTGTGGCTTTAATTTGCATTTACCTAGCATTCAGTGATGCCGAGTATCTTTACCTATGTTTATTTGTCACCCATATATCTTTGGTGAAGTGTATCTGTTCAAATTTTTTTCACATTTAAACAATTTTTGAGTTTTGAGTTTTTGTATAATTGAGAAACAAGTCCTATACCAGAATTGTGTTTGTCAAATATTTTCTCCTATCTGTTGCTTGGTTTTTGTTTGTTTGTTTGTTTGTTTTTTAAGGAGGGTGCAGCTCACAGTGGCCCATGCGGGGATCGAACCCACAACTTTGGTGTTATCAGCACCACACTCTAACCAACTGAGCTAACCAGCCACCTCTGTTGCCTGTTTTTTTAAAAAATATTACTAACAGCTTTTTAAAGACTAGAATTATAAATTTTGATGCAGTCCAATCTACTAATTTTATTCTTTTATGAATTTTGCTGTTGGTGTCATTTATAAGAAAGCTTTGCCTAACTCAGTGAAGGCCAAAAGATTTTCTCCTAGATTTTCTTTTAGAAGTTCTATTGTTTTAGGGTTTACATTCAGATCTATGATCCATTTTGAGTTAATTTTTGTGTAAGGCATGAGATATGAGGCAAGGTTCATTGCTTGCATTAGAAAGTCCAATTATTCCATCACCAATTGTTGAAAAGTCAATTCTTTCTCCATTGAATTTGCCTTTACACTTATATGGAAAATTAACCATATGTGTGGGTTTATTTCTGGAATCACTATTCTTTTCCGTTGGTTTATATATTCATCCTCTCACCAATATCATACTGTCTTGATTACTGAGGCTTTATAATAAATCTTAAGATCGGGTAGTGTAAGTTCTCCAACTTTGTTCTTTTTCAAAATTATTTTGGCTCTTCTATTATAGTTATTTGCTTTTCCATATAAATTTTAGAATAGGCATGTGAATATCTATAAAATACACTTTGGGGATCTATAGGTCAATGTGGGCAGATTTGAAGTCTTAAAAATAATTGGTCTTCTAATCAATGGACAATGTTTCATTAAGGTAGGTCTTTATTTCTTTTGTCACTGTTTTGGAGCTTTTGCATACAGATCTTGCACATATTTTGTTAGATTTAAATGTATTTTATTGTGGGGTGCTATTGTTAATTATGTTGTTTTAACATTTTCTCAACTTCCATATACTAGTATATAGAAAGACTAATGATTTTTTTTATAGTGACCTCATAACCTGTAACCTTAGTAAATTCACTTTGTTCTAGGAGTTTGGTTATAGACTCTTTGAGGTTCTCTAGAGAGACAAATATGTTGTCTGCAAATACATACTATTACATTTTTACTCAATATGCATGCCTTTTTTGTTTTATTGCCTTTTGGCATTGGATAAGTGCATGCTGTATAGAAATTATGAGGTGGTTATCTTTGCTTTGTTCTCGATTTTAGAGGGAAACTATTCAGTCTTGTTCACGGTTTTGTGTGATGTTAGCTGTAGACAACTAACCTTCTGTCATGCCTATCCAGTTAATATTTCACGTTGTAGACTTCCATTTTTCAGTTTTAGAATTCCCATTTTATTCCTTTCTGAATAATTTTCTTTTCTCTATTGAGATTTTGTATTTGTTCCCTCATTATATATAGATTTTTCTTTAAATCCAAGATTATGTTCTCAATCACTTTAAAATTTTTTGTTTTACTAAATCCATATTTTGGAGTCTATTTTTACTAATGGTTTTATGACTCATGTTTTTCCTCTGTTTTAAAAATACTTTGCACATTATGATGCTATTTTGCTAAATGTCTGATTTTGTTGTCTGTCTCCATTTAAAATGTTGAGTTTTGTTGTAGTAGATGATTTTCTCGTGAATAAGCTTATTCTCTTTGAAACATTTATAAGTTGCATAGCCTTTACTCTTGGGCTGGTTTCATGCTACTTTTAAAGTACGGTCTTCCCAGTCTCCCAACTCTGGTCAGGTGGAATGCAGACACCTTGTAACTGTCCGGCCCACAGCTACCCAGGGTCGCTCCTCGCCCAGCCTCTCTGGGGCTCACCCAGCACCTGCACAGCCCTGCATTCAAAGACCTGAAGGGATCCCTCTGTAGATTTCCAGAGTGTCTTTTCTACACAGATCACTTCTCACTTGCATCTGACACTGTGAGTTCCAGCTGCCACAGTAGCCCTGAGCCCCAGCCCTGCCCTGCTCAACTCCATCAGACCACCACGTTCATTTTGTGTCCTCCATGCATGGTACACCGGACCTGCAAATGGTTCCCTGTGAACCAGACAGCTGGTTCACCTCATTGCTTGTTACCCAGGAATCACAGTCTTGCACTGCTGTTGGTCAATGTCAGGAAATTGCTGTGTTCGTTTCCTGTGGCTGCTGCAACAAATGACCACAAACTTGGTAGCTTAAAACAACAGGAATTTATTCTCTTACAGTTCTGGAGGCTAGAAGTCCAAAATGGTTTCACTGGACCAACACCAAGGCTGAAGGCTCTTGGGGACCATCTGTCCCCTTGCCTGCTCCAGCTCCTGGAGCTGCCTTCCTCAGCACATGGCCCTTCCTCCATCTTCGAAGTCAGAGCTGCAGCATCTCACACCAGCTGTCACCTTGCCTTCTTCTGTATCAAGTCTCCCTCCTCTGAGGACACGTAGGGTTGCATTTAGGACTCACCTGGGTAACCCAGGATCTTCTCCCATCTCACGTACCTTGGGTTAATCAGATTTGCCGTCTCAGGAATAAGCCATGAACTAAACCAAACTCACTGTGGAACTTGGAGTCACTGGGCCAACCCAGTAAAGTGACAGATGGGAACATCAAGACCACACCTGAGCTGGCTCAAGCTCCAGAGGGAGCAGGGAGGATGCACAGACTGGTGTCTTAGAGGGAACAGGAGCCCAGCACTGCTGGGTGGAGCCATGGAGGCTGGGGGTGCTCTCTGTGGGCACAAGGCTGGGAAATGCCCGCCCAGCGCCCTTCTCCTATGATGTGACCACGGGGGTCTGAAGCAGGTCGCAGATGACATATATTCCTTTGTGTCATGTTGACAACTCTCCAGGTGCCCTGACCCCTTCCGGCTCCTGGCCATTGTAACAGCTTCCTCAGTGGTCTTCCTGCCTCCTGTTTCTGGCCTCCTCCAATTCACCTTCCACAAACTCAGCCAAGGCACTCTCTCAGAACCGCTTTTGGAAACCCGTGGTCCTCTGGACAAGGCCCTGACACCTGGCCTGCCATTCTGGGGCCTGCACACACTGCCAGCCCAGGAGGAGCTGCATTTGGTTCATGGGCTTGAGGCCGGCCACCCCAGAGACAGCCAGTCCCTACCTGCACCCACTCTTGCCTTGCCTGCACCAACCTGCTGCCTTCATCTGCGGGACACATTTGCATCATAATCAGTTCAGAATCCTTGGAGAGTTGCTCCTTGCCTCCCTGAGCCTCAGTTTTCCCATCTGTAAAATGGAAATAATCCTCGCACCAAAGATAGGGCTGGCTGGCTCATCTTATTTCTTCCGTCCTTTTTCTTTTTCCTTTCTTCCTGTCTCCTTCCCTCCCTCCTTTCCACCCTTCCTCCTCCCTTCTTTATTGTTCCTTCTCTCTCCCTCTCCCCACTCCTCCTTTCTTTAGTGAGGAGGTAAGGCATGGGTGTTTAACTGAGGTCATCTGACTTTTAAGTTTGGGTATCAACAATGCCCCCCGCATTGTCCTACCTCATTTCTCTGCCCCCACTCCCCGATAGTGACCACAGGCCCTCTCTGGGGTCTCAGGTGTTCTCTCTAGTGCCCGGGGCTTTCACACCGCCACCAAATGGAGAACTGTAGACGTGGAAAGGTGACCAGAGGCACACGGGGAGGCTACGTCAGATGGGGACTCCTGATGGCTCCTGACAGTCTGGGCCCAAAGTCTCAGCAATCTTCCCAGAAGGAAGCGGGCATCCATCCCAGGGGGGAGCAGGCTTGGCTGGGAGGGCAGTCAGGACCAGGAAGGATCTCGCCCTCATGACAGCTTGGCGCGCGTTCTTTTCCATCTCACACTCGGGGGGCTCTCTGGATTAGCCAAGTTGCCTCCATTGAATCCTTGGCAAGGGGTTCCAATGGAGGGGAGGCCAGATTGGGATTGGAGGGGAGAGTGAGTCATGAACAGGGAGCCCGTGGGAGCACAGCCTCCACCGCCCAGTGTGGTGGGGATGCTGGCCGGACACCCACGAGCTCCTGCCTGGACATGGCTCTGGGCTTGCTGCCTGGGCTCCCAGGGGCTGAGGGACAGGAGACCTGGGACTGCTTCATACTCGCCCCCTCTCCCCCACTGCTCTGTGGTTGCTTCCCTCTCCCCTTCACCTCCCACCACTTCTCTGCTGTGCTCACCCATTTCCTGAGGCATAAATCACCAGGGCTGGTGGAGATGGAGCACAAGCCTGTGGCCAGGCCTGGCTCTGGGGCGGCCCTCCCTCTGGGACCTCAACGCGCCCCACACCGAGGGAGCCGTGGGGCTGAAGGCTTCGGCCCCACTGCCAGGGCAGTGGACTTTCAAAGAAACAGCAAATAAATGACCACTGAAGTTGCGGTCCCAGCACGAATAGGTTGCTACACTGGCCGCCGCGAACACGTCTGGCCTCTTTGCCAGCCCAAAAGAAAATAAGGGTTTTTTTTTTAAAGCTATTTGGAAAATGAAAACCTCTTCCCTCCGTGTGTTCTTCCTTTTCAGCACAAGCTCCTGGGCATACACTCATGTGTTTGAAAACCTTGGTGGCACAGCTGTTTTTGATAGCTCAGTGCCAGTGACAGCATGCGGGGCCAAGTCCTTTCGGCCTCAAGTGACCCTGGTGCTTGAGGCTCCTGCTTGGCTGTTGGAGGGGAACAGCATGGGTCTTGGGGTGGGCCCCAAAGCAGGATGCATTGTCATCATTTGTGAAGGTGCCATCCCAAAAGTGTGGCCTCAGGGACCACTGTTCAGAACGGCCTGGGAGTCCTATTGGGGAAAGATGGAGACATCTCGGGCCTGGGTGTCGGCACTCACAGGCACCACTGCAGACCCTCCGTAGAAGATGAAAGACTCATCTTCCAGGGGTGGGTTCATAGAAAGGTCACGGCCACTCTTGGATGTTCTCATGGTTACCCCAGGAGAACCGGGGGACACGTGTCCTGGGCACACAGTACCTCAAAGACCTGCCCCAAGACTGGAGCCCTCCCCACCCTCCAGACTACATATTGTGAGTAGCAATGAGGGTCCCACCAAGGATTGCCAACCAGTGGGTGGCTTTTTTGAGGCCCAGGACAGGTGGGCCAGCTCCATTTTCAGGGCCTGTGGGAACCTGTGCCGGTGGATTCACGGTTTCCACCTTCTGCCCCGACACTCAGACCACGTCTCAAGTCAACAAGATTCAGACTTTCTAAAATTTGATTTGATTTAATAATTTAAGATATTATTTTAACATGGAAGTCCCTGGTCCTTCTTTAAAAAAAGTTTTTTAGAATTGAAGTACAATTTGCATACAGTACAAAAGATCTCAAGTGAATAGCTTGACGACTTTTAAAAGTACGTGCACCCTTGTAACCAACAAACAAACGAAGACAGAACAGTTGTCATCCTAGAACATTCCCTCACTGATTTTCAGCCAAAGCGCTGGTCCTCTCCAGACACAATCACTGTTCCTATTCCTATCACTGCAGGTTGGTTTTGCCTGCTGTACAGCTTCCTAGGAAATGCCCTTTCATTAGTTTGCATCTGCCGTCTCTCACTTGGCGAACTGTCCTGAGCTTCACTCATCTTGTGGCGTATACGTCGTGTTTTCTATTATTGTTTAATGGTGTTTCCTTGTGTGAATATGCAATCAGTCATTCTGCTGATGGGCACTTAGGTTGTTTCCAGTTTGGGGCCATTACGAGTAAATATACAGCTATGAAATTTGCATAAAAATCTTTTTTGTGGGTATGTGTTTTTCGCGTCTCTTGGATGAATACCCCAAATCGAAATTCCTAGGTCACAGGGCAGCGGTGAGGTTGACTTCATCAGAGACAGCCAAACAGCTTCCCAAAGTGGTTTTGCCATTTCACTCCCCGGCAGCAGCATCGTCGGAGACGGAGACGGTCAGGTGCTCTGTTGCCTTGCAGATAGCAGATGCTATCCGACGTGGTTTTAATTTGCATTTCCCTGATGAATGGTCAAATGCACTTTTTAATGTGCTAATTGGCCATTTGAATATCATCTGTGAATGTCTGTTCAACTGTTTTGCTCATTTATATACCGGGGGTGCCCAAAAAAATACACATGACTTGTATTCATCTTTTGTTATTGGTATATATTGAGTATTACAATTTTAATACAGTTTTTTCCTTTCTTAAAATATGTATACATTTTGTTGGCACCCTCTGTATTTTTTTATTATAGAATTGTAGAAATTGCTATTATATTTGGGATACATGTCCTTTTCCAGACATACTTATTGCAAATATTTCCTCCCCGTTTATAGCTATCCTTTTCTTTTAAACATTTTCTTCTTTTGTAACTTTTTTTTAATTTATTGGAGTGACAATTGTTAGTAAAATTACATAGATTTCAGGTGTACAATTCTGTATTACATCATCTATAAATCCTATTGTGTGTTCATCACCCAGAGTCAGTTCTCCTTCCATCACCATATATTTGATCCCCCTTACCCTCATCTCCCACCCTCCACCCCCCTTACCCTCTGTAACTTTTTAATTTTGATATAAGTTTGGGAGCTGAGTACAAGGGACTCCTGTATACCCTTCACTCAGATTGATGAACTGTTTACATTTTATCATATTTACTTGATTATTCCTGCCATTCTCTGTCTCTCCCTCTCTTGCATGTATGAATGTGCACACACACATACATGTGTGTTTCTATGTATACTCACATGTGTGTTCATGTGTATATACATATGTGTATAAAGATATATAAACATATATAACATAGACAAAATAGATGTGTGCGTGTGTGTATTTTTCTTTCCCCTGAGTCGTTTGTGGGGAAGATGGGGACATCACAAACCCCTTATCACACAGTAAGTATATGTGTCCTAAGAATAAGGGCTTGTTTTCCATGCCTACAAAACAAATACCAAAATGAGAAAATCTGACACTGGTACAAATCTATTTTTCAACCCACAGCCTCTATTCAGTTCATTAAGTGTTAATTTGTGTCCACTGCAGCTACTTCGTTGCAGGTCCAGGATCTAGTACAGTACGGTACATGTACCCGGGTGCTGTGTCTCTTTAGTCTTCTTTCTCTGGACCAGTTTCTCAGACTTCCTTTGTCATTTGTGTCCTCGATATTTTGGAGAGTGCACACCAGTTATTTTGTAGACTCTCTCAATGAATGGATTGCCCAATATTCCCTCATGCACAGAGTCAGATTATGGGGGGATATTACTGAGGAGACGTGTCCTTCCTGGTGCATCATGTCAGAAGGTGTGAGATGTTGTTGGTTTGATATAAGTTATGTTCACTTTGACCTCTCCATTAAGTTGGCATTTGCCAAGTTCACTACTGTAACGGTACGATTTTCCTTTTTTAATTCATAAGTAATTGGTGGGGAGGCTGTATTAGTCAACTCCGGGTACCAGAACAAAATACCACAGTGGGTGGCTTAAACAACCAAAGTGAGTATTCTCATAGTTGTGGAGCCTACAAGTTCAAGATCAAGATGGTGGGTTGGGTTCTCCGGAGGCCTTTCCCCTGGTGCAGACAGCGCCTGCTTTCGGCGTCCTCATAGGGCTTTCTCTGTGCACACATCCCTGGTGTCTCTTCCTTTTCTTGGGAGGACACCAGTCCTATGGGATGAGGGAGCACCCACATGACCTCTCTGAACCTTAAGGCCTACTTAAAGGCAGTCACAGTCTAAGGTACTGGGGGTTAAGGATTCAATATACCAATTTCTGAGGGACACAATCCAGTCAATAACAGAGGCACTTTGTAACTTTAAATATCCTGTTGCTTTCACCCAGTAGTTTGGCACACATTGACGATTTTCTAACTGCATCTTACCTTCTGGATTTATTAGTTGGCATTCTTTTGAAGAAAAAACTTTCCCTCCCCATTTCTTTCTTTATTTACTAATTTTAGTATAGCTATGTGCATTTGCATTATATGGAATGGGTTATAACCCATTACTAGTATCGTTATTTAGTTTTGTGCCCCAATTGTCCTAGCTCCTTTAAGCTGGTTTCTGTGTCTTTCTGTCAGGTGCCCTGGTATATTTTGTATTGCTCTATTTTTTTAGAGCAGTTTGAGGTTCACAGCAAAATTGATGAGAAGGCACAGAGATTTTCCGCGTATGCTCAATCCCCACACACACACACACACAGCCTCCCCCAGTGACATCCTGCACACGTGCCCACGGCTTTTGGGTGCTTCCTCAGAATACGAACGTCTGTTTGCACGCCCTTCTACCTTCAGATCTCTGTAGTATATGCAGGTCTCAGGGCTGTTTCCTGGAAGTTCTGTGTGGAGGGGTGCCTTGCAGCAGGTATTACTTCACCACGCACCTTTCTTCTGCTACGTGAACTGCTCATCTCTGCCTTTTAATTGAAGGCTTGGTTGCCTCCATTTGCACCTGGTGGGGTTCAAGCCCCCTGTCTTGCTCCTTGTTTTCAATTTCTTCTCCTTAGTTTGTTCCTGTTTCTTTCTTCCTGTCTCCTTTTGGGTGAATTGATTGCTTTTTGTATTCCATTTTAGTTCCTTTAGTGGGCTTTCAGCCATACTTCTCTGTATTATTTTTACTTCTCTAAGATTACAATATGCATTCTTAACCCATTATAATCCAGTTTGAATGAATGTTACATCATTTCACATATAAGTAAGATGTTCACAGCAACATAACTGCTTATTCCCTGCAGTCCTGAGGACTGTTATTGCCACCAATTGTCCTTCTACATATGTTAATAAATCCTACTCTTTACCCATTAAACAGTTAATTGTCTTTTACAGGATATTTACTCCACCTCCTTAGGGACTGAATATCTACATAATTATTTGGAATTCTCCTGCACTGAACTGCATTTATTTGCTCAGTCATTTATTTATGTCAGTATGGACTCACGGATATTTATTTGATATTTCAGGTTACAATGCAATACTCCATTATTTATTTTGTCACTCAAATTGTCTCCGCTTTGACTGTTGGGAGCTCTTTCAATTGGCCACTTTATCCCACTGACATACTTCCCCTCATTGTGAGTTTTCTGACTTGGTTAGCTTTTTAGGCACTTTCTCACTTTCTGGCACTACAAGATGCCCCAGGCTCACCTTGTACTTCCTCTACCCAGTCCCACAATCAGTCATTTTTCCAAGCAGCCCTGATCTCTTTTATTGGATAATAATGGTAATAGAAGGTAACATCTGGGTACAAGATATACTCATGGCTGCTGGAGTGTCGTTGCTTCTTGCCCTCTAAGCCAATAGAGCAAAGAGATATGTTTCTGATACTAACCCACGCATATACACATCTATACATATTGCTATATGTAACCATCTGTGTTTATATTATGCTAAACATGAGTTCATGCTGAGGTCTCCAACTCTAATGCATTACCACATAGATGATTCTAGACTTTTCCCCTTGCTTATCTGTAATCTCCGTCTCCAACAGTGAGACACCTGGCTCCTTCTATCTGCCATTTATTTACTTAATTGTTCAGTTCCAGAGTACACATATAGTGGTTTCAGAATTGTTAACCTGTACCTGCCATGGGCGACAGCTTCTTGAGCTGGAATACAGTTCTCGTGAGCGGCCTTTGTGCCTTTTGTCTTATCGACTACATGATGTTCAAAGTGCTTAGGACAGCACCTTAGTCCCCATTCTCTTCAGCGACATTGTGTCACACATTTGTAATATAGTCAGATTAGTTTGTCACAGTCTGTATCCTATCTCAGGATGTCTAAACCTCCTAAACATTCTTTTTAAATTTGCATATGTTATAGTTTACTCTTTGTAGCACAACTTTTATGGGTTTTTACAAATGTAGAGGTTATATATTCACTAAAATTATTTCATTGCCCGAAAATATTATTGTGTTTCACCTACTCAACCCTTCTCCCCCAACCTTTTAGCAACCATGGATTTTTATTTTACTGTCTCTATAGTTCTGCATTTCCCGGAATATCATACGTAAAATTGGAACCGTACAGTAGACTTTTCAAATTGGCTTCTTTCACTTATTATAGCAATAGCTAAACAGCTTCCATTTTTACACTTAGCAATAGGCATTTAATGTTCATCCCTATTCATTTGTGACTCAATAGATCATGTCTTTTGATTGCTGAATACTATTCCATTGTGTGCGTTAACCACAGTTGATCCATTTTCTTATAAAGGACATCTGAGTTGCTTCCAGTTGGGGCAATTATGAATAAAGTTGCTATTAACATTCATATGCAAGTTTTTGTGGACATGAGTTTTCAACTCAGTTGGGTAAATACTGAGGAGTTGGATGGATCACAGGATAAGACTATGTTTGACTTTCTAAGAAACTGCCAAAGTGTCTTTTGAAGTGGCTGTATCATTTTGCATTCTGACCAATAACGAGTGAGATCATGTTGCTGTGTACCCTCACCAGCAATCAGGATTGGATTTTAGCCAACCAAATAGATATGTGCTGATGTCTCGTTTTATAATAATTCACAAGTCGCTAATGACACATGAGGCTGAGCACCTTTCTATAGGCCTATTTACTATGTGTGTATCTTTTTGATGAAGAGTCTGTTCAGATTGTTGTTGTTGTTTTTAATTAAGTTGTTTATTTTCCTGTTGTTGAATTTTAAGAATTATTTGTTTATTTTGGAAAGTCCCTTAGCAGATGTGCGTTGTGCAAATATTTCTTCCCAATACGTGGATTATATTTTCATTCTCTTAATAATGTCTTTTGCAGAGCAGAAGTTTTAAATTCTAATAAAGTCCAATTTATCACCTTTTTCTTCTACAGAGCATGCTGCTGCTATTGTATTTTAAAACTCATCACCTATTTTCTATTGAACTGTGTGAGTTCTCTATTAAAAAACTGGGCTGAGCATCTGAATAGACATTTTTTCAAAGACGACACACACATGGCCAACAGGTACATGAAAAGTTGCTCAACATCACTAATCATTAGGGAAACGCAAATCAAAACCACTGTGAGATATCACCTCACACCTGTCAGATGGCTATTATAAAAAAAGACAAGAGGTAACAAGTGTTAGCAAGAATGTGGAGAAAAGGAAACCTTGTGGACTGTTGGTAGGAATGTAAATGGGCACAGCCACTGTGGAAAATAATATGGAGGTTCCTCAGAATGTTAAAAATAGGTCTACTATTTGACACTGTAATTCCACTTTTGGGTATGTATCTGAAAAAAATGAAAATACTAATTTGAAAAGATATATGCAGCGTTACGTTCATTGAAGCATTATTTACAATAGCCAAGACATCCTTAATGAACATAGATGCAAAAATCCTCAACAAAATATTAGCAAACCAAATTCAGCAATACATTAAAAGATCATACACCGTGATTATACACCATTCCTGGTATGCAAGGTTGGTTTAATATCCACAAATTAATTAATGTGATACACCACATTAACCAAATGAAAAATAAAAATCATATGGTCATATCAGTAGATGCAGAAAAAGCATTTGACAAAATCCAGCATCTATTTATGATAAAAACTCTTAGCAAAATGGGAATAGAGGGATCATATCTCAACATAATAAAGGCCATATAGGATAATCCCACAGCTAAGAACATACTCAATGGGAGAAAGCTAAAAGCATTTCCCTTAAGATCAGGAACAAGACAAGCTTGCCCACTTTCACCACTTTTATTCAACATAATACTGGAAATTCTAGCCACAGCAATCAGACAAGAAAAAGAAATAAAAGGCATCCAAATTGGAAAGGAGGAAGTAAAATTGTCATTGTAAGCAGATTACATGATACTATATATAGTGAACCCCAAAGATTCCACCAAGAAAACTATTAGAACTGATAAATGAATTTAGTAAAGTAGCAGGATACAAAATTAATATTTAGAAATAAGTTGCAGTTGTATACACCAATAACAAACTATCAGAAGGAGAAATTAAGAAAACAAACCCATTTACAATTGCTTTAAAAACAATACAATACTTAAGAATAAATTTAACCAAGGAAGTAAAAGACCTGTACTCAGAAAATTATAAGACACTAAAGAGAGAAATTAAAGAAGATACAAATAAATGGAAACATAAACCATGATCATGGGTAGGAAAAATTAAAATAGTTAAAATGTCCATACTACCTAAGGCAATACATTGATTCAATGCAATCCCTATCAAATTACCAATGACCATACATTTGATCCCCCTTACCCTCATCTCCCACCCCCCACCCCCCACCCCCCTTACCCTCTGGTAACCACTAAACTATTGTCTGTGTCTATGAGTTTCTGTTTCTCATTTGTTTGTCTTGTTCTTCTGTTGTTTTTGGTTTATATACCACATATCAGTGAAATCACTGGTTCTCTGCTTTTTCTGTATGACTTATTTCGCTCAGCATTACACTCTCAAGATCCATCCATGTTGTCACAAATGGTGATGGAAGGAGAACTGACTCTGGGTGGTGAACACACAATGGGATTTATAGATGATGTAATACAGAATTGTACACCTGAAATCTATGTAATTTTACTAACAATTGTCACCCCAATAAATTTAAAAAATAAATTTTTTAAAAAAAGCAAAACTAAACAAACAAACAAAAAAATTACCAATGACATTTTTCATAGAACTAGAACAAATAATCCTAAAATTTATATGAACCATAAAAGACCCTGAATAGCCACGGCAATCCGGAGAAATAAGAACAAAGTGGGAGGTACATGCTACCTGATATCAAATCATACTACAAGGCTATAGTAATCAAAACAGCATGGTATTGGCCTAAAAACAGACACATAGATCAATGGAACAGAATAGAGAGCCCAGAAATACATCCATGCCTATATGGTCATTTAATCTATAACAATGGAAGCAAGAATTTGCATTGGAGTAAAGACAGTCTATTTAATAAATGGTGCTGGGAAAACTGGACAGATATGTGCAAAAAATGAAACTGGACCACCTTCTTACACCATATACAATAATAAATTCAAAATGGATTCAAGATTTAAATGTAAGACCCAAAACCATAAAACTCCTAGAAGAAAATGTAGGAAGCAAATTCACAGACATTACCCTTAATAATATTTTTACTGATATATTTCCTCAGGCAAGGGAAGCAAAAAAAAAAATAAACATGTGGGATTATATCAAACTAAAAAGTTTTTTTCACAGCAAAGGAAACCATCAATAAAACAAAAAGGTATCCTAGTGAATGGAAGAAGATATTTGCCAATGATACATCTGATAAGGGGTTAATATGCAAAATTTATTTTAAAAAAAACAAAAAACACTAAACTCATACAACTCAACATCAAAAAAACAAACAACCCAATTAAAAAATAAGCAGAGGACATGAAGAGACATTTCTCTAAAGAGGACATACAGATGGCCAACAGATACATGAAAAAATGCTTAATGTCACTAATCATCAGAGAAATGCAAATAAAAACCACAATGAGATATCACCTCACTCCTGTCAGAATGGCTATCATCAATAAATAAACCAACAACAAGTGTTGGTGAGGATGTGGAAAAAAGGGAAGCCTTGTGCATGCACTGCTGGTGGGATTGCATATTGGTGCAGCCACTGTGGAAAACAGTATGGAGGTAACTCAAAATATTGAAAATGGAACTACCTCATGACCCAGCAATTCCACTCCTAGGTATCTATCCAAAGAAATCCAAAACACTAATTCAAAAAAATATATGCACCCCTATTTGTTTCAGTGCTATTCACAATAGCCAAGATATGGAAACAACCAAAATGCCCATCAATAGATGATTTGATAAGCTGTGGTACATTTATACAATGGAGTATTACTTGGCCATAAAAAAGAATGAAATCTTACCATTTGCAACAACATGGATCAACCTAGAGAATGTTATGCTAAGTGAAATAAGTCAGACGGAGAAAGACAAATACCATATGATCTCACTTATATGTGGAATCTAAAGAACAGAATAAATGAGCAAACAAAACACAAATAGATTCAGAGATAAAGGGGATAAAAACTGACGGTTGCTAGATGGGAGGAGGCAGGGATGGAGGAGAAGGTGAAGGGATCAGAAAGTGCAAATTAGTGGTCACAATATAGTCACAGGGATATGAAATACAGTATGGGGACTATAATCAATAATGTTGTAAAGATTATGTAAGGTGCCAGATGGGCCTTATAAAGGGGATCAGTTCATAGTTCTGTAGACGCCTGACCAATACACCTGAAGCTGAGTAACACTGAATGTCAACTATAATTAAATATATATAATAATATTGAATGTAAACTATAACTATATATACAGATATATATATATATATGGTCACGGGATCTTGAGTACAGCATAGGGAATATAGTTAATGGAATTGTAACAGTTATGCATGATGTCAGAGGGGTAGTAGATGGAGGTGTTATCACTTTGTGAGGGGTGAAAATGTCTACCTATTATGTTGCTTTGTACCCCTGAAACTAATTACAAAAAAAAACAAAACCCAACATAAAATACACCCAATTAAAAAAAAAAAAAGTGGTACATACTGTGTTTCCCCCAAAATAAGACCTAGCCAGACCATCACCTCTAATGCGTCTTTTGGAGCAAAACTTAATGTAAGACCTGGTTTTACAAAGACAAATACCGTGTGATGTTACTGATATGTGGAATCCAAAAAACAAAACGAAACAAACAAACAAACAAAACAAAGCACATAGATACAGAGAACAAATTGGTGGTTACCAGAGGGGAGCTGGGTGAGGGTTGGGCAAAATGCATGAAGGGAATCAAGAGGTACAAACTCCCAGATATAAAATAAATGAGTCATGGGAATATGATGTAGAGCATGACCATGGTAGATAATATTGCATCGCACAGAGGACAAACAGATGGTTGCCAGATGGGAGGGTAGTTGGAGAGCTGGGTAGAAAAGGTGAAGGGATTAAGAAATACAAATTAGTAGTTACAAAATAGTCATCAAAATATAAAGTACTGCATAGGTAATACAGTCAATAATATTGTAATAATTATGTATAGTGCCAAGAGGGTACTAGACTTATTGGGGGATCACTTTGTAAATTACTTAAATGTCTAACCAGTATGCTGCACACCTGAAACTAATATAAAATGAAATTGAATGTCAACTGTCAGTGAAAATGAATAAATAAAAAAGGAACGAATAAATGATAAAAAATAATAATATTGTATTGCATATTTAAAAGTTGCTAAGAGGGACAGTATGGTGGTTCCTCAAAAAATTAAAAATAGGACTACTTTATGACCCAGCAAGTCCACTCCTAGGTATTTATCCAAAGAAATCCAAAACATTAATTCAAAAAGATATGCGCACCCCTATGTTTACTGCAGTGTTATTCACAATAGCCAAGATATGAAAACAACCTAAATGTCCATCAACAGATGATTGGTTAAACTGTGGTACATTTATACAATGGAGGATTATTCTGCCATAAAAAATAAAATGAAATCTTACCATTTGCAACAACATGGATAGGTCTAGAGGATACTACGCTAAGTGAAATAGGTCAGACTGAGAAAGACAAACACCATCTGATCTCAGTTATAAGTGGAATCTAAAGAACAGAATAAACAAGCAAACAAAATAGAAATAGACTCAGAGATACAGAGGAAAATCTGATGGTTGCTAGCTGGGAGGGGGTCAGGGAATGGGGAGAAGGTGAAGGGATTAGAAAGTATAAATTGGTAGTCATAAAATAGTCACGGGGCTGTGAAATACAGTATAGGGAATATAATCAATAATGTAAAGATTATGTAGGGTGCCAGATGGATACTAGGCTTATTGGGGGAATCGCTTCATAGATTGTGTAGATGCCTGACAACTGCGCTGTACACCTGAAGCTGATGTAGAATAATATTGAATATCAAATATATATATAGTCAAAGGATGTAAAGTACAGCATAGGGCATATAGTCAAAGGAATTGTAATAGCTATGTACAATATCAGAGGGGTAGTAGACTTGGAGGGGTTATCACTTTGTAAGGGGTGTAAATGTTTAATCATTATGTTGTTTAAATACACCTGAAACTAATAAAAAGTAATTAAACATAAAAAATAAAATAAAACATAAAAAATCATGATCTTTTAACATAAAAAAAAAGTTGCTAACAGGGAGAGATTCAAGATGGCAGAGTAGATACTCATAAACACTGTGCCTGCTTCCTGCCATGAATACATCAAAATTACAACTAAATTATAGAAAAATCTACTTGGAGAACCATCTGAAGTCTAGCTGAACAGAAATTTTATAACTCAGGGTATAAAAAGGAAGCCATGTGGAGACTGGTAGGAGGGGTGGAGGCATGAAATGGGCCAGCCCCAAATTTCCATGTGGCCATTGAGCATCAAGACAGATATATTGGCCATGGAGGTTACCCCCAGAGGAACAAGAAACCCCAGCCCCACACAGGCTCCCCAGCTAGGAGGACTGGTGCTGGGAAGAAGAGCCCCCACAACATCTGGCTGTGAAAAACAGTAGGGATTCCAAGCATGCATGTGAGATGGAAGGTGGTGAGAAACCCAGGCGTCCCCTTAAACAGCTGGTGCAGAAGCTTACTCACTTGCAGGCACTCACTTGGGGCTCTGGTGGAGGGACAGTGACTCAAGGTGTGTCAGACACATATAGGAGGGCAGACTGAGGAGGGTGGCTTCGGACAAAGGCTAGAGGACATTTTAACTGTGTGGGGCTCTCCTTCTGTGAAGCCTGCAGGAGAACACCATCTTTCCTGTATTGAACCCACCCCCACATGGCCAAATCTGAATCTGATAGGCCTGGTGAGCTCCCCTGTTCCACCCTGCTGACTCACTGAGACCCCGCCCCATCCTACTCCCCCAACGCTGGAGGCACTTTCTCCAAGAGCAACCAGCCCTGTCCTCATTGCACTCTTTCTAGGAAAACTATCAGAGTCTATGGACCTCAGGCAGGTGGCAACTGGCTTTGGTGTGCTCTGAGAGTTTTGCTGAGTCACTCCAGGCTCAGCACTGACACTAAATCAGAATCTGCATTAACCTGGTGACCACAGCTCTTCCCACTCTAGTGACCCCTGAGACCCTGCCTCACTTTTTTTTTTATTAGTTTCAGGTGTACAAAACAATGTAATAGTTAGACATTTCACCCCTCACAGTGACAACCCCTCACCCCCAATCTACTATCCCTCTGACATCATATATAGCTATTATAATTCCACTGACTCTATTCCTTATACTAAAAAATTTTTTTCACAGCAAAGGAAACCATCAGTAAAACAAAAAGACATCCTACTGAATGGGAGAAGATATTTGTCAATGATACATCTGCCTCACTTAATTTACATACTACACGAAGCTTTAGCAGTGGCTGAACGTTAAGGGAGCTGGCAGAGGGCAGCAGGACTCGGGGTGTCCTGGTTTTTTGCGGAGCTACCCCAGGCCTGGTACTGGTGGCAGCTGTCCTTGGTTCACAGCGTGGCCTCTCCCACATTCCTTCAGGTGCAGCACAGACAGCAAACAACTGTGGATTATTTTGTAGGTCCTCTCAGGTAGCCCCCAGCCAGTCACAGGCAGTGGGTGACCTGGGCCTGCACCAGAGCCCCTCCCAAAAGGCTCCAGAACCAACATTCTTGGAGGCTGGCTTCAGACCACAACAGAACAACACCCAATTAGCCCCACAAGTGGCACACACAAAGGGTGGTCTCAACAGGCCCCAGAGCCCACTGGAGTAAATCCCACTCAGTGGGGTAAACCCCCCACACAGCATCCTGTGAGCTGTGGACATGGCCAATCCCCACAGTCAATCAGCCTGAAGGTCAATTCCCCCCACTGACATGAGCAATCAAGGTTCAACTATAACAGGAGGGCACACACAACCCATGCAAGGGACGCTCCAGGAGCACCCAGAGCAGGTGACCAGGGAGACTGTGCCAGGGCCCCACAGGACACCTACTACATAAGGTCACCCAGCCGAGACTGGGAGACATAGCAGCCCTACCTAACACATAGAAAGAAACACAGGGAGGTAGCCAAAATGAGGAAATAAAGAAACATGTCCCAAATGAAAGAACAGGAGAAAACTCCAGAAAAAAAAAAACAAACAAAATGGAGGCAAACAACCTACCAAGACAGAGTACAAAACAATGGCTATAAGGATGCTGAAGAGACTTAGAGAGAACTTCAGCAGAGAGATAGCAAGCATTAAAAAGGACATGGAAACCATAAAACAGAACCAGTCAGAAGTGAAGAATACAATAACTGAAATGAAGAATGCACTAGAAGGAATCACCAGCAGACTAGATGAAGCAGAGGATCGATTCAGAGATTTGGAAGACAAGGGAGCATGAAACACCCAATTTGAACAGCAAAAAGAAAAAGGAATTTTTAAAAATGAGGATAGTTTAAGAGACCACTGGGATAACATCAAGTATAACAACATTCACATCATAGGGGTACCAGAAGAAGAAGAGAAAAAGCAAGGGATTGAGAACATTTTTGAAGAAATAATGACTGAAAACTTTCCTAACCTGGCAGAGGAAATAAACGTACAAGTCCAGGAAGCTCAGAGAGTCACAAGCAAGATAAACCCAAACACACCAAGAAACGTTATAATTAAAATGGCAAAGGTTAAAGACAAAGAGAGAATCCTAAAAGCAACAAGATAAAAGTAACTAATAACTGATAAGGGAGCCCCCATAAGATCGTCAGCTGATTTCTCAACAGACTTTGCAGCCAGAAGGGATTGGCACAAAATAGTCAATGCGATGAAAAGCAAGGACCTACAACCAAGGGTACTCTACCCAGCTAGGCTGTCATTTAAAATCAAAGGACAGATAAAGAGCTTCCCAGACAAGAAAAAGCTAAAGGAGTTCATCACCACCAAACCAGTGTTACAAGGAAGGTTAGAGGGTCTTCTTTAAGATAGAAAAAAAATAAAATTATGAATAATAAAATGGCAATAACTACATATCTATCAACAATTACTTTCAATGTAAATGGATTAAAGGCTCCAATCAAAAGACATAGGAGGTCTGAATGGATACGAAAACAAAACCCTTACATACGCTGCCTACAAGAGACTCATTTCAGATTGAAAGACACACACAGACTGAAAGTAAAGGGATGGAAAGAGTTATTTCATGAAAATGCAAACAAACAAACAAATAGACAAAAGGAAACCCCCAAAAAGTGTGGTAGCAATACTTATACCAGACAAAATAGACTTTAAAACAAAAGCTACAACAAGTGACAAAGAAGGACCCAGTAATCCCACTTCTGGGTATTTATCCTAAGAAACCCAAAACACTACTTTGAGGGGACATGTGCATCCATATGTTCATTGCAGCATTGTTTACAATGGCCAAGATGTGGAGGCAGCCTGGGTGTCTGTCGATGGAAGAATGGATAACGTGGAGGTGGTACATGCATACAATGGAATATTATTGGTTGGCCATGGAAGGGAATGGGTTCTTATCATCTGCAGCGGCATAGGTATATGGGAGGCAGAAAGGAAGCCCAGGGACCCACTGCCATGTGGCGCCTAATCATCTCCCCATCTCAAGATCCTTAATCACATCTGCAAAGTCCCTTTGCTATGCAGTGTCACATGGTCATTGGTTCTGGTATTGCAACATGGACATGTTAGCAACCTGACTCCCTGCCCAGCACTCAGTGTGGACTCAAGGAGCCAGGCACCTGCTTCAAGAGGCAGAGAGGTACCAGCTCGATCTCCCATCTTCTGACAGAAACCTGAACTGGACCTCCAGACAAACGCTGTGTGTGGGGGCGGGGCGGGGGGGGTTCAGGCGTGGATCCACGATTCTGATGGGGTCTCAGGGCACCTGAGGTGGCAGCACCCGTAAGAGCCCTGGCATCGCTTGCCCTGCATGTTTGGAAAGGTGTCTGGAGCTCTTCCTCCAAACAAATCCCCACCGTGCTCTGCTGACTCCAGGCCCATGTAATTACTAAGTGGGGTTACAAGTTTCCTGTCGCTGTAAACATTAACAAGTTGGAGTTCACTCACAAAAAAGGAACACTTCCCTGCACACATGTTGGGAGCCTCAGAGTCCGGTCTGAGAGGGGAGCATACATCCAGGGACCCATTCCCACCTGGCCCTCAGTTCTGATGAAATCCAGGACCTGGTCTCCTCGGCTGTTTTACAGGTGAGGCCTGTGGAGGGGAAGGGGCTTTCCTGAGCTCCTGGTTGGCAGAAGGGCTCTGCCTGTGCCTCTTTCAACACTTTTTGAGTTCACTTTTTCCAGAATGTCAGTCAGCCATGCCGAGGCAGGGAGCCAGCACGGCCGAGGGCCAGCAGAGTGGGCAGGCTTTGGCAAAGGCCGATTAAAAATACTGAGTGTGCTGCTGGCCTGTGAGCCTGCAGGTCCAGGTGAGCGAGGCACTGTCCAGCACGTGTGCCGGGGGCGTGTGTGTGGGTGAGGGCTCCCCAGAGACACGCGTGGTAAGTCCTGGATGGCCGGGAGCCCGCTGCCCATGGCTCCCCTTTGTCAGGACAGGTTCTGATGTCTGCCTTCCCCTCGGTGATGGGTTGGTGTTGTGTACAAGCCCCTCCAGCCCCTTGCCTATGCTTCTCAGCAGCTCTCTTCCAGAAGGTGAACAATTACTAAAGAAAGAGGGGAAAATACACGTTTTTGACACAATAGCACAAGCCTTGGGAGAGAGACAAAAGGCAAGTGTGGAGATGCCAGCTTCGGGCCGGAGCCTGTCCTTGCCTCTGATTCCCCGGCCACCATGCTCCCACCCTCGGTCACCACTGGGGCCTCGGACACGGCCCCCTCCTGAGACCCTGTGTGTGTGGTGCCACGCAGAGCCCTGGAGGGTAAGACATGGGGAAGCCATGGGCCTTCCTGGATCGAAAGTCTCTTAGTGTTCCAGGCCTGTATACAGCAGGCACTTGAGAAACCCAGGCAGGCCACGGGAAGCAGGTGACAGCCACGTGTGTGTATTCCCAGAACCCCGGGCCCTTCCCTGTCCATTAAACAGCAGCCATTTAGCCATCCAGGGCTTGAGAGCACCAAGTCTGCACGTGGCAGTGGGATGGGCGTGGAGGGTGGGGAGTGTGTAAAAATGGCCGGGGCGCATGTGCTATGCCCGCCGGGCTGCCTATCCTCAGTCTCCCACTTCAGAGCCAGCCAGGCAGCCTTCCAGTTGCCAGCAGCTGCGAATCTGCCTGAGGGCTTTCTTTGAAGCTGCAAATGTCTGCTCTACCCATGCACAGCTGGCCCGGAATACTGGGGAATTAACACCTCTGGGCGCAGCCAGGAGCTCCCCACCCTCACATGGGGCAGCTCTCTCCTGACTCTCAGAGTCCGCAGGGGATTGAGCCCAGCTGTCTAAGACGGAATGTGCTTGGAAAGCTATCCTGTCCCCCTTCTTGGTGCATTGACCCTTTGTCTCAGGGTCTGCTTCTGAGGCACCCAAAATGAAACAATAATAGAGACAGACATTGCCTTCAGGAAGCTCACCGACTGGTAGAAGTGACTGGTAGAAGTGACTGGTGGTTACCACGGGGCACCAGGGCAAGTGAAAAGCCCTTGACTTGCACAGGAGGCCCAGCACCCAGCCAGAGCCCAGTGTCCGGCTCTGTGACCTGCATCCCAACCTGACATCCAGGGGCCTCCAAGGACACTGTTCACTGACGCGGAGATGGGGAAGAATGGCGTTTCCTGGAAAACAGGCCGGTCTGCCAGAGCACTAATCACAGGAAAAATGACAACCATCCCAGCCAACCTTCAATTGCTGATTGGGGTAAACACAGTGGGATTAAAAGAAACCACCAGAATTCCAGCTCATTAGAGCTGAAACGTTACTGAGCTTGGAACGTCATCTTCTCAAGTCCCTCCAGACCCAGCCAGCCGGTGGAAAATCCGGCTAATTCAAAAATGAGTGTGGGAGTCCGCTCCATCCCAGGCCCTGCAGGTCACGGATCTGGCTGGGGGGACAGTGGGCCCCGTAGCTGGCCCTGCACAGGCCCATGACAGCCATGATCTCACCGAGCCCTCCCCACTCCCTGTGAGAGAGGGGTGATCACCCAATGAGAGACATCTGGGGATCCCCAGAGAGGGCCGGGGGTTTGCCCTGGTCATGCAGTGATGCACTCTTCACCCCACGTGCAAATCAGCTTGTGGGAAGCTCAGTTCCCCTCCCCACTCTTTCCAGGCTGGTAACAAAGGGACAGTCTCACAAGTACCCATCCCCTGTGCAGAAAGAACTCTGCACGCCTTTCTGTAAAGGACTGGAGAGTAGACATTTTAGGTTTTGCAAGCTGCATGTTGTTTCTGTTGCACAAGTCTCTTGATTTTTTTCCCTATAAGCCTTCAAAAGTGTAAGACTATTCTTAGCTCACAGACCGTACAAAATAAGTCTCAGGCAGAATTTGGCTATGGGGCTGTAGTTTGCAGACCCCTGGTCCACAGGGATATAGATGCTCATGTGGCACTAATTTCTGCACTTCTCTGTCTCATAGACTCCTACTCACCCTTCACAAGCCAGCTCAGATGCCCCCTCCTGCAGGAGGTCTTTCCCAGCTTCCCTCCTCCCGGCGCTTATAGCCTAGGTCTGCCCTGTGGCCCGGCAGGACTTCAGGGCAAGGCATCCACCCTTGATGTCGTCTTGATTCCGCATTCTCCCCAGTACCTATTGGGGCAGCTTCCAGGTACGAGCTGCAAGAGTGTGCTCAGTGGCAATACTGCCCAGTTTCAGAGTCGCAAGTTTCCAAAGTGACCCTGTGCCAGGAAGCTGACGCTCTTCAGCTCCTGCCTGAGTGACTGTCACAATGTTTGAGACAGGGTTCTGAGAACTAAGAACAGCACGACAGGGTGAACTGCAGTGGTGAGTGGGAATGAGTTGGTTTCAGAAAAGGCTTAGGGAGGAAGGGCCATGGCAGCCAAGGCCAGGCGGGGCTCAGAGGCTGGAGCTGGAGGAAGGGCATTCTCAGGGAGGGAACAGAATAGGCAAGGTCGTCAGGTGGGAAACTGGCAGGGCAATTTGGGGAGCAGTGAGCAGAGGGGTCTGCAGGTCCAATGGGCTCCAATCACTCCACCAGGGTCAGGATCGCCGTGGTGCCCTTGTCCCTAGCATGGCCTGGGCCACATGGGGGCTCAGAGCACAGGATGAGGAAGTGGGTGCTGGGCAGCAGGGTAGGCACTGAGGTCAGGGCTGGAGGAGGGTGCTTTGGGCAGATGGGTAAGAGAGCCAGGTGGGCCGAGGCTGGAGAGCAATGTGGAGGCTGCTGAGGAGGTGCCATGGGGGAGGTCGGGGGCGGTTAGGAGCAGGCGGTGTAGGATGAGAAAGGTTTAAAATCAGGCTGGGCAGGGTGTGGGAATCAGGAGCTGTCCCCTGAGGCTGGAGCCCAGACCCCACACTCAGCATGATGGGCCGTTGGCGAGGGCTGTGATGAATCCTCCCGAGACTCAGAGAACCTGACGGATCCTGAGTGTCTGGAGTCTGATCAGGACGCATCAGCCGTCGTCCGACCCCTCCTGAAGAAAGGTGACGGTGGAAGACTTCCTGAGGTGAAGGACCAGGCTCAGGTAGAGAGGAGGGGGCCGAGGCCCCAGGCACAGGCTAAGCCCAGAACCTTCCTCCACGTTGAGTCTGAGAAACCCAGCATCCCATCTCACCAGTGACCTTGGCTCAACCTTCCCAGCTAGCATGATTCATGTCAGAACCCTTCAACAGGGTCCTCGGCGAGCACCAGGCTCTATGGAAAGCAGATCCTGCCGACCCAGTGGCCTGCAGCCGGGGTAGCTGGGGACAGGGTGATTTTACGCTTGTCCCTCACCCCCCGCTTCCTCCACTCCTGCCTCATCAGCTTCAGAGGCCTCCCCTCCACGGCAGAGCTCACAGCCTCGGAATTCCAACGCAGCCCCTCCAAGACTATTTGCAGCAGGCGTCCCTCATGTGCCAGACCAGGATGGAAAACATACTCTTACCGCTTTAATGTAAAGCATGTGTTACCAGCGGAGAGGGAGCAGTGGCTGAGCAGCAGCTGTCCTAGCACACAGCCACCGCCATGGCCTACCACGCCACGGTCACGGGGAGCTCGGGCTGCCCGCACCTACACCCCCTCTGACCAGTGGGGCCTGAAGCTGGCCCTACTCAGAGGGTAGGTCTGAGGCCCTGGGGACGGTCCTGACTTTAAACATGGCAAAGGCTCCTCAGGGCCTTAGGAAAAGGTCCAAGCCCCCGAGACTGGGCTTCAAGACTCTCCCATGGGCCTCTCACAGCCCTGTGAGCTGCCTTCCTTGAGAAAATCACAGACCCCCCTGTGGCTGGTAGAATAACGGCCCTCCCAAAAATGCCCGTGTTTTAATCCTTGGAACCTGAGAATGTGTCACCTGGCATGGCGAGGGGACTTGGGAGATGATTAAGTTAAGGACCTCGGGATGGGGGCATGATTCTGGTAGATCCGGGTGGGCCAGCGTCATCATATGGCCTTTATAAGGGAAGCAGGGGTGAGGCAGGAGGGTCAGAGCCAGAGACGATGTGACGATGGACGTGGTGAGCAGACTGGTGAGCAGACTGACGCAGCCACGAGCCATGGAGGGCAGGAGGCCTCTCGACGTGGAAAAGATCAGAATGGGTGCCCCTCACAGCCTCCAGGGAAGCCAGCTCTGCTGAAATCTGGATTCCAGCCGCTTTTTGGATTTCTGGCCTCCAGACGGTAAGATAACAGATTTGTGTTGTTTCAAGCCGCTAAGTTTGTGGTCATTTGTTACCGCAGCGACAGGGAACACATATACCACTCATCACTATCTGCCCACCAGGCTGGGCACAGGGGCCCCTCTTCCAGGGCACCCCAGGGCTCTGGGTCTGCTCCAACGGCCCCTCGGCGGGCGAGGCCCTGGCGACTTGTCCCCAGTCTCACTGGTGAGCTCAGTGGCTTCTGCACTCCTCTCTTCACCCATGATGACATTTTCAGTTCTGTCCCACACTCCTGCTGAGAGCTGGGGCTGGCATATCTCCTGTGACAGGGAGCTCATCACCTCTCAAGGCAGCCCAATCCGCGGGTCTTCCCAGGACTGTGCGGCTTGCTCCCTGCTCACAGGCCCGGGCTGAGGAGGTGAATGGGTTGAGACCCAGCTTCAGGTGGCCTCGGGGGCTGAGGGGGGCGGTGTTGACGATAGGCTGTGGTTCTTCCCAGCTAAGCCCCGACTCCCACACACACTAAGAAAGGAAGAGTGTGACACGGCCCTAAGCCGCAGGCTCCCACCTTCCCCGTGTACAGAACACTGCCCTTGTCACACGGTTGCCAGATTTAGTAAATAAAAGAACATCCCATCACGTCTGAATTTTAGATAAACAACGGATACTTTTTTAGCACAGTAGTCACCCCCTTATCCCTGGGGGACACGTTCCAAGACCCCCAGTAATGTCTGAAACTGCAGGTAGTACTGACCCCTATAATACTCCTTTTTCCTTTATATACAGACCTAGGATCACATTTAATTTATAACTTAGGCACAGTAAGAGATGATCAACAGTAACTAATAATAAAATAGGACAATTATCACAATATACTGTAATAAAAGTTATGGGACTGTGATATCTCTCAAAATATCATATTGAACTGTACTCACCTTTCTTCTTCTTGTAACGATATGAGCTGATATAAGACCCACGTGATGAGATGAAGGGAGGTGGAGACGCTGGACAGAGGGATGGTCACGTCCCGGGCAGGAAGGAGCAGGACAGCACGAGATTTCTACACGCCACTCAGAACAGCATGCAATTTAAACCTTATGAATTGTTTATCTCTGGAATTTTCCATTTAATATTTTCAGACCCAAGTTGGCCATGGCAACTGAAACGATGGAAAGCAAAGCGTCAGATAAGGGCACTACTATACAAGTATGTTCCAAATATTGCATGGACGTACTTCTATTAAAAATGTATTTGCTGGTTATCTGATATTTAGTTTGAGTGGGTGTCCTGTAGCTTATCTGGCAATGCCACATTGTCATTCATTTCTCCAGAATGCAGTGCACGAAGCACTGTTCCACACAACCCAGAACTGGAACCCAAAGGGGATGAGTAAGGAAGTGGGGAGACCCATTGACCTCAGAAGTGGGGTACAGATATGGGTGAATCTGCTTCCCTGATCCCCTCTCCTTTCCAAGGCAGCTCTGGTCTCTAGACTTAGTGAGGGTTTGTGGAGTCTAGTCCTTGGGTCAGGACATCTGGTTTTGGGGTGCCGGTCCCAGATTTCTTATTACTTGGCAGAAATTCTGCTGTAGGCTCTTCCTTCCCTTCAGGGACCCTGCTCCTCACTTACCGTGGGACATGACAGCAGGGTCCTCCCCAGGGGTGAGCAATGAGAGTCGAAGACAGAAGCCACGGCTTTTTAAACCAAACCCTAGAAATGGCATCCCACCCCTTCTGCTGTTTTCTGTTCATCAAACACGAGTCATCAAGACTAGCTCACACTTGAGGCGAGAAGATTACACAGGTGTGAACACCGGGGAGGGGGGACACTGGGGACCATCTTAGAGGCTGCTCCCCACACCTCCCAACCAGATTAAGAGGCAAGCAGAGGTTATTGGGGCAGAGAGGGGTCCGGTGTTCAAACCCTTTCATGGATGAGCAGAATGCTGCCCTGGAGAGCAGGGAGGGCTGGTATCCAAATCACCTGGTGGGGAGCAGCGCATGGGGGTGGGGAGTCCCCAGGATCCGATCCAGCCCCTGGTCTCCCTCTCCTTTTTTTTTGCATGTTTTTATTGAAGTATAGTTAACATGCAACATTATATTAGTTTCATCTGTACAAGGTAGTGACTAGACATTTATAAGCCTTATAATACGGTCCCCACGATAAGCCTAGTAACCATCTGTCACCATGCAGTTATTACAATATTATTGACTATATTGTGTGCTATACATTCCATCCAACAACTTATTTATTTATTCTCTTTATTTCCCTTCACCTTTCCCACCCAGCCCCCCACCCCCTCCCCTCGGGCAGCCATCAGTCTGTTCTCTGTATCTGTGTTGTTTCTGTGTTGTTTATTAATTTTTTAATATGTTCCACATATAAGTGAGATCATACTTGAGGCGAGAAGATTTTTTTTTCTCTGTCTGACTTATTTCACGTAGCTTTATACCCTTTAGGTTCATCTGTGTTGTTGCAGAGGCAAGGTTTAATTCTCATTTATGGCTGAGTAATATTCCATTGTGTATACGCACCACCTCTTTATCCATCCATCCATCGATGGACACCTAGTTTACAGCCATATCTTGGCTATTCTGAACAATGCTGCAGTGAACAGGGGGGGTGAACATATCTTTTTGAATTAGTGTTTTCACTTTCTTTGGATAGATACCCAGAAGTGGAATTGTTGGGTCATATGAGGTCGGACACTTAGGTTTGTGAACTCATCCTAGAGAAAGTGCTCCATACCTCATTGCTGAATATCACTACAGTCACCTTCGAAGTACTCCCCTTGGGAAGCTATGCACTGATGCCAGTGCCTAATCCACCCTTCAAAGCAACTTTGGAACTCTTTTTCTGGAATGGCCATCAGAACTGTCGTTGTATTACCCTTGATGTCCTGAATGTCATCCAAATGTCTTCCTTTCAATATTTCCTTTATTTTCTGGTAAAGAAAGAAGTCATTGGGGGCCAGATCAGGTGAGTAGGGAGGGTGTTCTACTACACTTATTTGTCTACTGGCTAAAAACTTCCTCACAGACAGTACTGTGTGAGCTGGTGCATTGTCGTGACGCAAGAGCCATGAATTTTTGGCGAAAAGTTCAGGTCATTTCATCTAATTTTTTCACGCAGCCTTTTCAGCCCTTCCAAATAGTAAACTTGGTTAACTGTTTGTACAGTTGGTACAAATTCATGATGAATAATTGCTCTGATAGCAAAAAAGGTTAGCAGCATCGTTGAAACACATTCGCGAACTTAATTGTCAGATCTCGTATGTTGCCAGTTATAAACAGTCACAGGGATAAAAAGTACAGCATATTACAATATGCAATAATATTGTAATAACTATGTATAGTGTCAGATGGGCACTAGACTTACCAGGGTGATCACTTCATAAGATATACAAATATCTAACCACTATGTTGTACACCTGAAACTAACGTCAACTGAAAAATAAATTTAAAAAACTAGAACATCCCCCTCCTTTTTATTCCTTCCTTCCTGTTGCTTCTTTCTCTTTCACCCACCCGTCCCCTCATTCACTCCCTTAACTGCAGCCCTCTGCCAGGTCCCAGCACCCCCAGCCCCCAGGAGAAACAGCTCCTGCCTCCTTTCACACCTGGAAGGAGCACTGAAGAGGGAAGACCACAGCCAGCCAGCCGGCCGGCCGCAGGGCAGCTGTCCGAGGGGCAGGGCCTGTCTGCAGTTAAGGCTCCCCGTGACCAGGTAGGGATAGCCAGGAAGGGGGTGACGGGCCAGCCACAACCCCGTGGGAATGAGCAGGGCTGGTTTTGGAGAGAGAGGTGCCAGGAGTGCCTGGGACTCTATCCTGGGGCCCAGGCAGTGTCTGTGGGGGGAGGGTTCTGTCCACCCTGGCATTTGCAGCAGCCTGGTGTCCAGTACGGGTGGGTTTCCAGGAAGCTGGGATGACCGTGCTTAGGACACCACTGGTCATGGGGGTCCAGCCGCCACATGCAGTGGTGTGTCCCCCTGAGTGTACCTCTTCCTTACCAGCCAGCTTCCAGACCTGTGGCTATG
Source organism: Rhinolophus sinicus (assembly GCF_036562045.2). Taxonomy (NCBI): domain Eukaryota; kingdom Metazoa; phylum Chordata; class Mammalia; order Chiroptera; family Rhinolophidae; genus Rhinolophus; species Rhinolophus sinicus. Next base: position 3,657,687 of record NC_133753.1, on the reverse strand, counting down.
AGGGGCTGAGGGAGGGGTCAGGCCCTCCCACCCCACCCCACGGCCCTAGCTCCCAGCATGGCTGGCCAAGCAGTCTAGCTCCTACTGCAGGCCATGTGAGCCTCCATGGAGAACGGGCTGCTGCCTCCCCAGACACATAGGCTTGGAGAGAAACCGGAGAGCAGATGCAGAGCCTCTCTTCTCAGTTCTGGAGCCAGGCAATGTAGCGGGTGGCACAGCCTTTACACCAGGCCCAAGGGGCAGGGGTGCCCGGAACCGCTGGGCCTGGCACTCCCAGGCCAGTACATGTGGGCAGATGGTAGAACAATGGCCACCAGCCAGGAAGGACAATGGGGTCTCTCCCCGCTGGATAGGGAGGCTATGACCAACTAGATTGGGAGACAGGCCCAGCAGAGCAACAGAACCCCAACCCCCATCCTGAAAATTCAGCCACCTTTGGCAGGTCCTGGGCCTGAGAGATGGTGATGGTCCCGGCCTCTGGCTCCCCACCCCCAGAACCAGTGTGGGGAGCCCCATGTGCAGGACAGCCTGCCAAGCCGAGGGCCCCAAGCCCCGACCCAGTGGCGGCCACTGACACTGCTGTTCTCTGCGAGCCACGACTGCACCCACGCACAGACACACAGATTGCCTGCGATCGGAGGGGCGAGGGGCGCAGAGCACCTGTAGCCCTACACCCACCTGTGGCCCGGCGTGAACATGTGCTCAGTGGGGGCCAGAGGACGAGGTCTACCTGTGAGAGCAAGGCAGTGGGGCTTTAGTCCCCCGCAGATGGGGGCATGGGGCCGCAGGAGAGAAGAGGCCAGCGGGCAGAGGGAACAGCATGAGCAGTGGCCTGGAGGCTGGCTCCTCGTGGCCTGGGCCCCGCCCTTCTTCACATGGTGGTGGGGGCCAGCGTTACTCCATTTTTATGGGGTCCAAGGTGAGTGCTTTACAGATAGACATGGAGTGAGTGGGCAGGACATGTCCTTGTGGCACAGAGAGAAAGAGGTCACACGGCCAGTAACACTAGAGTCCTACGAGTAAAATTGCTCTCAGTGCACACGGCCCTGAATGGGTTCACACGTGCCCACTGCCCCCACCCTGTTAGCCCTAGATGTTGGGCTACCGTCCCAGGTAAAAAGCCCTCCAAAAATCTCTTTTCATTTTGTAATTTAAACATACCTGTTGAGAAGCTCTTAAGATGTTTATTACTGTTTTTACTTCTGTGAATTGCCTATTCAGAGCCTCCATCCATTTTTCTATTGAGAGTGATTAATTAATTTGTAGGCGCCTTTTGCTTATTAAGGACTTTGCCCCTTTAGTCTATTGGAAATGCCGCAAATACTTTGTCTGGTCTGCCATTTCCCCACCTGAAATCCGTGATGACAATGGGAGGCCAACTCCCACCTTGAGAGAGGAACTCAGCAGCCGAGTGGCAAGTGTCATTCACTTAAGGACTTGCTCCATGAACTTCACCCTGGTGGCAGATCGCCAGCCAGGTACCCGTAATAGTCCTGTACCCTCACCCTCTAGCAGCTCCCTATCTAACTGGAAGTTCACACTGGCCCCGGAAGGGCTGGGTGGGAAAAGTTTTCACCGTGGGTCAGCTCTCAGGGGGCAGGGCATACAGAGGGGGTCCCTGGAGAAGGGGTCTTGAGTCTGATTGTCACGGATTTGAGCTATTGGTAATGCCTGGGAGTGGGGGAGGGGAGTTCTGTTTCCCAGTGTGCCGAACCACAGGACATTACACTTTCAAGCTTGGTGAACAGAACACAAAACCGTGCACAACGTGATGTATGATTTCATGCATAAAATGCAATAACCAGAAAAAAAAGTGTAAAAATCAGGATAATGATCACCCCTGGGACCGTGATGTGTGTGTGGGGGACGTGGGGGTGCTGACCTGAAGGGAGGTGTGGTGATGGGTTTCCGGGGCTCTGGTGAGATTGTGTTTCTTTATTTGGAGGAGACGGGCTGAAGGGGTGTGCCTCTTACTTTCTGAAAATGTAATATTGCCCCTATGATCTGTGGACTTTTCCGCCTGTGTATTATACTCCAATAAAAAGTTAAAATTTGTTGAAACTCCAGCTCGGGGACGGGAGAGTTTGAACATTATTCTGGAGGCAGTGGGCAGACCCAGGAGGCCTCTGAGCAATGGCAGTTCGTGACCAGAGCTGTGTTTTTGGATGATGGATCTGGCAGTGTGTGCGAGATGGATTGGCGAGAGGCACGGGAGGGAGGCTGGTGATTGCTCAGAGACGGTCGCAAGGGCAGGTGAGAGGTAATTCACAGCCGCCCCGGGGAGGAGACGCCGTGCGCGAGCTGTCTGGGGCTTCATTAAAGACCAGAAAGAGAAATGAACCAATTTCGCGGCCCTGGTCGTGCCTTCTCCCAGGATGTGAAGTCAAAGGCTACGCGAATGACGGCCGGTAGCAATACGATTAATTCCCCTGGATAAAGCCTTAATCTAACACATAACAGCAAATTCTTGTTTTTCCATTAAAAACAATACCTCAGCCCCCACGTCGGCTGCCAGGGCCTTAATGAGATCCGTTTCCCACTCGGGAGGGAGACTGAATTGGACCTGTGTTCCTCACAGCACGGGGTTCAGAAGATTGCTAGCTTGGCGGTAGGGCCAGTGGCGTGCTTGCAGTGATGGAGAGCGTGAGGCTGGATGTGACAAGCAGCGTGGAGTTCTCGCGACCTCAGCTGAACTGAAAGTTGGCCTAACTTCTTGGAAGAATGTGCGGGGACGTTTGCTGCGGCCAGGACTGGGCATGGGGTGGGGTGGAAAAAGCCCTGGACTGGAAGGTCAGAGGCCTGGGGACTGACTGTCTACTCGTCACTATGTCACTAACTCGCTGAGTGACCCTGGGTAAGGCTTGCCCCTCTCTGGCTTCTGTCTCTTCCCATGTCAGATGAGACTGCTGACCTCTTGGGAAGGCCAGTAGCCCATAGAATCAGGTCCCTGGGCACTACGCCTGGTGTGGAGGGCAGAGCGTAAACATGCTGTCTGCCTACGCTGGGGGGAGAAGAGGTGGGAGAACTTCAGGTGGCATTTGGAAGCAGCTGGGGGACACATGCTGGTGTGGCACAGGAAATGCTCTGGTGTCTGTGTTCCTGCACCACAGTGGAGGGGAGACCTGTTCAACTTGGACCCCCAACAGAAAGTGACTTGCCACCAAAGAAGGTAACATAAACACTGTCTGTCTCCCAGGATAGGGTGACCAACTCCGGGTCTGCCCAGAACTTTCCTGGTATCAGCTCTGACAGCCCCACAACCCAGGAAACCCTTCAGTCCCAGGCAAACTGGGACGGTTGGTCACCCTACTTGCAGCCCTGATGAAAAGCTTGGCACTGAACATGAACTGAGAACACGTGGCTGAGAAGCGTGTGCAAAACCTATCCCTAGTCCAGCAGCCCCCAGGAGACTGACCCAGAGCAGAATCCGGCCTCTTAACGGTCCGGGACACTACGGCCCTTCCCATCCAGTCCTCAGATGGGGGGACTGGAAGTTTCTGTCAGAATCCAGTCCGAGCTGGATTGTTGAGCAGAATAGGACTTTCCCCTAAACTCTGCCTATTGCTGGGATCAGATGGACTGGTGCTCATCCCCCAAAAAATCAATTTCTCGTCTCCAGAGGTCCCTGAGTGAACACGATGGCCTCCAGGAGGAGTCAGGGAGGGCGGCCTGGCCTCACGGCCCCACGTCACTTGTGCAGCCAGGCTTCGGAAGCCAGAGGGGCCAAACCAGGTGAGTGACTCCCCCATATGACCTTGGCTCAGCTGGGCTTAATTCTGAGTGGACAGGACCAGTTGCCTCGCCAGCTGAGGTCTCGGGGCTTGGCCCACCTCACAGGGCTCCCCAAGCTCCAGCTGCCCCTGCTTCTAACACAGAGCAAGACCCAAGGTCATCGGGCAGCCACCAAGCCAGGTCAGAGGCTCTCAGACCTGAGAAATCACTTTCGAGGGAGTGTTAGGGTAGCTCTCTGCCCAGTCATAATGTCTGGGGCTGGAAGTCTCACCTCTGTTAACGAGGTGTCACTGGAGAGGTGTCCAGGACAGGCCTGGAAGCTGAACGGGCAGACGCAGCTCCCAGATTGATTCTGCTCTGTGAGGTACAAATCCAACTGGGACACCTCCTGTCCAACACCCAGCAGATCAAGGAGCTGCTTGTGGGAAACTCCAACAAGCAGTGACCTGTGAAATCAGGAGCAACAGGATGAAAACATTTTGTCACTGAGAAAATATGTTGATGCTTATTAGAACAACATTTTTCAGGCTCAGTAAAATAAACATATTGGGTCGAATGTTGCTACAAGTGCCCCATTTACAAAGAGGCAAGGAAGGTATGAACTTGTGGTTGGGAGCTGGCAAGGAAGAAAAGTTACAGCGGGATTAGCTTCTTGTGCTGGAAATTGGAACATTCAGGGATGTGTAGCCCCGCAGCGGACACCCAAACTTCTAACTGAAATTTATTATTTCTGTAGAATTTGGAAACAACATCTTCAGGGATGACAAATACAGAGAAAACATGATTTCAGCCTTCATGTTTGGTCTCCTGGCAGACGGTGTTCATTAAAAAGGGCTTTATAAAAATGATAAAAATGTTACAGTTTGCTAAATGAAGTCTGAAACATCTCTATTTAATAATCGGGTGCATTTCAATCTTTTTTTTTTTTTTTAAGACCTGACATAGTGAAAAGAACCTCAGTCTTGGGCACCACTAAAATATAGAAAAGAGAAAAGGCATACTCAACTCATCTTAGGTTGTTTTGTGCATTTCTTCGCTTACATTTGTCCTCCTCAGTAGTGAGAGCTGTTGCCAAGTGTGTGAGCATCTAAGACCCAGCACTCCAGACCTCCAAGAGCTTTTGTGGCTGTGACGGGGGCCAAGTGACAATGGGTTTTCTTAGTTCCATTTTCTCTCGGGAACCGAAGTAGAAAAGGATAACCACTCTTTCCACCTCTTGGTCCCAGGACGCAGCACACTCAGGAATGTGGGGATGCGACGTGGGAGGGGCCGAGAGGAGGCAGAAGGAACAGACCCTTGAAGCTTAGTATAAAGCTCTCAGTGGAAAGGGCTTTCCAAGGGGTCATTAGAAAAGGTCTCGGTTTTGGAGGAGGGAGTTGAATTTGAGAGGCAGCTGTGGGGACTGTGAGGCTCAGACTATAAAAATCCAGAGCTATGACATGATTGAGGGCCAAGGATTGGATGGATGGATGGATGGATGGATGGATGGATGGATGGATGGATGGATGGATGAGGGGATCAATGGATGGATGACAGGAAGCAGACAGACCCCTCCTTTGGCAAATCTGGATGAATAGACTGTAATAGTGTCAATCGGAGACACTTTGGAAGCACCTGGGGCCCTCGGGGGTGTCGTGGCAAAACCTGGAAGAGACACTCTCATCTCTGGCCAGCCCCTCCCCGAAAACAACACTGCCATGTGGTTACCTCATTTTCTTTTTTTAAACGAACTTATTAAAGATTACTTAACTGCAAAGTGAAACCATCCCCAAGCTACTAAGTAGGATGTGACTCAGTTCCCGAAAGCAGGGTGGCCTGTGGGTGGGCAGCTTCTACAGGGACGTCCGTCCTGGTGTTGGTTCAGAGCAGGTCTCCCAGAAAAGAAACACCCCTTCCAGCACTGACTGCCCTTCACCTCCCGCAGTGAGATGACAGTGTCACCTGAGCTGATCCAGCTGCAGATGCGTCTCTCAGCACAGGCTGAGACGTCTAAGTCACCCTCCCCAACTGCACACAGTTGGCACCGGCATGAGCTGAGGCCCCCGTCAGATCTCCGTGCTGCCGTTCATCCTCCCCAAGCGACTAAGGGAAACTCTGGGCAAGCAGGTCAGGGTGGGCCTCGTGGCTGGACCTCCGTCCAGGGTCCATGCTGTGTCCATGGACAAAATCATGGATCTGCAATTCCTTTCTGTGATTTTATGGCATAACCTTATGTCTCCATCTTGTTCCCATGGCTGCCCAAGGAACTCTGTCACTAAAATCCAGAAATGGTCTGTATTTGCCTGTCTTCTGGCCACCAGGTTAGCAACCAAATCAAAGCAGGAAACCGGCTTGCTTCTCAGTGAGCCCATGGTCAGTCACCCAACCACGTTTTTTGGCCCAGATGCTCTCAGGCCTTCTGTTATAAAGTCTCTTCTGGAATTTCGCTGGGAACCACCAGGAAGCTTTGCCATGTAGACCTAGGAGCTATAGGGTTCCTATTTGAAAACTTCATCCTTGGGTCTGTGGTCTTGAGACACCTGTCCCGTCCCGAAGGACTCCTGTGTTTGGTGCCATAGGGCACCAGTGTTGGCGGAGCAAGGTTCAATTCCTGCCCAGGTGCTGACTCACCTGAGAGGGTCTAACAGGAGGCCCCAGGATCTGGAAAAGGGACTGGCCATCTCTGTCAGGGGTGAGGAAGGCCAAGAGGGGGTGGGGACCATTTCCTGGAGGAGGTGGTCTTTCAGCTGGGTCTTCAGTGGGTGGGAGGTGCTACTTGCAGTTCTGCACTCACCTGGCCAACACTGAGTTGTCCTCATGTTTAGGGGCCTGGCCAGGGCACTGGACAGCTTCCTGTGTTGACACAGGCCTCCCAGCTCACCTGCTCTTGGGGCTGCTGGAGCCAGGGCAGAGAACAGAATTTCCAGTAAACAACAGAGTGGTCTGGGCTTTCTCCCCAAGAAGATTCCAGAGAGTCAATCAGGCAAGCCAACCCCCGGGGGTCTGGGAAACAACTTCACTAGAATGTCAGTTAAAAACGGCTGGCATTACTTTGTCATCTGTTATTACAAATCACTCAGCTTTCTTCTGCCACAAACCTCCCTGTGTCTAGATTTAACGAACTGTAATGAAAAGTGGGATGCCTTCCTCTGCCTACAAGATGCACTTCTGAAGCCAGACCCACCCACAAGAAGGCTCTGTTTCTCGGCTAACAGGAAAGCAGAACCCTAAAGGCAGCTAAGGAGTGAGACATGAGTGTGTGTCCCCAACACCCAACAACGCATGCTTGACCTGTGTCAGATGCAGCCAGCAGCTGACACGCTGGAGTCCTGGATAAGCTGTCTTGTCAAAGCCTCAGCACCCTGGGCTCCCACAGTCATTGCTCCCATGCAGAGAGCAGCACAGAGCTGCTGACCATCCACAGCTGGTTTCCGAAGCAGCAAGCACTGGGCACCAGAGACAAAGGGCCATGCTGCCCAGGAACCCCTCCATGCCCTGGGGGCTGCCCCTCCACAGCAGCTGGAGGCACGAGTGCCCTGTGGCCACAAGCTCCTCCCTTCAACCCAGCTCATTCCCACGTCGGGCCTCATTCACCTGGCTCTGGGGGTGGAGCTGACGGTTGGCCTGGGAAAGCACTGTCTGCAGTGAGCCTAGGTGTACGAGCCCTGGCCAACCCTGGCCTCTGGCCCATGGAGGGCAGCTGATGGCCTGCAGCTCCCAGCCACATGCTGCCATTTATAGGCTCAACACACCAGGTACCCAGGGGAACCTAGAGCTGTGGGCTGCTGGGATTTCAGAATGCCAGGTGTTTGACCATGCCTGAACCCGATCGGCCCCTTGGAGGGGGAGGTTCCTGTCAATGCAAATACTCCCCAGCCTTGAGGGCACTCAAGCGAGACCCTAGGCTGAGATCACTTCTTGTTTACCCCTGGTGTTAGATAAGTTGATGGATGGGTGGATAACGGATGATGGATGGATGGATGGATGGATGGATGGATGGATGGATGGATGATTGGATGGATGGATGATGGATGGATGGGAGTCTCCAGAGAACTCAAGAATGAGAGGCTGCTGTTCCAGCCTGGTTATGGTGAGCACCTACCTTCCTCCCTTATTTGCTCCCTCCAGTTTTCTGTCCCAAAGTCCACGTGCTGACAGCATCACCTGAAAACTGCAGAACAGATTACACATCACTCTTTCTCTAAAACCACACAGCTCCTTGTGACGTGTAAAGTCCAAAGTCCTCAGTGGGGCCACAGGCGCTTCCATGAGCAGCCTGCAGCTGGTTTCCATCCTTAGCACCAGCCCACCCCAGTCTCCCAATCTGCATGGGATGTCCCTGTCATCCCACCTGTGGGAACCTCCCACCTCCTTTGGGTTTCTGCCCAAATGTTCCCTCCTCTGAGGCCTCTAGTGCCTTCTGCAGGCCGAGGGATTTGCTTTTCCCTTGGTTTCCAGGTCTGTTCTCACTGCTGTTGGAGAACGCAAGGCCCCTCTGACATCCCCAGGGGCCTCAAGGGCCAGGTACAGGGTGGGCCCTGACTGGGAACTGGGCAGCCTGGGCCCTGCCTCATTCTTGTCCCTGCTGTTCTTAAAGACCTGGCTGGGCACCCACCCCAGGAGCGTTTCGGAAAAGGGCCCAAGGCCCCAGGTCAGGGGAGCGCTGGCATGGTAGTCAGCTGGCCTCTGCCTCAGCTTCTGTGGGTTAAGTCTGGGAACAAGGGATGCTGTTAACAAGTTGCTGCAAGGTCATGGGTTTCTGTGAGATGTGGGGAACCCTGAGAGGCTCCTGCTAGGTAGGGGATGGGGGTGGTGGGCCGGGCTGGGCCCCTGGGCAGGACCATGCTACAGCGATCTGTGGGACGCAGAGCAACTTTTTCCTGGAGCCTGAGGCTATGTGGGCCAGCGATGGGTTTCGGGAAGCTGTGGAGCCCTGAGCTGGAGTCAGTCTGCACCCCTGGGCTGGGAGGCTCAAGCCACGCAGGTCATGGCCAGGCATACACAGGGTTGGGGTGGGAGGCAGAGGGCCCCAGTGAGCATTCTGTGGGAGCCCCGGAAACAGTGAGTGAGGGTGAGGGGTGGGGCTCACAGGACTGAGCTGTCCCTGCACCCATGCCACCCCATCTCTGGGCACGAGTCTTCCCCAGGCGCTGCTGGCAGCCTGGCAGCAGCTTTGTGTGGAGGGCACGCTTTAAATTCAGCTCAGCCACTTCCTATCCAGCAGTTTCAGGAAAGTCATTTATTCTCGTCTGCACCTTGCTCTCCTCATCTGCAAAACGGGAGCAGTAATGACAATATTACAATGGCTTCTTGCCCCACTGCAGGACAGGCAGAGATGAAAGAGCCAGGACCATCACTGTGGTGCCTGGTGTGCTACAGACACTTTGGATGTGGAGCTTCCAGAAGGTTGTCGGTGTGGACGCAGGCCCCAAGGCCTCAGCATCGAAGCTACAGGGCAGCCCACATTTCATTCGTGCTGCTGAAGGAAGTCACTAAAATTGAGGGGCCTTCCTTGAGGGGTGCATGGGTGAGGCCAACCTGTACAAGGAAGGGGTGGGGGGTGAAGAATGGCTGCACCCCATCTCACCCCCAGGCTGCTGCTGACTCCAGCTTCACCCATACCTGCCCTGAGACCCTGGCTGCAGTGGAGTGAACCAGGACCCAGAGGCAAGGAGGCCAATCCAGCTACATTCCAGACGATTCTGTGGAAGAGTCTGGATGCTCCAGTAAGAGCTCTGGCCAGTGCAGGTTTCCCCAGATGCCCAGGGACACATTCAAAGTAATGAACAGACACTGCAGCCTTTTCGGGGACCAGAGGCTTCCGTGGACGCCACCTACCAGCCAGCCCTATTCCGTTCTTCCTTGGATCCTGTGGCACGTACTAGGAACAGCCCACCTCACGGGACCTGCCCCGACTCCCAGCTACCCTGGCTCAGGAGGAGCCCATCACACAGATGAGTGAGTGCCGGGTCCTTGTTCTGTCAGCCACGGACGTACCGCTGATCACAGACAGGTCCCCACCCCGAGAGAGGCGATGGCTCCAGGACAGGGGTCTCACTCTGGGGTCCCAGGACCCTCTGCAACCCAAACATGAAAGTGTCTACAAAACCCCTCCAGCACCCAAGTGTGCGTGTATACATTTTTCTGGGGACAGGATCCACAATTTTCATCATATTTCCAAAGGCCTCTGTGTATAACAGAGGGGTCACCCCGTCTGGTCTTAAGAAAGGCTTGGGGGGCTGTGGGAAGGTTTGGGGTCAGACTGGCCTGGAACCCCATTCCGCTAACTGGACAATCGCCAGGAAGCTAATTGGTCTCGTGGTCCTTACCTGTTCTACTGGCTGCCTAGGCCAGCAGGACAAAGAACCCTGGTGCTGTGTGTCCACGATGTTCATGTCCTACGCGGGAAGCTCACAGTTCTCATTCCCAAACTCACACGGCCCACACTGGAAGAGCTGGGGGTGTGGATGGACCCTGTTGTGGGGACAGCCACGTCCGCCTGGGGCCACATGGGTACATCCAAGTCTACGGGACGTTCGTGCCTCACTTTCTTATTCAGTCCTCACTGCAGTGGCTCAGGCCCAGCTCCCTAAATGTAAATACAGGTGCCCAGAGTCCACGGTCAGCCTCTGGCCAGTGAGTGCTGCCTGGCCTGTCGGCCCACGCCCGATCCCCTCCCCGAAATTTCCAGTTTGCGGAGGGTGTATCTGGGCTCTTCCAGTCACCCAGGGAGAAAGTCCAGTTCGTCTGAACTCTTTGCATCTTGCACCAGACACATATGTCATTCTTTGATTCGAGCTCCCCTGAAGCAGAAGAAAACACTAGGCTTCCTGCAGGAAGAAGCCCCCAGAGGCTTGTTAGGAGGCTGGGGGTATAATGAGCGGTTACCAGTGCGGGCCACGCGGCCTGTGGGGCGCCGGTTACATAACAGAGCACCTTCACCTCAGCATGCGACTGCCGCATTAGTGCTCCCGCCACGCGCCCGCCCCCTGCCGCGGAGCTGTGACACTCCGTGTGCCACCTGCCGCCACAATGCCCCGGGTGTCCAAAGCAGGCGGGAATGATCACATCTGCCTGATGAGGGCGTGCCCGGAGTGCCAATCAGTGCGCCAGCCGCCACCATGGGGGTCGGGCGAGCCCAGCAGGAGCACGAGAGCCATAAGCCCAGGCTGGAGACAGTGCCTCCATCCTCATAAACCCCCAGTGGGGGGCAGAACCGCGCCGAGACCCAGAACTGTGGAGCACTGGGACATGGACTGCGGCGGAGCTGCCTGGGCCGCCTCCAGCCCAGCACTGCAAATATCGGAGCTGCAGGGCTTCTAATGTCAGCCCTGCCTGAAACTCTCCCCCCACATCCGTACACGAGGAGAGACCCTCCCGGGACGGGGCGCTCACTCCCAGCCCAGCTGGCTTGGAGCACAAGAAACTGCTGGAGATTATATGAAAACTGACCCAGCGGGACCGAAGCACATGCACTGCTCTCAGGGCCACACAGAGGAGCCTTCTGCAGAGGGAGGGCATATGCCCTGTGAGCAGTTGTCTCAGTGGAAGCCTGGTTACATCCAGACCAAGAAGGTACGGGAGCCAGAGAGGAGTCCTCAAGAAGGAGATGGCACCGAGAGCCCCCAGAATCCTGTCTCCCGCCAAGTTCACCCCTAAATCTGGGAACTGCAGGAGCGCGTGGGAATCCTTCTGCTGCTTCTGAAGGAAGGTGGCCCTTGGCTTGCTCCCAGGAGATGGCAGGGTGTGGGGAAGATCCCAGTAAGCTCATTCTCAGGACTGTGTTTCCTCACAGGACAATGGGAGACAGTACGAGGGTCAGGTGTGAGCTGGAATGGATGCAGTGCTGGGCACAAAGGAGGCATCCCCTAATTTTAGAAACTTCTCTGGCTCCTGCCCCTGGAGCTTTGCAGACGTGGGGAGGGGGCAGTCCTCATCTCTGAATCCAGTCCCCCAAACATCCAAGTCTTCCCATCTTCAGGGTAAATACCTCAGTCCTTTCATTCTTTCTCTGGACAAGCTGGGTCCCCCAGTGCAGACTGAGGGTGTCACTGCCCAGGGGGGTCCCCTCTCCCCTCTGACGGGAGCCCTGCTGGCCCCACACAGGCTGTCATCGCCCCCACCTTATTTCTTTCCAAGCTGCTGGCTGGATTCGGAGCCTGGAACGTCTGACATGTTTTCCCAACATTTGCTTCTCATTTCAAAGTGTAAACCGGGCAAGTCGGGGGAGGTTCCGTGCTTTTCTTCTCCTCACGCTCCTCTCGACTGTTCTGCCTTCTCCTTGCAGGGAGAAGCATCTCGGAAGTTGATCTTGGGGGGTCGTTCTCAAATAACTGGGCCCGAGAAGCTCAAAAGAAGCAGGCAGGGCAACCCCAAGTCTCTGGCAGCTTCGTTTTCCCGATGACATTTGCAAAGAGGTTTTTGTGCAAACGGTGTTCCTTGAGCTGGTCGGGTTTCTCGGGTCCATGCTGCCGGCTGTCCACAAACCACCACATTGATCATGGGAAGGACGGGGCCCTGCTCAGCTTTCCACCGGCTACTGAGCCCAGCTGCTCGCACCGGCCCCACTGTCTGCCCCACAGCCGCCAGCCCCGGGCAGTGCTCAAGCATCCAGTGTAGACAGGACTTTGGTCTGCGAGTCAGGACTCCCCTGTCCCCTGAGAGGTGCACTTTCCAGCAAAGGTGACAGAAAACATGGAGGGGTAAGAGGGCACGGCCCCAGGTTCAAAGCCCAGCTCCAAAGAAGGTCGCATGGGAGGTCTGGGGACGGTTCCGCGCACTGAGCATCAGTGGTACCGTTTGCACAATAGCAATGAGAGAGTCCACTTCTTCAGATGAGTGTGTGGCTCAACATGAGCGCTATGTGGCAGTCACAGTGCTGCTGAGTTTCCCTGCTTGCTATGCCATTCCAAGTAAACAGAGCTCCCGAGGACTCTGATTTCTACTCATTTAAGTCACCAGAGCCTCATGCTGCCGGTCAGGTTAGCGAGAAGGGGTTATTAACCCTTTGTGGATGGGAGACAAGAGACGAACTCATGTTGGTGGGCTCCAGCATCCCTCTGTAAAGAGGCACCCTCTGCTGTCTGCCTCCCAGGGCCCCAAAGTGGGATCGAGGCTTGTCAGCCAGGTGGATTGAGATTGGGGCGAGGGGCACAGACCCGCACCCACCCTTTGCCAGGAGGCTTCTCAGGCCACACTTCCTCCAAGAACGTGAGCCCAATGTGCCCTCCTTTTGCCCTGACTCACTGGGTCCAACTAAACACGTTACAGAGATGGGGAAACTGAGGCTGGGTGACCCCAAGGCAGTCAAAGAGCCGAAGGCCAAAGCAGGACGGCCAAACCCAATGTGAGTCCCCTTGCCAGCTGCTGGAGACAGCAGCAAGCCTCCATCACTAAAGGTCGGACCCAACTGCCCGCGAAATTCAGAAGGCACAGCTCACTGACCTTCCTGGGCTAATAAGGAGGCATCTTTAATGCCATAAAACATTTCATTATTAAAGCAACTGGGAAAACCTTTACGGAGACACAGCCAATAGGCTTACTCAATTAGCATGAACATGGGGATCCCATCCTCTCCAGGCCACCCAGAGCCAAGCAGAGGCCTGGGCCAAGCCGCAGCCTGGCTGGCAGGGCAGGGCCGGGGTATGAGAGCCCATCAGAGCTGATGGGCCCTGTTTTCCACCAGCTGCTCCATCTACCTCACTTGGGTCGGCATTGGGGACAAAGGGAGGAGCCAGGCCCTGGGTAGGAGAGATGAGTGGGGGTGGGGCCTGCCCTGGAGGAACTCTGGGTGGGGGGAGGAGGGCCAATCAGTATGATGAGGAACCACAGCAGGCCAGAGGGGGCCTCACGGAAGGCTTCCTGGAGGGGAGGGTGCAATGGGAGTCGAGTGTCAGGGTGGATGGAGTATAGAGATCACTAGGTAAAGGAGTTAGTCAGAACCTTCTGGAAGCCAGGGTGCAGCTCGTGACCTAGCTCAGCCCATCACTCCTGGGAGCTGCTTCTGAATTCTGTTGCTCCTAGAGCCGGCAGAGTCGGTGTCTATTGCTCGCAACCAAGTGCCTTGCAGGATGCAGCCCAGGTCCCCTCCTCTCCCTGCCTGGCCTCAGCTCTCGCCCCTTCTCTTGCCCTTGGCCCCTCCGTGTCCCCTAGAGCTGTCCCCACTCCCTCACTGCCTTCTCCCCACCTGGAGGGAACGGTTCAGTTTCCTACACCCTCTCCCTGTGAGGCAAGCTCCCGAATCCTGATCCGGTCACCTCTGAGCTGAGCTTACCTGCTCCCACCTGCACCCCTTGTGAGCCAGAGCCCCCCTGATCTCACATACTGGCCTTAATGGTTGTAAACGAAGAGTCTTTACAAGAGGAGGGAGCCTGGGAGGCCACATTTCTTTTATGTAAACTTAGTTTCTTGGAAGGGGATTGAAAACACATTTGTAATGTCTTTGTCCTCATAAAAAGGGCCCCAGCCGCTATTTTTGGATGTGCTATTGTTTGTCACTGCCTTCAGATGATACCCCAGACACAGACCTTGCTTTCTGTAGCGAGCCCCAGGGCTGAATCCAGGCAGGAGGCAGGAGGGGGAGGCCTCAGCCTCCCTCCACGCAGACAGGCGCACAGCCACAGCCCATGCCTGGCATCCGCACCCACCCTCATTGGTTGGACCCAGAATCCTCACCGTGTATCTCCTCACACCCCTCTAAGCGGCACCCCCAAATTGAACAAGCAAATGCACCCACTCTTTCCCACCTCCAGGCCTTTGCACAGGTAGTGCCCCTGCCTGCCTGCAGGCCCCTCCTTCCCTTCCCCCACCCTCCCCTTTCTTATGAGTCCGTTTGGGGGACACTGTGTGGCTGCTGAAGGCAGAGCAGCCCTAGAAGGCCAGACCCATTATCCCTACACCCAGTTCACCACCGTGGGTCATCATCATGTGGGTCCTATAGGAGGGACGTGAGCTCCTGGGACAGGGGAGGGTCCCGTCTCCAACGATCTGATGTGATGTGGGGCTGATGAGCCTTAATCACATCTCACCAGCACGACGATCAGGTTATTATTTTCCTTTAAGAGATGGAGGGCAGCAGAGCTCAGAGAGGTTAAGCACTCAGTCCCAGGTCACCCAGCATGTGGCAGGGCTAGAACCCAGCCTCCATCCTCAAACTCCTGCTGTTGCAGCAACTCTTCCCCCAGCTGCCTCCTCCCCCTGGTGGGGGGAGGGGAGAGGAAGTCTCCATATGTGTTTATGGCATGATCCTGGAGCCCAGATTTCTCCTTCTGGGCCCGCACCCCCAGATCTGCAGTGGGGGTCTGGGGCTCCAAACCTGCAGAGTGCCGCTGGGTGCACAGCACTGCCCGGCAACCTGTGATTAATTTTCCTGTCCTCATTAATTCCCGGATTTCACCCTCTCATTAAGAGGTGGTGGGCGGTGTGGCTGGGGCCGCACGCCTGCCCGCTCTGAGCAGCGGTTACGGGAAGGCCTGGCACTCCTAATTGCCTTGCCTGGCCTCCTTGCCTGGCCTCCGACGGGCTCATTAGAGGTAATGAAATCTGTGAGCCCAGGGCAGAGGGAAGAGCCGGCGCCCCTTCAGAGAGGCGAGCAGGCAGGGATTCTCAGAGGAAAAACAGCCCCAACAAGCAAGGGGGTGCAGAAGGCCTGGCTCAGCTGGGCGTGGGGGGGCTTGATCAGGCATCAGGAGGACGTGGGATAGGGGCCAGGCCTGCAGGACATGGAACCGGAGGAGGGTCTGGCTCTGTCTCCCGATGCTCCACCATTAGTTAACTTTTCTGGAAAAAGCAGGTCCTGGTGCCCCCACCCCAACCACCCTCCCCACATAAGGAATCTGCCTCCTTCTCCCTCCATCCCCTCTTGGGTGGGCAGGCTCAGGCCTCCTCCCCAGCCTTAGTCTCCCTTTCCTAGTTCACTCGGATGAGCCCTCTGCAACACACCTGGCTCCCAGGGCCCGAGTCCTCGGCTGTACACGCAGTCCTCCAGGGCCGGGCATCAGCTCCCAGGCTGCCCCAGGCAGCTCGGCCTCCAGTCCAATCCCCTTCCACCTGCGGCCTCTGCTGATGTCACAGTGGCCAGTCCCCTGATCCATGTCCCAGACGAGGAGCATGACCATCCCCGCCAGCAGAAAGCTCCAGGCTCCCAGGTGCTCACCTGCACCTGCTCAGGACCTTTCTCGTACCACTCTGCCTATTCCCACGGTTCCTCTTTGCACACTGGCCTGTCGACTCCTCGCTAGAGAGTTTCTGTCTGGATCCCCAGTGATACCCAGCCCAGGTTGCGGACCTAGCAGGAGCAAATAATAAGTGCATGCTGGCATGAACTGTCATGTCTTCTCCCCACTGTCCCCTCTCATTGTTCCCTGGCTCCCGCCCTCTGTGTTTTGGATGGTGCCACCCAATGTGCCTTTCCAGGGGGTTTGGGCAGTTCATATCCTCTGGAGCCTGGAGGATGCTTCTCAGGAGAAATACCTTTCAAGGAGCCCAAATAGAGAAGACTTAAGGGTGAGCAGTCAAGGCAGGGCACCGCCGTCCCACTCACCCCACACCCAGGGCTGGGATTGGAGAAGCTGGCAGGCAGGGCTAGGACCGCCTGTGTGGCCAGCTCCAGCCCTGGTGACAGGGATGAGGGCCCCTATCTCTCAGGACCCCTGTGGCAGCTGGGAGGGGGAGAGTGGCTGACTTCTCGGGCCTTGTGCACAGTGCCCTGGGTGGTGTCCCGACTCTTCCCCATGCATCCTGGGTGAACGCTCAGGTTCGGTCTGTGAGTTGGTTCCTTACGCTGCTGTAAGGACTCCCCACCCACTCAGTGCCTGACAACAGTGCAGATGTATGGCCTTGCCGTTCTGGAGGTAGGAGGCCTGATACAGTCTCCCTGGGCTAATCTCAGGCTGCGGCAGGGCTAGTTCTTTCTGGAAGCTCAAAAAGAGAAGCCATTTCCTGGCTTTTTCCAGCTTCTAGAGACACCTGCACTCCTCTCCCTGTCTTCAAAGCCAGCAAAGGCCGGTCAGGTCTTTGTCAGGTCACATCACTCTGACCCGGACCTTCTCGCCTCTCTCTTTACCCTGTGAGGATCCCTGTTATGGCCCTGGGCCTACGTGGATAATCCAGCTCACGTCCCCATCTCCAGATCCTTAACGGAAGCACTCCGGCTAGGTCCCTATGCCGTGTAAGGTAACATAGTCATAGGTTTGGGGATTGAGGTGTGGGCATCTTTGTGGCCTTTATCCTTCTGAGCATAAGCTGGCCCTGCCTAGAATTGTCTTAGGAAGGCTGGAGGCCTTGAGGAATTGGGGGAGGGGCTGCCCCAGCGGCACTGGTGACTCTGACCTACTGCTCCCACATGCCTGAGACAGCACCAGCCTGGGGGGGCTGGACTGGCCAGAGTGCCCTTGTCAGTGCTGAGTGGGTCCTCTCCGCAAGGGCAGAGAGAGGAGGCTAGAAAGTTCTGGTCTGTGCAGCTGACGCAGCCCTGTCTCCTGGCTTGAGACAGCCCAGCTGACCCCCAGGCCACCTGCTGGCTATGGAGGAGGGGGCCTGCTAGGAACTGTGGGTTCTGGCACCCCTCATGGGCCAGCCCACCACCCGGCTTGGCCACATTGACAGCAATTTCCCACAGTGACATGGGCTTCCTCTGACTCTCATTAACAACTCATATAAATCGGATTTGTATCACTGGACCCGGCGCCTGGAAATCACCACCCTCCAGGGCGGCTTGATCTCTAATTGGCCATCCATGTGCTATAGGCACTGCGTCCAGGTGGGCCCGGGTCGCAGTCTGTGTCAGTGCTTCAGCTACAGGCAAGTCCTAGACCAAGTCTACGGGCAGGTTCCTCACTCTGTCCAGGAAACAGTCACATGGGCACACACATGCACACTTTATTTCTGGGACAACTTCTATCTCCTCTTTCACAGACCATTGAGATGTGGCCTCAGCATGTGGCTCTGGCAGAGAAATCCAAGATGGCGGAGTAGATAAACACTGTGCTTGTGTCCTTCACGAACACATTAAAATTACAACTAAATTACAGAACAACCAACCTGGAGAACCATCTGAAGTCTAGCCAAACAGAAGTCCTGTAACTAAAAACGTAAAGAAGCAGCCATGTCGAGACTGGTAGGAGGGGCGGTGATATGGAACAGGCCGCAAACCTCCGTGTGGCGGTTAAGAACTGGGAGGAACATCTCAGCCATAGTTTTCCCTGCAGAGGAACAAGGGAACCCAGCCCCCCACACCAGGTTCCCCAGCCCGGAGTATGGAAAGAGGAGCCCTCACAACAGCTGACTGCAAAACAGTGGGGATTCTAACCATCTGGGTGGGAGAGAAGTGGCGAGAAACCCAGGCGTCCTCTTAAACGGCCGTGCACAGACTCTCACTCGCAGGCACTCACCATGGGCTCCAGGGGAAGGATGGTGACTTGGGGTCGTCGGAGACATAAGGGGGTGCAGACTGCGTTGTGTCGCTTCGGGTGTAGGGCTGGAGGACAGTCGCCACTTCCCTGTGAGGACGTCCTCCTCTCGTGTAGCTGACGGGCAGGCGCCATTCTTACCATGTTGAGCCCGCCCCCTACGTTTACAGCCAAATCTGAATCTGATTGGCCTGGCGAGCTCCGCAGCTCTGCCCCGCTGACTCACTGGGATACCGTCCCACCCAGCTTCCCCAGTGCTGGAGGCACTTTCTCCAAGAGCAGTCAGACCCCACCTGCATTGTAATCTTTCTTGGAAAACTATCAGAGTCCTACACACCCCAGGTGGACAGTGACTGGTCTCGGTGTGCTCTGAGACTTTTGCTGAGTAGCTCCAGGCTCAGCACTGACACCAAACCAGAATTTCCATTAACCTGGTGACCACAATTCTTCCCACTCTAGAGACTCTCTGAGACCCTGCCTCACACAACTCGTATACTGCACGAAGCTTTATCAGCAGCTGAACCTTAAGGCAGCTGGCAGGTGGCAGCAGGCCTCAGGGTGTCCTGGCTTTTTACCGAGTTACTCCAGGCCTGGTACTGGTGGCAGATGTTCTCAGTTCATTGCGTGGCCTCTCCCTCATGCCTCCAGGTCCAGGACAGGCAGCGAAAAACCATGGGTCGCTTTGTAGCTCTTATCAGGCAGTCCCTGGTCAGTCACAGGCAGTGGCTGACCTGGGACTGCAACAGAGCCCCTCGCCAGAGTCCTCAAACCAACATACTTGGAGATTGGCTTTAGATCATAGCAGAGCACTGCCAAATTAGGCCCACAAATGGCACATCCAAAGGGGGGTCTCAAGAGGCACCAGAGCCTGCTGGAGCGAATCCCACTCAGTGGGGTAAACCCCACACACAGCAGCCCGTAAACTGTGGATATGGCCAAACCCCACAGCCAATCAGCCTGAGAGTCAATTCCACTCATTGATGTGCCAATAGCAACCAAGGCTCAACTATAACAGTAGGGCACACACAACCCACACAAGGGACACTCTGGAGCACCCGGCTCAGTTGACCAGGGAGACTGTGCCAGGGCCCCACAGGGCACCTACTACATAAGCCACCTGGCCAAGATTGGGAGAAATAGCAAATCTACCTAACGTATAGGAGCAAACACAAAGAGGAAGCCAAAATGAGGAAAGCAAAAAAGTATGTTCCAAATAAAAGAACAGGAGAAAACTCCAGGAGAAGAACTAAACAAAATGGAGGCAAGCAACCTACCAGAGATAGAGTTCAAAACAATGGTTATAAGGATGCTCAAGAAACTTAGTGAGAACTTCAACAGAGAGACAATAAGCATAAAAAAGGACATGGAAACCATAAAAATAGAACCAGTCAGAAGTGAAGAATAGAATAATGGAAATGAAGAATGCACTAGAAGGAATCACCAGCAGACTAGATGAAACAGAGGATTGTATCAGTGATTTGGAAGACAAGGGAGCAGAAAACACCCAATGATAACAGCAAAAAGAAAAAAGAATCCAAAAAAATGAGGATAGTTTAAGAGACCACTGTGATAACATCAAGCATAACAACATTCACATCACAGGGCTACCAGAAGGGGAAGGCAGAAAGCAAGGGATTGAGAGCCTATTTGAAGAAACAATGACTGAAAACTTTCCTAAGCTGGCGAAGGAAATAGACATACAAGTCCAGGAAGCACAGAGAGTCCCAAACAGGGTAAACCCAAACAGGCCCACACCAAGACACATTGTAATTACAAAGGCAAAAGATAAAGACAAAAAGAGAATCCTAAAAGCAGCAAGAGAAAAGCAGTTAATTACTGACAAGGGAGCTCCAGATAAGACTGTCAGCTGATCTCTCAATAGAAATTTTGCAGCCAGAGGGGATGGGCACAAAATAGCTAATGATGAAAAGCAAGGACCTACAACCAAGGGTACGCTACCCAGCAAGGTAAAATCAAAGGACAGATAAGAGCTTCCCAGACAAGAAAAAGCTAAAGAAGTTCATCACACCAAACCAATATTACAAGGTATGTTAGAGGGACTCCTTTAAGATGGAAAAAGATAAAAATTATGAATAAAATGGCACTAACTACATATCTATCAGCAATTACTTCCAATGTAAATGGATTAAATGTTCCAATCTAAAGACATAGGAGGGCTGACTGGATAAGAAAACAAAATCCTACGGTATATGCTGCCTACAAGAGACTCACTTCAGATTGAAAGATACACATGGACAGAAAGTAAAGGGATGGAAAAGATATTTTATGAAAATGGAAACAAGCAAACAAAAAGTTGGGGTAGCAATACTTATATCAGACAAAATAGACTTGAAAACAAAGGCTGTAACAAGAGACAAAGAAGGACCCAGTAATCCCACTTCTGGGTATTTATCTGAAGAAATCTACAAAATGCTACTTTGAGGGGATGTGTGCACCCATATGTTCATTGCAGCATTGTTTACAATGGCCAAGATGTGGAGACAGCCTAGGTGTCCATCAGGATGAATGGATAAAGAGGAGGTGGTACATATATATTATACAATGGAATATTGCTTGGCCATGGAAGGGAATGGGTTCTTGCCATCTGCGGGGGCATGGGTGGACCTGGAGGGTGTTGTGCTGAGTGAAGCATGTCAGACAGATAAAGACAGATGCAATGTGATTTCTCTTATATGTGGAATCTAAGAACAAAATAAACGAACAAAACAGAAACAAACTCATAGATACAGAGAACATTTTGATGGTTACCAGATGGTAGAGGGGTTGGGGGGATGAAACAGGGGAAGGGATTAAGTACAAATTGGTGGTTACAAAGTCATTATGGGGAGGTTAGGTTATAGCATAAGGAATACAGTCAATAATATAGTAATAACTATGTATGGTGTCAGATGGGCACTAGATTTATCAGTGTGATAGATGCGAGGGGATTTGGGGGACAGGGTGAAAAAGGTGAAGGCATTAAGAAATATAAATTGGCAGTTACAAAATAATCATGGGGATGTAAAGTAAAGCATAGGCAATATAATCAATAATATGGCAATAATTATTAATATGTATAGTGCCAGGTGGGGACTAGACTAGTCAGGGGGATCACTTCTTAAATTATACAAATGTCTAAGCACCATGCTGTACACCTGAAACTAATATAAAATAATATTGAATGTCAATAAATAAATAACAAAATGGTAAAAACAAAATACAAGTTGCCCTTTAAAAATTCCAAAGAAATAGAACATGACTGTGGCTCACATCCTCCAAGGTTCCTCGGAGAACTTTGGGTCCCCTGGGCTCCCGCTGTACCTCTGACACTCCAGACTTCTTTGTTCCACTGCCCGATTGATCAAACCTGAGCTCCTGCAGGCTGGGCCCCGGGCCTCCTCCTCCCAGGGCACAGAGGGCCTGGCTCACAGAGGGTGCCCAGTGTGCATTTGCAGACTGGCTGCAGAAACAGAGCATCCCCAGGGCTGGCTGACCCTGGGCTGGCCAGGTGGGCCTGTTCTGGACCCTAGGGCTGTATCCTCATCTTCAGGGAGAAGGGGCTTCAGCTCTGAGGCTGAGCAGGTTTACAGGATTGGGCAAGGTTCCTAGGCCAGGCAGTTGCCCAAACTCCCAGCCCCAGAGCCTGTCAGGCCGCCCCTCTCACCCCAGCCCTTCCAACCAGCACCACGCTTTGCTTTAGAGTGGGGGCACACACTCACCGTGGACACCATGCGTGTCCTCTCTCCCTCTGTGCTACGTCCTTGATGACTGCAGGATCAGGCCAAGTGATCTCTCAGTTGGAATAGAAGCAAGAACCACGCATCCCACAGCAGGAAGGGCGCAGCCCCACCGCGGGATGGCCGCAGCCCATCCAGAAGTCCTGGCTTCAGCAATGGGCATTTGGGGTGTCTCCACGTTTGGCTATTATGCATAGTACTTCTAGGAACATTTGAATACAAGTTTTTGTGTGAAGGTATGTCCGCAGTCCTCTTAGACATATGTCCAGGAGTGAAACTGCCGAGGTATATGGTAACACCATGTTTACATCCTTGAGGAAGAGTTTTCTGAAGCGGCCGCACCATTGACGTCCCCACGAGCAGTGCACAAGGGTGCAGTTTTTCCACATCCTCACTGCAACTATTACTGTCTGTCTGTTTGATTGTCGTCAGCCACCCTACTGGGTGTGACGTGGTCTGGCTGTGGCTTTGATTTGCTGTCCCCTAATGACTAATGACAGTGGCATCTTTTCATGAGCCTGTTGGTCATCTGTGTATCTTCTTTGGGGAAATGTCTAGTCAAATCATTTGCACATTGTCAATGGGGTTAGTTGCTCTTTTATTATTCAATTGTACGAGTTCTTTATATGTGTATTCTGGATACTAGAAACTTACCAGGTATGTGATTTGTAAGTACTTTCTCCCGTATGATGGATTTCTTTTCCCTTTCTTTACCGTGTCCTTCGAAGCACAACAGTTTTTAATTTGGATGAAGTCCAATTAATCTACTTGTCTTTGGTTGCTTGGGCTTAAGATGTCATAACTAAGAAATCATTATCTAATTCTAATTCTTTGTCAGGAAACCTGTGTTTTCTTCTAAGAGTTTTAAAATTGTAGATACTCTTAAATTTGATCTCTTTAATTTTGTATATGGTGTGAGATAGAGTCCAAAATTCTTTTTTTTTTTTTTGTATGTGGATATACAGTTCGATCACCACCATTTGTTGAAAAGATCATTCTCTGACCATTGAATTTTTAAAAGTCCTAAATGTACCTGTCGTGGTTGATTTCTGGGCTCTCAGACCTGTTTTATTGGTCTATATGCCTATCCATATATCAGTACCACACTCTTGAATCCTACAAAACTCATAGCTTTGTAATAAGTTTTGAAATCAAGTAGTGTGAGTCCTCTAACATTTTTTTTCCCCAAGATTGCTTTGGTTATTCTGGGCTCTTGCATTTCCATGTGAATTTTAGGATCAGCTTGTCAATGTCTGAGAAATGCCAACTAAGATTTTGGTAGAGATTGCACTGACTGTATCAATTTGGGGAGTATTGCCATCGTAACAATATTAAAGCTTCCAGTCTATGAACTTGGGAAGTCTCTCAATTAATTTAAGGACTTCTTTAATTTCTCTCTCTCTTTCTTTTTTTTTTTATAACAACTTTGTAGCCTTTCATCGTACTTTCCCCAAGGATCATTGGGTCAGAAAGTCAATTCATTCTGTTGCTTTAATTTCTTTCAATGATATGTCATAGTTTTTAATGTACAAGCCTTACACTTCTTTTGTTAAATTTATTCCTAAGTATTTTATTCATTTTGGTACTACTGCAAATGGAATTGTTTTCTTAGTTTCAACTTTGGTTTGTTCAATGATACTGTACAGAAATACAATTGATTTTTGTAGATTGATTTTGTATCCTGCAACCTTGCTGAACTCATTAGGTCTAATACTGTGTGTGTGTGTGTGTGTGTGTGTGTGTGTGTTCCTTAGGATTTTCTATATACAGGATCATGTCATTTGTAAATATAGTTTTACTTCTTCCTTTACAATGTGAATGACTTCATTTTTATTTCTTGCTTCATCTCCCTGCCTAAAACCTCCACTATAATGTTGCATAGATGTGGAGAAAATGGGTATCCTTGTCTTGTTCCTGACACTGGGGAGACACTCTCACCTCACTTCTGACCTTCATCATGAATGTGAGTTTTGATAGACATAAATTTTCATCTCCTTCGGGTAAATACCAAGGAGCATGATTGCTGGGCCACAAAGCAGCCACAGAGCTGGAGAAAAGGGGATGGGAATAGGGTCAGTTAAAATAATACAGAGCTTGTTCTTCTTATCAAGGTCCAGCCATTGTTCTTGAATAAATTTTCCTAGAATTGTTGCAAGCCTTTGTTCAACTTCCAGAGTTCAGAAAAGGTTGGTCCTGCTAATTTTTGCCTGCTTGCTCATTTTCACGGAGGAGAGATTTTTCAGAGGTCCATTTTCACGGACATTATCCTGTCTGCCTCTCTCACGGACGCTTCCTATATCCCAGGAGGAGGCCTGGGGGAGGCCGGAGGCAGAAGCCCACTGGATGGCCTGAGGAAACTGTCTCTGCTGCTCTTGGCCTCATTTTTCAGAGCTGCAGAAAGAGATGTTGGGCAAATATGGTCTCGGAGGGTATCCTTCCTCACCTCAAGCTTCCTGTCTCCGCGCCTCGCCTAGAGGCATCTTGAAAGCAGAGAGGGAATCTTTTTCTTCTCGGCATCCCCTGAAGCGGCAGCTTTCAAACTTCTTTTCCATAACCACTCAGAAATCACGACCCAGCCATGCACCTGTGCAGACACATTGATTCACATGCGTTGCTTGTGGGACGAAAGTTCCACTAAACAACGGCTGCTGTTTCAGGGACATGCTGTGGGTTTTCTCTGTTTTATTTCTTTAAAAAATGAGTTAGTCGTTGCCCACCACAGTGACTCTCCTGATTCACTAATGCATCATCGCCCACAAGTTGAAATGACCAGTCCCAACAGCACCCAGTTCAGATGTTGGGTGTCCCTGAGCTTTGTGGGGGATGGATACTCTGCAGGAGAGAAGGTGGGCATGTGGGGGCCTGAACTCAGCTGTGGTCAGGAAGGTTTGCCCCTTTAAAGAGGGTGATTTGGGGCTCCAGGAAGAGTTGGGGCATCAGGGCACCAGTCCTACTAGGGCCTGGGCAGATGGCCCTATGAGGCAAGCGGGAAAGGCTCTTCCCTATAGGTGCTTTGGCAGACAAATCCTACATGTAAGCTATCTGACCCACTTCCTCCACTGCTCTGGATGACTTGTGTCTTCCCCAGATTCATACTGCAACCCTAACTCACAGTGTAATGGTATTTGGATATCAGGCCTTTGGGAAGTAATTAGGTCATGAGAGTGGAGCCCTCATGATGAGATTAATGTCCCTATATGAAGAGACTGAGAGAAACCTCTCTCTCCCCCCACCACGTGAAGACACAGGGAAGAGATGGCTGTCCACGAGCCAGGAAGACAGCCCTCACCAGGAACCGAATCAGCCAGCACCTTGATCTTGGACTTCCAGCCTCCAGAACTGTAAGAAATAAATTTCTGCTGTTGAAGCCCTGTCGTCTGTGGCTATTACTGATGGCAGCCCGAGTAACACACCCACCCAGTCTCAAATCCCCAGACACTCCATTCAGATATCTGAACCTGGACACTGAAGAGCCCTTTCAGCCATTCAGGACAGCCAGCACTTCATGCTGGCCGCTGGGGGACGTATGGAGGAGACTTTCCCTGCCCTCAGGCTGGTACATGTAGGAAACAGCCTTTATACTTATAAACCCACTGCACATCACAGAACATGAACGTCCACCATCAAGACAGCTGTGAGGTGGGGTGAGGTGGGGGCAAGTACTATGGCATCGTTCTCAATCGACTGGAGAGAAATCTTTGTGAGACATTGCATAACATGGGAATGCTGAGCTCATGGCCCAGAATCCCACATTTGTTTCCCTTGGTGCTGCCTAAATCTACCTCCCTAAGAGGGTTTCCAGATGCTGAGAAGGCTCTGAGGACTTCTGCCATTCCTGCTCTAACCCCTCCACACCCACTGATGAACGGAGGTGCTCCCCTCAAGAAGAAGCCCCCTGAATGTCTGCCCCTGCGATGATCACCATCACCAACGTCATTGTCGTCATCAACGTCACCATCATCAACGTCATGTTATCATCATCTTTATCTTTAATTTCATCAGTGAGACAAGAAGAGAAACACAGCCTCTAGCGCATAGTAGGTGCTCAGTACATTTCACTCCCCTCTTCCTCACTTGTGCACTAAACAGTATCTTGCTATCTCAAATGTAATAATGTTAACAAAAGCAACAACTGCTATTATCAAGTGCTCACTACATGCCAGACACATAAAATAAATACTCACAGGCGCTGATTCACTGAATCCTAAGAAGAGGACCCTATAACACTCATGAGGAATCATGCTGGTTTCAAGGGCAGAACTCAGGAAAGAGGCTGTTCTGGACAGCTGGGATTGCAAGACTCCCTACGTCATGCAACTGGGAGAAACAAGAACAAAGTAGCCCCAACACACACACATGCACGTACACACACTCATAAAATACATGTACACACTGCAAACATATACTCATACACCACACACACAAACACACCCCACATAGGTACAAACACCACACCCACTTATATACACGTACGCACCCCACATACATATATATTCGTACAAACTCATACACATACATACCACACACATATGTGCAGTCACACACACATACAAACACTCATTCACACATAGGCCTATACATACACACACTTATCCATAGACACACACATCAACGTGCCACACACATACAAATACACTCTGATCGTTCATTTTATTTATCAACACGGCTGGGCCATGGTACCCAGACATTTTGCCAAACATTATTCGGGAAGTTACTGTGATGATGTTTTTTGGATTAGATTAACATTTAAATCAGTGGACTTTGAGTAAAGCATATTGCTCTCCCAGTGTGGGTGGGCCTCGTCCAATTGGTTGAAGGCCTGAATAGAACAAAGCCTGACCTCCCCTGAACAAGAAGGAATTCTGGCAGAAGACAGCCTTCAGACTTGAAGAGCAGCTCTTTCTTGGGTCTCTAATGTTCCATCCTGATGCTCCATCCTGCAGATTTTGGACTTGCCAATCACATGAGCCAGCTCCTTAAAATAAACCTCTTTTCCATTCTCTCTCTCTCTCTCTCTCTCTCTCTATATATATATATATATATATATATATATATATATATACATATATATATAAAATCATCTTATCAGTTCTTTTCCCTGGAAAACCCTAATACACACACATACATATATACATGTTGCAAATAGTCACACACACCACACACATACATAATCACACACACACACACCCATAAACATAGTGTCTACACAAACATATACCACACACACATACACCTCTGTACACACCCATCCACATATGTCATGTATGCATGCCACACACCACACATACATACACATACCACACACATGCACACACCATAGCTGTAGACTGACAGACATACGCACCCATTCATGCTGCCACCCCAGACACACGCACACACACCCTCCATTAAGGCCCAGGTGAATGACCGAGGAGCCAGTGTGGACCACCCTCAGACCTCAGGACAGTCATTCCAGGTGGGGTCCAGGCAGTGCTTCTGAGCAAGGGCCTATTTGGTTTTCTTCTGGACTCCTAGATGAAGTGTGCTATGTTTGAACATGTCAAAAGTGAATTGATGTACACATATAGTTGTTGTTTTTGAAGTCAGTGAAAAGGAAAGCAAGCATTTCAGCTGATGACAGTGGAACCAGATGGCCCCTGAAATGCTTCTGGCCGAGCGACTGGTGAGCTGATGTCTCTGTGGCTTGTCTCATCTAATGACAGCCCCAGGCTTGGGCTTCTTTGCTTCAGTGGATAGAGACAGAAAAGCAGGAGGGAGGGGTTTTTCTGGAGGAGCCCGACCCCAGGCCCTGCCGAGTGGGGGCAGGAAGTCAGCGACAGTGGCTGAGCCACCGTGGGTGTCACTCCGAGTGGACCGAGCTCTCTCAATAGTCTGATCAACATCACCTGGATCGAAAACACAATCCAAGTGAAATAGAAACCATTACAAAAACATTTGCAGTAAATGTTTGCTTCAGCTTCTTAACACGTGGAAATGATGACATGCCTTCCTCAAACAAAAATGTTTAACTGACAGCAGAACTCTTTGTAGAAGGTTCCGTGATCGTTATGGGAGTCTAGCTTTCCAAGGGGAAAAGTCAATCTATGAAAATCTCAATCAGTGGCAATCACAGCTGGCTCCAGCAGACATGAGCTGGGAGGCCACGCTCCCCTGAAATGTTTGGGAAGAAGTCACATTACCTAACACATAGTCCTAATTGAGGGGCAGTCATGTGACACAACCCAGCCAGGATGGCAGCAGGCCGGGACAGCAAAGGGTACTGGGGGGCGAGGGGATTCTGGACTGTTCAGCTGGGCCAGACTGGTTGGCCTCCCCAGCCCTCCACCCCAGACGTCTACATGGAGGGGAAGGGAGGTGGGATGGCAGGGAGTGGCCCTGGGCACATGGTGTAACCTGTCAACAACACACTCTGATGATGATGATCTGAGCCCATTTTACAGC
Organism: Rhinolophus sinicus; assembly: GCF_036562045.2. NCBI lineage: Eukaryota > Metazoa > Chordata > Mammalia > Chiroptera > Rhinolophidae > Rhinolophus > Rhinolophus sinicus. The sequence goes on along the minus strand of NC_133753.1, from coordinate 3,629,390 downwards.
TGAGAAAATGGAGGCTCTGTAAGATGATCACGTGTTTTGTTAATAGAGAGGAAGGAAGCAGCTGCCTCTCCATCCTCTCCTCCTTGGGGCATCTCCTTGAAAATACAATAGGTCTGACAAAAGGCGAAGCCTTTTGGTTTTACTGTGCTAGGTCTCAGGCCTCCCGCCACTTGGGACTGAAAGCTCAACCTCTGCGATTGCCTAGCTGACCCTCACAGGTGGGTCCTCTCCTTCTCTCTTCTGCACTACTGTCTAAATTGGTGGAAATTCTCTCCAGACTTTGTAGTCACGTTCACACTACAGTACATGCAGGCAAACCTCACCGTGCTTACTCAGGAGTGAATTGCTTTCTGTCTTCGATATCGGCACAGAAAGAGTCTTTTGTCGGCAGGATTGTCTTATTTCCCCAGCAATGACTCACCTGAGGCCACACAGTGACAGCCCTCACCTCCTCATCATGCTGCCATCGAGCCAAACCGTCTTGGGGAGCAGATCTGGAAGTGGAGGCAACAACCCTCCTTCGTGGAGGTGACCTGCACAAAATGCGTTTACATGCTACGGTGGTCCAGAAGGGCATGGAATGACCCGAAGGCCCCAGAAACTCCACAGGCCCCACGAGCTGAAGATGGTGACAGTGACAATGACATCGCCCTCACAGCCCTGTGCCCTGTCCACAACGTGGCTACGTGGCCAGTTCCTTCACTGCTCACCAAACACCCACCTGCCTCAAAGTGTCTGGCCCTTGACATCCAGCCGTTACTGCATCTCAATAGTTGGCTCCTTTCTGGGGCTGAGTGGTGTCCCATGTTCCCCCAGCACTACTGTCAGGCCGTCCTTGCCATGGGTCAGCTCTGAGGGGGTGCTGGGGACGTACCTCCCCGTCTTCAGTTGCTGCTGTTTCGTTTTCTTTCCCGAAAGGCCCTACTGAGTCAAGCTCTGCCCATCGCGGTCCGGCCACCTGTGGACTCCAGCTGCCTCAGCTCCCTCAAACTCCAGTTCCAGTTCCTCAACTCAAGAAGCCCCCGGCTCTGTCTGGGTTCCTCCTCCCCGTGCCGCAGGCTGCACACTCTCCAGGCCGTCAGCTGGAGCTGTCACAGGGCTCACATTGTTTGTTTCCCAGTTCTCAGGGATTATCGTCTAAACCAATGTCCAATGTCTGAAAACTGCTGATTGTATCTATGTTGTCCAGACTTTTAATTGTTTCAGGCAGGAGGTTTAAATCTAGTTCCTGTCGTCCCATCATGACCAGGGGTAAAAGTTCATCAAATATTTGCTGAATGTCAAATATTTACTAAGTACCAAAGATGATTGAATGTCAGGCAGTCTTCTGTGCGTTTAGGTTGCACTGGGAAACAAAATCCAACATCTCTAACATTGGGGAAAGCAGTGGTGGTCAGAAAAGAACAAATAAAGAAATCAATAAATGACATACAGCATTTTATCAGTTTGCTCAGGATGCCCTAGAAAATACCACAGACTGGGGGCTTGAACCACAGAAATGTATTTTCTCATTTCTGGAGGCCTCATGTCTCAAATCAAGGTGTTGGCAGCGCTGGTTTCTCCTCCAGCTCGTAGGCAGGCGGCCGCCTTCTCCCTGTGTCTGCACATGCTTCCTTTGTGCCTGTGTCCTCGTCTCTTCTATGGGATGTCCTGCCAGGCACACGGATTAGGACCCACCCATATAATCTCATTTAACCGGAATCACCTCTTTCAAAGTCTTATTTCCAAATACATCCACATTTCAAGATACTGGGGTTTAGGACCTCAGTCTGTGGATTGGGGGACCCACTTCAGTCCATAGCAAGAATGTTAGAAGGTGCTGCAGGAAAAAGAAAGAAGCAGAGCAAGTTAAGGGGACCGGGTGCTGAGGGGTGTGCATTTTTAAATGGCCAATTGGAGAGATCTTAGAGGTGATATTTCTGCTCCCTTTCCTCCATTCTCACCCAGACCCTCATGTGATCACAGGATTTTAAAGCCACTGGGAGCCAGCACAGCTTCCCTGGAGAGGCCTCACTCTGTGTCTTGGATTCCTGAAGGTCACCCCACTCTGCTAGAGGATTCTGCTGATCCCCAAAGCCTGGAGGGACACGTAAAAGGAAACCTGGCCGTGAGCATGGCCTCTCGGATGGCACACGGCCCCATGGCCCCACGGCCCATCCGAGCCGTGATTAATTGGTATACACACTCTCAGAGTTTACAAGTGTTTATTCTACAAATCCTAGGACTCAAATGCAAGGAGAAAACACATTTTTCCTGGTGAGTGTCTGGGTTTGATCAGGCCTCTTGTGACTGAGGGCAGCTGAGCTGCACGGCTCACATCGGTCTAGACGGAGCACTTGGAAGGCCATCAACTGAGTTTGAAACATGCAGTTTCCATAGTTGAGTCCCCAGAGAGGTCCCCTCCCTCTGGACATGGGCTTGGCCTCACAGACGGAGGCAGGGTTGGCCACATGCCCCTGCTCTGGATAGGGTTGTGCCTTGGGGTCACCCTCGCTGGTGCTTGTGTGTGAATGCAGAGGCTCTTCCTTCCCAGTGGTCAGAGTGCTGTGCTGCTGTCCCCATCGCTGGCCAGGTCCCGTCACCATGTAGTGCGGGGGCCTTGCTTTCAGGCCCCCTGGACCCTGCCTTTCTCCCACAACATTCAGGTTGCCTGCTCTCCTGCCACACTTGGGCTTCAGGGGGCCGAGGCCCCAGCTCCTGCCATCACACCAGCCCCGCAGACAGGCCCTGTCCCACACCCAGCCTGACCCACCCTCTTCAACCTCCTTCACACCAGTGATGCCCTGATCCCCCAGCTCAGTGCCCTGCTCTCACCTGGCGCTGTCTTCTGGAGCCTGTCATCCTCTACTGTATGGCTCTGAGCCTTAGAGCCTTCCACACCAGCCTGCACTCCCTCCTGGGCTGTCCTCTGCAGTCTGGATGGGACACCCAGAGGCTGGGGACACTCAAAGGGACAGCTTGTAGAAAAGGTGACGACCACCGTCCAGGTTATGGGAGCCAGCTGAAGGCACTTCACAAAGATATGCTGAGGACCCAACAGCACAATGTCCCTTGCAGTCTCCTCCCCTCCTTCCCATCACCTCGGAAACCTACACTACAGAAGTTGGGAGAAAACTAGGATTCAGGGGGTCCCTGAAGCCCCCAGGGAGCCCAGGCTGCGGTGAGGAGACAGGTGCATTTCCTCCAAATCTTTCAGCTCTGTAGTTTCACAGGAACAATTTCCTAAAGTTTTTGTAAGACTTCCCTAAACATTTAAAACACCTTGCCTTCTTCTTCCTCCCACCCCAACCCACAAACTCGGAAGAAGGCACAAGAAAAACAAAGCAAACTTTTGGAACTCAGACAGTTCTGGACCTTACAAAGCGGTCCAGCCCCCAAGAGAGGACACTGCCTCCTGAGCCCAGCTGCACGGGCTGAGGCCATCTGCTGATCAAGGGCCCCTCCACCCCCCAACCCTCTGAGTGAAGAGCTCTTCTGCCCCCACCCCCACCCTGCACCTGAATATTCTGGATGCTTCTGAAGGTGCTGGAGCCAACTCTCTTCCAAGTCAATTCTCTTCAAAGAGCTTAGGTTTAACTTTTCTAAACAGTATGACTAATCAATATTAAGCACAAAATTGTGTGTGCCATAATTGCAGGGAATGCTATATAGTCTGCTTCAGGGATCAAACTAAGACAGTTCAGAAACACCCCTTTGGGTCCTCATCAGCTCTTGGTCATAAGCATGAGTCTATAGAACACACGGTCAGGTCCAGCTTTTGTTCTGGGATGCACGGACAGAGTCCGAGGCAGGGGAGAATGTGGGGTTTACCATCCCCCCAACACACACATACATACATACACACACGCGCGCGCACACACACACACATTCCTGTTTATTTGCAGAATTGTTCATGAGCAAATTGTGTAAGGTTAAAATGCAGCTTGTAAAAAGATTTCATTGATTCGGGATGGGAATATGATTTATTAACATGTGAATGTCCCCTGCTCCCCATGGAATGAAGGGAACTTTGACCTTGCTGGCTGCGTGTCACCCCTTCTCTCCCCCCCTCCATCCCCCGACCCCCACAGCGAGAGCTCTCTATTTGCCAGCTGGGTTTCAAGCTTTTTTTATGATGCAGATTTGGGCAAAAGGGCACAAAGAAAAAGGTCCCCGGAGGGAGAGAAAGGGGCATTCTCACTCCCCTTTGTGGGAGAGAAATACGGAGAATGGGCCATGCAGAAAGGAAACAAAAGGGAGGTGGAGTCTAGCTCATCATTAGCCAGGAGAGGGGGGCAGTCAGAGAGAGAAAGCCAGTGTGATGAAGTGAGGAGGGGTTTCACAAGGGCTGGGAGGAGAGAAAGACTGCAGAGCATGGAGAGAGCAGAGGCGTCCGGGTGGTGAGGGACGGAGGGTTTAACACAGTCTTGCTGATCTCTGAACTGTAGCTCCTAAAATGTTTCAAAGACACCAGCAGACCGGGATCCCTTTCACATTCTTTGGTTGCTGGGCTGCTGCTTCTGTCTGAGACTCAGTGCTGTGCCTGGACACGAGGCCCTGGGTTTGAGCCGTCTGCTGCTGGCCTCCGGCCAGTGGGGGCTCCAGCCAGTGCACTGGGAAAACTGGGAGCTACTGAGCCTCCCCTCCAGTCCAGCTCGGCCTCCGGCTGTGGAGCCAAACCTCTCTGGACTTCCTGTCCACACCAGTTTGAAGGGGTCGCCCCAACCCTGCAGGAGCCACGAGGGTTAAATGAGGCAGTGCCCCTGACAGGTGGCTGCTCAGGCACCGAGGACTAGGAGCTGGTCCGTGAGCAACACTTGGTGCAGCCTGTCGAGTCACTGTGCCAGCTGAGGTACCCTCCCCACAGCCCTTGCCAGGCACCCAGGGGGCACTCAGGAAGGCCTGCTGCTCCTCTGGCCGCAGTGCTCTCTCTCTTCCTTCCCTGCACCTCCCCCTCCAGCACACACCCGCCACCAGCTGCGTCCAGGCGGGCACCCTAGACTCTTCCCACTCCTGCTGGCTCCTGGCACCTTGCCAGCTGTGAGCCATCCCTGCACAGGCCCCCTACGGGCTGTGTGGCCCTGTTTTCCAGGAATCAACATCTCAGCTTCTGCTGGCTAAGATGATCTAGCCATTCCTGGGTGCTGTGGTTCCTGGAATGAGCCTTCCAAGGAGTGGGTGGTATATACTAGGGGTAGTAGCTGGGAAGGGCCCCCCTTTGCCTCCTCTGGTGCCTGGCCAGGTAGGCATGTGGTCCTGTGTCCCTGTGTGTGGCACCACCACCCTCTGCTTGCTCCTATCCAGCACCTTCAGCACCACCCCACTTCACCCCTCGTTTCTCAGGCACCGAGTGGGTGTTCCCGCTACAGAGCCCACACTTGAGCACCGCCTGCCTGCCAGTGTGGGGCTGGGAGCTGGGCCTAATCTTCCCAATTTAGAGGGAAGGAGGTCACATGGGCCACAACAGAACTCTGTGAGCAGTCTGTGTGGGCTGCCTGGAGGAGGTGAGTCTTGTGCTGGCCTTGAAGGACAATGGGGATGAGCCTGGTGCAAAGGGAGGCGGAGCTTCAAAGCACACAGCAGAGGCAGGAGTGAGAGAGAGCAGTCAAGTCCTCCACCTGGGGCAGCCAGGGACTGGAGGTAGGCAGGGCCCCACTAGGAGAGCCTCGCATGCCAGGCTGAGGGAGTGAGGACCTCATTGTGGTCACAGGGACCCATTGGGAAGTCTGGATGGGGTAGTGACAGTCAGCTTTGTGCTTCAGAAAACCTGGAGGTTGGTAGGGCGGGGCCGGGAGGCCTGTGACCCTTCCACTGCCAGGGAAGGCTGGGTCCAGCCCACCCCAGGGAGCGTGATGCAGCAGGAGCAGGAGCATCACATCCAAGACTGGTGTCCCTGAGGGACTGACAGGACGTGGGACGGGGCAGTGCAGCTGCCACCTTGACTGTCTTTCTGCCCAAGACCACGAAGGGCCCTCTCCCCAGCTGCCCCAGGCCTGGTGAGCAATGGAGTTACAAGCTGGATTCCAGGACAAAGCTGTCTCTGCTCCAGGGACAAGCTGCAGACCACAAAGTACACAGTGTGAGCTGCAGCCTTGGTCCAACATGCAGAATCTGAACCCACAGGCCAGAGCTACAGGGAGGCCATCCCAGCGCAGGATGTAACTTTCTAGTATTCTTTCCCCCCTCTTGACAATTTGGCGATTTTCTTTTCTTTCCAGCTCATTCACATTTCTCTGTCCCTCTGGGGCCTCACAGCCTCCAACTCTCTCTCTGAGCTCCATCCCCACAGCTCCATGTCTGTTATTTGCCCCATGGGACCCTCCATCACGTCTCCCCTCCCGAGAGGGTCCTATGCAGTGTCCAAGCCGGCCAGGCAGTGTCCCCTCCTGTAGACTATGAGCCCCAGGCTGGTGAAGAAGGCTGAGTCTGAGTTTCCATCCAGGTGTGGTCATTATTACCTCGCTTGTACCTGCGTCCAAGTGTGCAAAATAAGGATAAAGGCTTGGTTGTGGATAAGGTGGGTCACACACAGGAGGGCTCAGTGTGGGCAGGGACGAGGCAGGAGTTGGAGGATGCCACCCTGTACGGTTACATGAGCCTTAGCCCTTCCTGAGAGGAAGCTGACCAGTGGAGCTCTGTCTTCCCAGAGCCACCGCCAGGACCCCCACCCACGGCAGGAAACGCCTTCTGCCACCCCGCCCACTGTCCAGATCTGAGCCGTGTCCCTTACCATTAAAGCCAGGCTGGGCCTGGGCCTCAGAGGCAGCTACCAGTGACCAGTAGTGCCAAGAACCACCTCGCCTGCCTTCTTGAGCAAGTCACAGAGCCCTGGAACCCAAGCCTGAGTGCTGCACACCAGGGTGACCTCTAAGTTAGGGGGGCACAGGTGGGGAGGGTGTACAGAGCCAGCTGTGGGGCCACAGAGCCCAGGTATCAGTCCTCCTCCTGCTACTCATGGCATGTGACCGCTGAGCCAAGGGGCCCTCATCTGTAAAGTGAGCTGATAGAGTCCAGGAAATGGGACCGTGCATGTAAATTCCCTACCCAGGGCTTGCACAGAATAGGTGCTCAGTAAAGGCACCAGCCCACCTGCCTCCTGCAGGTTGAGTTGCACCAGCTAGGTTTATGGCACAGCCACCGAGAGCTCGCTAGCTCCTGGCAGGCTCTGTGGGCTGGAAGCGTGTCCCCAGCTTTCACCTGGGGCAGTGACAAGGAGCAGTTTCATGAGAGTCGGCACCACATTTGCTGTCCAGATGCTACTGGGGACATTATCCATTTTTCATTTCAGGGCCACCTAGATGGAGCCTGAAGAGAAAAGTGTCTCTCAGAGCCAAGGCTAGAAAAATCTTTGCGCTTTCCAGAGCACTGAATGACCACCACCTTTGATGGAGCCTTCTCCTAGTGGAAGTGTGGCGACACGGCCCCATTCATTCCTCAGGGTGGTCATCTCCAGACTGATGGGAGTGGCCTTGTTCACGCTCCCCAGGGTTCTCACACACCTCTGTGCGCCTCGATCGGAAGAGAGCTGGGAAGTCCTATCCTAAGCGACAGTGAGGACAACTGAACTAGCCCTATTTCCCTTTTCACTTTGGCTGCCAGGAATCACACAGCCGAATTCTAGACACCAATCAAGGCCACTGTGCAGGGCCTGTTGGCCTGCATTTATCTGTTCCACTTTTTCCCTTGTTCAGTTCCTATTGTTATTTACATTTGCTCTAGCTGGGGAGCTTTTGTGGGTTTACATTTCACTCATTTTTTGCTTTATCTTGACTATAGACTGAGATAATCGTTCATGAAATAAGGCAGGGTTTGAAACAGATCCAGCTGCCACCGCCCAAGCCACACACAGCCCACGGGTGCCAAGAGCAGACTCTCCTCCTCCCCCTTCCTTCTCCCTGGGGCTATGCACACTCCTGGGGCGGATGCTGTCTTTCACAGCAACACCCTCCAAGGGCGGATACACTGATCCAAGTCTGGAGGGATTTTCTGACTCTTGGAACGTCAGAGCCCAAAGGGACGCCTGGCCTGTTGCTTCCTTCTAGGTGACATGGAAGCCAAGAGAGGGTGGGTGGCAAGTCCTAGTCCCACAGCGTGATGGCAGCTCTCCTGGCTTTCACCCACACGGGACGCGCACCAACTCATCTACCCCCAGACCCCCACAAGGTAACGGTCTCCCAGGTGGAGATGCCACATAAACATGAGATTCATTTATTATTACTGATTGTCAGTTGCCTTGGCTAGAGATTTTGGGACCAGGATGAAAACTGTGGATAACGAGATATTTCTACCCACCATACCTCTTAATAATATGGAAAACCCCACCGGAAACCAGCCATCAGGCCTCACCAGGGGCCAGTAAACATCCCCACCAGGGCCATGGGCAAATTCCGCAGAGAGGCAGAGCTTGGCTTTGAGAAGGAAAAACCTTTCAAAACAGTGCTCGCTGGAGCCGTCAGCCCTCTCCCCCTTGCTGATGTCAGGCCATGTGGAATGCTATGTGACACGCTGCAGCCAGCATGAGTACAGTGCAGCATGCACGCACGTACACACACGAAGTATTTATACACACGTGTGCACCCACTCACACATGTGCACACACAACACATTCATACACGTGTACACCCACTCATGCACCCACTTGCACACACATGAAGCACACACATACACACATGTGCACTCACATACATACTCACATGCATATGTGCCATACACACGTACACAATCACAAGCACACGTGCACATGCTCACACACATATTCACGTACTCTCATGTACACACAGGGCACACACATGCACACACTCACATAGAGCATGAGAGCGCTAATGGTAGCCTCAGTCCCTCCCGGGCCGTCACCAGTGATGAATGTGCAGGGTCTAATGGCACTCAGCCCCGGGGTTGCTCTGTGCCTGGGGATGCAGCGTCCTCAGCCTGGTAGCTGGAGTCTGGGGAGCTGGGCCTCGCTGTCAAAAATACTGGCAGCTGGAGAGCAGAGCCTGCAAAGCCCGAGAGAACAGTGGCATATTTCCGAGCTGCACAAAATGAGCCACAATGAGCCCTATCCCCAAGGGCTGCCTGCAAACGCTCCTCCGAGGGGAGCTGAGGCCCCTGGAGCCCACACAGACCTCTTCCTCGTCCCTCCCCACCACTGCTCTTTCCAACAGCTCCTGGCTCCTGCCCCAGGGGGCTGCTTGTAAAGGGTCCCGGGTGGGCATTTCCTGGGGCAAGGCCCCGACCTCCCGCACATCCCACCCCTGCCCCTGATGTTCTAACCCACAGGGCACCCCTCCTCTCCGAGCCCACCCAGGATGGGACTGAATCTTGGTGAGAAGATGATGGAAAAGGACCAGAGCCCCAGGGAGGCTCCTGCCAGCCAAGGCCTGGGAAACTGAAGACATCACATGAACAGCGTGAGGGTGGAGGGGCTCAGAGCAGCATCTTCAAGGCAAACCTCAGTCTGGGTTACCGTGGTAACCATTCAGGGCCCGTGGTGGTGGAGAAGAGGAGACCACTTACCCTGATCGCAGTAGGGTCCCCCGGGACTTTCCTCCTCCTTTCTGGGGTGCACTATGAAAGGGGCCACAACTTTGAATACATAGTTGTGTTACACAAACTATGATCTTCACAGCAGCCCCAAGAAGTGGGTAGCACGTCCCCACTATGCGGAGGAGGGAGAGCTGAGACTGAGAAGCCACAGCTCCCCACAGCCACACACCAGGGGAACAGAACGGGCCTGACCTCCACTGCTCACCACCTTGGGCCCCGGCCCCAAAGGAAGTCCCTCAAGTCACACTTCTGTGCGTGGGACTGTAACCACGCTTGTCTGCATTCAGCTAAACCATATCCCAGGCCAGGGAACAGGATGGTGGCCACTTGTCTGTTGGTGTCAGATAACTGGGAAAAGTGGGGGCTTGCACCTCGCACTTCCTCCATGGACCAAGGCCGCTGCATTGTGGAGTTTGCTCAGAGGATACAGGAGCGAGTGGGGAGAATGCCACCCCTGGCCCGCTGCATTGCTGTAGGTGTGCCCCTGTGCTGGGGCCACCTGCACCCTCTTGCAAGGTGGGAGGAGCTCAGAATACCCGACCAAACCCACCAAGAAAACTCACTAAGGACAGGGCCAGCTCTGCCTCCCAACGGCAGAGGGGACACCCTCCTGGGGGAGAGAGGGACAGTCCCCAGGCAACTCGGCTGTGCATGTGGCTGGGGCACATGGACAGCTCACTGAGGTTTGAGGAAATGTGCGTCTGGAGAGAGGAAAAGGGAGGGAGCTGGTGGCGGGCTTGTTTAATATTCTCAGAATCAGATGAAAAAGGACTGATCTAGAGTCTGCAAGTGCAGGACCTCAGGGGCATCTGTTCCCACCCTGCGCCCTGCAGGGCTGGGCTCTCACAGTCCCTGAGAGGGGAGCAGCCCCCCTCCACCCCTGTGTTCAGGCATGTGTGAGAGGAAGACACTACCTGACTTGCTGTGCGATCCTGGGCAAGTCATGCCCCTCCTCTGGGACTCAGTTTTGCCATCTGTAAAATGAGACATGGCTGAGAGCCATGCAGGATGCAGGGGACAACATGGGAGGAGAGAAGGGGGAGGGGACCTGCAGGTGCTGGTCCTCCCCTGTCCAGCCGGCTCGGGCACACCTGTGAGGGGCCTTCCCAGCTCCCAGCACAGTAAGGGAACTGCCATGCAAAGGACAGAATTAAAATCTGTACCGTCCGTGCTGGGACACAGGGCCAAGGAGCCTATGGAGGGCAGAGAAGGCTGGCGAGGGTGGGTTCCACCTTGCAGAGGCACTGCTTGCAGGGGCTTGAGGGGGGCAGGGTGCCCAGAGACCCAGAGGAACCAGCAGGACTAGAGAAGGAGCTGACGTAGGGCCTGACAAGGGGCGGCTCCCCCATCAAACAGTAGGGCCTAGACCAGGACCCCCGCTGGGCTGCCCAGAGGGGACAAACAAAAAGACGTCACAGACCCACAGTCCTAAGAGGGTGTTTAGTGCCTCTGTAACCCACCTGGGTCTGTGCATGTGTGGTGGGTGTGCATGTGTGTATGTGTACATGTGTGTATGTGAGTGTGCTTGTATGTGTGCTTGTGTTTGCACTTGGTGTGCGTGATTCTGTATGGGGCGGGGCCGTGATAACGGACATTAGGAAGGTTCCCAGTACCCAGGCAGAGCCCTGGCTCCAAAGCCCCCATTGGGTCCTGGCTGCCTGCACTGACCACCAAGGGGGGACTCTCACAGTCTCCCTTCTGGGCAGAGCTGGCCGGAGCCTCTGGGTGGATCTCTGCCAGGTGTCCTGGCTCGCACTGCCCCCCAGTGGCCATCCTCGGCGCCCAAGGACCTGGGGCTGGAGTGGACAGAGAGCTGGCCGACCAAGCCCCAGAGTAGCCACGGCCATACACAGTTCTCCTCTGGGTAGGGTGCACCAGCCCCATGGCCCCCTCCAGGAAAATGGCAGCTCTTCTGGCGTGAGATGTCTGGATGACCAAGATGGTGCCCGCCACTCCCACCAGCCTTCCAGAGGGGGGGCCAGCTCCCTCAGCCCCCTCCAGTCCTCTGTAGTCCAGTCTGCCAGCAGCTCCCTGGTGGCCTTGCCCAGGTCACACCCCTGCCCAAACCTGGGCTGCCCATCTGGGTTATCACAGGTGGGGGTCCTTGCTTCTCAGATGTCTTGTGAATTTGAGACTCTAAGGACTGATCACAGGGGTCTGAGACCTGTTGTGGGGATATGGCCCCCAAGCCCCATGGGGAGGGCCCTCAAGGCCCATCTGGGGTTGGGCTGTGCATCCTCTCTCACAGCGGCCATGGGAAGGGACAGCAGCACCAGCCCACTCCAGCCTTTTGTTTAGAGAAGAAAACTAAAGGGCAGAGGGAGCCCCTCCCTGGGGCAATGCGAACTGGCCTCCACTGAAGACGGAGGAAGGCAGGCTGAGCTCAGGGCCCCCAACTGGGTGTATTTTCAAGAGTTTCTATTTCAGGAGATAGAGTACCTCAGAGAGAAAAACGCTTGTGAATGAAAGCACAGTGGCCCTCAGGCCAAGGTGACAGGGGCAAGTGGTCAGCAGGAGGAGGGGGGCTGTCCCACCACCAAAGTTCACCATGTGGCAGCCTCGATGTCCTGGTCAGAACTTGGCCTCTCTTACAAGGTTGCCAGATACAATATGAGTTTCTGATAAACATGAAGTATTTGGGACTTTCTTATACTAAAACATTATTTCTTGTTCATGGGAAATTCAAAAGTATCTGGTGTCCTGTATTTCATTGGCTGAATCCGGCGACCACAGCACGGTCTCTGCTCCGGGCTCTTTTTCTCTCCCTGGCACGGAGGCCATCCCGGGCTGAGGGTCCGTCCATCTCGGCCCTCCCCCCACATTTCAGACTGACTGAGGGATGGGCAGGCCACCGTCCAGGGGCTGGTGGGTGTCAACACTGCCAGGGTCATGAACACAAAAGGATGTGTGTAAGGACCCCAGCCCCAACTCCAGCCACCTCACCACGGTGACTAGATGGCCCTCTGGCATTTCCACAGGGGTTCTGGCGGAAACGCTCACTTTCAACTGAGGACCTGTGAACACCTGGCAGAAGGAACGTTATAGAGTGTTCCGGGCCCCTCCCACCTGCTCCACAGCCACTCTTGGCCCTTGTCTTCTACGTTTTGCCCCTAGGGTGACCCCCCACCCCCAGGGTTAATCACGTAGATGTTGGTTGCTGCTGGCATTGGTGGGGGCTCTGAGCTCTCCATGGACCTGGGGTCCCTAGAAGAGGTCTGAGGCCCTCATTGGTGGGAAGAGCCCATCTGCTTAGACTGGGTTAGGTCAGGGTCTCCCGTGTGCAGAAAGATGCCGTGGGTTGGCTGGGCATAGCCTTGGAGTCGCCTCTCTCCACCCACCCTTGTACCTCTGCCCCATCCCAGGACCAGGGGGGCTCCGTGGCCGCTCACAGGGCCCCCTCTGCCTGCCAGCCCCAGCCATGCCCACCAGCACAGAGCACGCATCTCAGGCAGAGATGAGACTCTTCTTTGGCAAACTGGCTGATTTCCTGAGCTCAGAGTACTGGTCAGCCCTGTTCAGACAAACACTATGTCCCAGGGACTCTGCCCAAAGTCTAGCATAGGAAACTGTCCAGCCCAGTTGCTTTCGAGAGTGCTAAGGCCCCACCTTGTACAGCCCCCCCCTCACTCAAACCCTGAAATGGTGCCGACATCCGAGGGACAAAGGCCAGGTTCCCTGTGTGGCCCTCCAGGGTTCCAAGACCTTGTCATCCTTTCTACTGTGCAGGTGACCTCATCACATGTCCTTGTTCCGCACACCAGACTCCTGGGGGTGTCCACGGCTCTACATCCTGGGTCATGAGCACCCTGAGGGCAAGGCTGTCTGTCCTGTTCAGTACGCAGCCCCAGTGCTTAGCGCAAGTCCTGGCACTGAGAAGGTGCTCAGTAAACATGATGAATCAGTCATCGCATGGTCGTCTCACGGATGGAGAACTCCTGTGTACTTTCAAGACGCAGCTGGAATGTCACCTCTCCTGGAAAGCCCTCCCTGATTGCATTTTCTCCTCTGGGTGTCCACCACCCAGGCCACAGGACCCTCTTTTGCTGGCAGTGCTTGGGAATATGAATAAAATAGATTTCTACATTTTCATATAATATATTTGAATATATGTTAATATTATATATTTATTTATGCATTCTTACTTATAAAACTATTGTTTTATATTGTATATGACATAATTATTATATTATGCTATTATAATTATATTTTATATGTAATTATAATATTTTATATTATATATTATAATTAATACTACACATTATAACTAATTATAATAAATTATATAAGTAATATAATTACATTGTGATATTAATAGAATTATATTATATATTACATGACATAACGTACATTATATATTTTAATATTTACATTTTAACTTAACTAATAACATAATTTCATATATTATAATGTATACATAATACAGTACATATATTTTATATAAATATATAAAAACAAATATAAAGAATATTTGGGGGAAAGCTGAGTTTTGAACATAGACCATGTAGAAATTAAAATTACTCTTCCAAAGTTGAATAGAGTTTTTGCAGGGAATATCCTCATTCTCCGAAGATAAGTGCTCTATTTCGCTGTCTTTGCACCTCCCAGGGGAGCAGAACAGACCCTTGGGAAGTACTGGGTTTGCACTTGAACTCTCCAGCCCTGAGGCTGCAGACAACACCCAGCTCAAGGTCCCTTTGCACAGATTACAGGAGACAGCAGCTGCCAAGTTGAGCAGCCAGTTGTCTTAACGGGAACACGGATAAGAGGCACATTTCTGGAAACGAGTGGGTGTCATCTGGCTGCGGACAGAACTGGGGAGTCGGTCCCTCAGTTGAGGCTTTGATCTTGAGTGAAGGAGGCCAACACCCTGACCAGAAAAGAGGGGAGAAGCAGGCAGCCCAATGCCCAGTCGAGGCACAGGAAGGCAGGGCCCAGCGGTGCTGGGGCAGGTGCACAGAAAACTGCTCACCCAGGAGGGAGGCCAAGAGGAGAGACGGGCCAGGGGGCCCGGATGCAACTTCAACTTTACCACCGTGCTTTGGAAAACAGACAGGAGAAGTCAATACCAGATGCGGTGAGCGCCCAGGAGCTCAGGTCTAAAGTCAGGGTCCCTGGTGCCTTGGGAAGCCTGTCACTGGTGGGGGGCGGGGTAACGGTGGATGAATGACTACCTGAGACCAGCTCCGGCTTTTGAGAGAGCATCTGCCCTCAGACCCCAGGTCCTAGACAGGACAGAGAATTTTCGTGTGTGCTGGGGAGCAGGGTCACCTGACTCCCTGTGTAAAGTGAGGGGGAACCACCAGATCTGTGCCACACCCATGAAAGCTGCCATGGCCCAGGACGGGATGCTTCGGTCCCCTCTGTGTTAGTGTCCCGGGGCTGGCTACCATAACAAAGGACCACAGACTGGGTACTTTAAAGCCACAGAAAGTACCATATTCTCATAAGAAAGTACCAAGTTCTCATGTTCTGGAGGCCTGATGTCTGAAATCAAGGTGTGGGTGAGGCCATGCTCCCCCTGGAAGCTGTAGGGCTTCTGGTGGTGGCTGCCAATCCTCAGCCCCTGCCAATCCCTGGGCTTGTAGCTGTCACTCCAATCTGTGCCCCGCCTCCGCCTGCACAAAACATTCCTCCCTCGTGTCTCTGTGTGTCCATTCACACGGCATCCTCTCTCTGCATCTCTCTTTGTGTTTTCTTTTCTTATAAGGACACCAGTCATATTAGATTGGGGTCCACTCAACCTCAGTATGACCTCATCTTAATTCATTCCATCTGCAATGACCCTATTTCCAAATAAGGTCACAGACTGAGGTACTTGGAGTTAGAACTTCAACATATCTTTTTGGGGACACAATTCAGCCATAACACCCTCCTTAGTCACCTCCCTCCGCCTCCACTTGTTTTAACTGAGAAAGTCTGTTTCAAAAACCTTTAAGTTAATGAATAAATTAATCGCATGTTCCAGTTTCCTAAATAGACCAAGTTTCCAAATGGAGAAGACGGTGCCTTTCCCGCGAGAGCCAAGGCCAAGGAGAAAGTGCCCTGGAATGAGTGTGCCCATGCTGTTCGAAGAGTAGCAATTGTCTAGTTTCCCCGTGGCCCGTGGGCTGTGCTGCTCAGTGAAAGCCCCTGTGGCCCGGGTGCGAGCCCAGGACCACCATGCATCTCTGAGGAGCACTGTAAGGCAATGGGACAATGGAGACCACCAGAAGTCACTCAGTCATCAAGCGGATGGTGGTGCCCTGAGAGGCAGAGAACTTAGGTCAAGCCAACAGCACCCAGCAGAGCTCCAGGCACTGGCTGTGGGCTGACGGGTTGGGTGGGTGACAGCACTGTCACCCTGGGCTGTAATTTCTTCTCGACAACCATTTGTGTTTTCCGGAGCCGGCTGTATCTCCTTCATGCCTCTGTCCTTCAGGGAGGCCAGCTGCTGGTGCTTACAGATGCATGGTGAATGGTCCATGAATTCGGGGATAAACAGAGTGTCTGTTATTTGCCATATCTCAAAACTGCCTCTCAGATAAAACAGTTTTAAGCAATGTATTCAGACCAGAATGGAAGCAGTGTCGATTCTCAAGGAACCATTTTTGTAACTATTCAAAAGGTTTATGTTTGCTAACCATTCAACAAGTGATGTTTGACATTTTTGCTGACATTTCATGGCTTTACGTGAACCCCATTCTGGTGAAACCCATGGTTTGTGGCACGTAAGCAACTTGCAAGAAGCAATTGATGAATGAATGAATCAATCAACAAACAGGGTCGTTTATCACAGGCCACACTGGAGCAGCTGCCTGCCTCAGACTGTAAGCTCCTGGAGGGCAGGAAACACTTCTCATTTGTCTTTCATCCTCTGGAGCTCCCAAGATGTTGAATCTATGTTTCTTGAATGAAGGAGCCAATGAAAACACATCCGTAGAAATAGGTACATTACATCCATCCTATAGATTAGACCACTGAGACCCCAAGTGACATGTACATGCTCCAACGGTGGGACCCACAAGGACAATTCCACTCTGAGTCATGCCAGGAAGCCCTGCTCGGTGTTCATTGGGTCTGTCTGCAGACCTGGGTTCTCCGGGCTGTGGCAGAAGGAGAGCCATTCCCAAGAATCTGGCCCTTCACAGTTATTTGTGCAAAGTCCTGCCCTCTGCTCAGAGAGCTCGGCCCCTTGAAACACATCCCTCTGAACTACTGTCAGGGCCATTTCCAAGCCAAGGGGACTTTTCGTGCCTTTGGTCTCTCAGGCTGGTGTGTGACACTCACAGAGGAGCCCCAGGTGCTTAAGATGGAAGCTCACCACCCTTGGCTGGGGCTGGTTGATCTCCCCGGGGGAATATGTCAGCCTTGTCTTGATTTGACAAGGAGCACATGCGTGTGTATCTTCTCGGCCACTTGCCGGGCTCTGCGTGTGCCAGCTTCAGAAAGTCACCCCTAGAAGCTGGATGGTGTGCATTAGTCTGCAGTTTTTCTTTCTGCAGCTCACGCTTCCCAAGAAAGGACTTGAGAAAACAAATAACTAAACCATTACAATCACATCAACAGAGCCTCCCCCACACACTACACTTTTTTTTAACTCAAAGTCAGTTTCAAAAACTTTTACATTAATGACTAATTTAATTGTATGTTCCAGCTTCCTAAAGGACCAATTTAAAATAATGCAAAATCCATTGGGTTTTTTAAAAAAAATGCCCTAAAATGTCTGCATTGCACCCACCTGTGCAAACAGTGGAGGACGCCATCAGCTCCAGAGCTGGATGGACATGGGTGGCTCAAACCCCCACGTCACCTCAGGAATGTCACTGGCCTTTCTGAAGCTTGTGTCCCTTGCTTGTGAAAAGAGGACGATTGTGCTCTCAGAGGCCAACAATAGGGGTCAGGAAGAAAAGTTTCACAGGTTCAACAGAACACCTGGTGGGACGGGGCACACTCCAAGGAGCCTGCTCCAATGAGGACAGATATTGTCATTAAGTCAGAAGCCATGGGTCTCTCCCACTTCAATCACCTGACTCCAAGAGCTGGGAAAGACCTTGGCAATTGTCCAGCCTGCCTTCTCATATGGGGAAACCGAGTCTCAGACAGGCCAAGGGGCTTCTGTAGTCAACAGAATAATGCCTCCCCCAAAATGTCCACATCCTAATCCCAGAAACCTGTGAAAATGGCACCTCACACGGAAAAGGGACTTTGCAGAGATGATTAAGTGAAGGCTTTGAGATGGGACAGCATCCTGGGTCATCCAGATGGTCCCAAACTAATCACATGAGCCCTTAAAAGGGGAGGGGCTTTCTTGGCGGTGATCAGAAAGAGATGCGATGAGGGAAGAAGGGTCAGCGCGATGCTACCCTGCTGACACTATGCTCCTCGGAGGATGGAGGAATGCAGGTGGCCTCCAGGAGCCGGAAACGGCCGGGAAGCATGGTCCTCCTGGTGCCTCCAGAAGGAGCCAATCCTGCCAACACGTTGATTTCAGCCCAGCAAGACCCAGGCCAGACTTCTGAGCTCCAGAACAGCCAGGTCACACGTGTGTGTCCTTTTAAGCCACACAATGTGTAGAAATTTGTGAAGCAGCACTCGGACACTAATTCAGCTTCCTCGGTGACAAAGTCCCTGTGCCAGGAGGGTCAAGACTCTGTGCCCAGGTTCCCGACTCCCAGTCCAGTGAGTGTCCTCCAGAGCGCTGCATTTTTTATCCTCCCAAAAGCTGGTCCTCGCAGCTGTCATGCCCCCTCTTCTCTCTTGGAGTCCGAAGGACAAATGCGCTCACGGTTTCCCAGCAACAAGGCTCATTCATTCATTCATTCATTCATTGTTCAGCAAATATTTACTGAGCACCCACTTTGTACCAGGTGCTGGAGACACAGCTGTGGGGGTCACAGAAGTTGCTTCCCTGAGGCTTCCTTCAGTCAGGGCTCTCAGGACGATGAAGCAGGCCCCCAAGGCCCCTGGAGGCTCCAGGCAGTCTCAGAGGAGCAATGGACAATGGAAATGTGGTCTATCCATACAATGGAGTATTATGCAGCAGGAAAAAGGAATGAATTGCTGACTGAGCTACAATGTGGATAAACTGACAGCATGATGCTGAGTGAAAGAAGCCAGACACAAAAGAGGACACACTGTATGATTCAAGTTGTAGGAAATTCCCAAAATAGACAAATCCACAGAGACAGAAGATAGACCAGTGGTTGTCAGGGGCTGGGGTGGAGGGGGTGAGAGGAGGGGAGAGTGGGGAGTGAGTGCTTAATAGGTTTGGGGTTCTATTAGTAAGGGATCTCTGAAGAAACAGAACTGACAGGATAGACAGAGATGTATAGAAAGGGGCTCATTATGAGAGATTGGCTCACATGATTACGGAGGCCGAGCAGGCCTCCACTGTGAAGTCTGCGAGCGGAAGGTCCAGGAAAGCTGGTGGTGAAGTTCCACTGAGGAGGCCTGAGGGCTCAGAGCCCTGATGGCCGGGTCAAGCAAGATGGATGGCCTAGCTCAAGCAGGGAGGGAATTCACCCTACTTCTGCCATTGTCTTCTGTTTAGGCAGTGTAGGTTTCATACTTTATCCTACACTGGGCAGTGTGGCCTCCAGAATTTCTACCTACCAACTTAAACATTTGTCTGGAAGAGGGACCAAAATTTTAAAATGAAGAAACGACCTAAGTGACCAATGGGGAGAAAAGTCTCAAACTCACTGTCTGTAGGAAACACCCTCCTGTTGGGGTTCAGGGCTCTGTGTTCACATGGCTCCATGACCCTTGTCAGCTGGCCTGGGGCAGCCTGTCCCATCGCTCAGAGAAGGGCAGGGTTGCCCAAAGGCTGCAGTCGTCCAGCTTGGGCACTGGACCACCCTGTCCAGCTTATTCATAAGAGCTGATTGCTTTAAATAAAGGCAGCCGTTTCTCTAGCTAATGTGAGGATGGTGGGATCAATTGGGTACACAGAAACAGACTAGCAAGCAGGTGGCTTCGGGCTAAAGATAAATTGTGTCCTCATGTAACTTAGGAGAGTGGGAAGTAGATAGTTCCTAATGTGCAAAGCGAGACTGTTCAGTTACTTCTTTCTGCTGCGAAGCCCAGGCTGAGGCTGTGGCCTTGGGAGCCCGGGAGACCCTCCTCTGGTGGAAAGCACTACCCCTGTTCTCCAACTGAGATCAGGCTGGTTTCTGTGGAGGTGGGGGTGGGACAAGTCCCTGCCTGCCCCGTCCCCCTGCCTCCACACAGCAGAGAGCAAAGGAAGCCAGGGGACATGCTCTCTGCTCAGGGCTGAGCGGTCACACCCTGCTCCTGGCAGGGCAGGACCTTGGTCAGAGCCCACCCCTTCCTCTTTACCTGAGGTAACCCCCTCCCCAAGATGTCTGATCCGGCAGAGCCGGCTGGACGGTGGAACAAATCTGCTGGCCACACATCTCTCCAACTTCTCAGAGCCCTGCCATGCGTGGCCTTGGCCCCTCATGTCAGCCCTCCAGGCATCTGTCCTCTCCCTCACTGTGTTGGTCTTCTTTGGAAATAATTGTAGGTTCACAGGAAGTTGCAAAACAAGTACAGAGACATTTCCTATACCCTTCACCTGGTTTCCCTAGTTACAATATTTCGTATCACTACAGTCCAACAGCAAGATCAGGAACCTGGCCTCAGCCTCACCCCCAGCCCTACTCAGATCTCACCAGGTTGTCCTACTTAGCTCGGTGGCTGTAGCCAAATACCACAGCCTGGGGGCTAAGACAACAGACATCAATGCTCACCGTTCTGGAGGCTGGAAGTCCAAAGTCAAGGTGCTGGCTGACTCAGTTCCCGGGGAGGGCTCTCTTCCTGGTTTGCAGATGCCTCTCTTCTTGCTGTGTCCACATATGGGGGAGAGAGATTATTGACACGAAAGTCCTAATGACTTTGATTAAATTTAGTTTTATATCCCTCTGAGACCTAACCTTTTCCCCGGATAATCAGCAGTCCCCGAAGTAGTATAAGACAGTAGCCCAGGCCATGATCACACAGTTGGGACCTTTAGTAGGATAAAGATAACATCTTGACCTAAGCTATGTTTTAGCTCCTGAGCCCTAAGGTAGAACGACCCCCTGGATACTTTCCCATGAGACCAGACAGAAGGACGCCGGAGCAGACCTCATAAGTGTCCTCAAGATCTGAAGAAATGATTTATTACCCTTACTTCACC
Source organism: Rhinolophus sinicus (assembly GCF_036562045.2). Lineage (NCBI taxonomy): Eukaryota > Metazoa > Chordata > Mammalia > Chiroptera > Rhinolophidae > Rhinolophus > Rhinolophus sinicus. Next base: position 3,608,710 of record NC_133753.1, on the reverse strand, counting down.
TCTGACCAATCAGCTCCATGCACGACCCCGAACCCCTAAGCCACGGTGTCTTGTGACTTTGCCCTCTAGAATCTGTACCCTACACGCCATCAGAGCGCCGGGTCTTTCAGGGCATTAGCTTGTCTGCACTCTGGATTGGCCTGTTCTCCCACAAACCTTTCTGCACGGCAAAGTCCTACTCATGAGAAACACCCATGGGTGCAGGCAGATGGACGCAAGCATTGAGGTCTGGTAACATTATCTGTCTGGGGCTGATTGTATAATGGCCTAATCCCATCAAGAGGGCTCCATCTTTAGGACCTAATCACCCTCAAAGGCCCCACCTCCTAACACATCACATGGGGGGTTAGGACTTTAACATAAACTTGGGGGGGGGACAAAAACAGTCTACAGCACAGGCATTCTGTGTGTGTGTGTGTATGCGTGTGTGTGCACGTGTGCACGAGCATGTGCATGTATTTAGTTCTATGCAATGTTATCACATGGTTAGACTTGTGTAACAACCACCACATTCAAGATATAGAACCATTATGTCACTCGCTCATCTTTATTGTCACACTCACCCCCTCTTTTCCCCTCTCCCACCTCTAAGCCCTGGCACCACCAGTCTGTTCTCTAATTTTCCCTTTGAGAATGTTTTCCCCCCCTCGGCACAAAGTCCCCCTTGTTGTGTACATCCACAGCTTGTCCGTTTTTAGTGCCACGTAGTGTTTCAGGGTCCGATGTACCAGTCTGCGTAGCCATTCACCCACTAAAGGGCATTTGGGCCTGCAGTTTCCGGCTGTCACAAATACAGCTGCTTTGAACACCGTGCACTGGTTTTTGTGTGAACAGAAGTCCTCATTTTTCCTGGGGTCAATGCTCAAGAGTGCCGTTCGGGATCATATTGTAAGTGTATATCTAATTTTTAAAGGAACTGTTGAACTTTTCCAGAGTGGCCACTTTACACTCCCAGCAGTAGCGTACAATAACTTTCATTTCTTTTCATCTTTGCCAGCATTTGGTATTATCACTATATACTGTTTTTTGTTTCTTTTAGTTTAGAATGTTCTTCAGTTGGGGGACACTTGATGTTCTTCTCATGATTGTCTCTATTTTTTAATTTGAGTTGTTCTGAGAGGCATCTCGTTGTGGTTTTAATCTACATTTCCCTAGTGCCTAAAGACAGTGCACATTTTTTTCATGAGCCCATTTACCACCCCGGATATGCCCTTTGGTGAAATGTCTGTTCCTGATTTTTGCCCATTTTCTAATTGGATTGTTTGCTTTTATACTGTTGAGTTTTGAGAATTCTTTATATATTATTGATACAAGTCCTAGGTCAGACTTAACTTATCCAGTCTGCAGTTTGCTTTTCTCCCTCTGAACAGTGTAAAAGCTCTTAATTTTGATGAAGGCCAATACAATGTGCCATTTTTTCTTTTATGGCTTTTGGTGTCATGTCTAAGAACTCTTTACCCCATCCTTAGGTCCCAAAGATTTTGTCCTATGCATTTTTTCTAAAAGTTTTATAGTTTTACATGTCTACACTTAAATCTTTGATCCATTTTGAGTTGGTTTTTATATAAGATGTGAGTTTAGGTTGAGGTTCATTTCTGGGCCTGGGGGGGAGGGGTCAATAGTTCCAGTATCCTGTGTTAAAATCTCCCCTAGTTTTAATCTTCCATGCTTCCCAGTCTGGACCCAGAGTCCCACACCCATTTCCTGGAACCTCCAGAACTCTTTGGTACCTCCCTGGGGCCCCCACTGAGCCTTCTGTCTCCTTTCAAGTCTCCCTGCCTTTTCCCATCCCAGCTGTCTTGGGGAGACAAACAGAGCCCTGCCCACATTGCCGCGTTTCTGGAGGCACACTACAGGGTCCTCCCTTTGAGGAGAAGGTGGGCTTAGCCAAGATCAGGAGAATGTTGTCGGAACAGCCTGGGAGGCACGACCGTGGACCCCTGGTTCTCCCATGCTCTGTGGCCCCATGCTTGGGGGCCGGCTATGTGATGTTTGGGGCCCTGTGCAAAATGAAACCTGGGGCTCCCTGCCAGGAACTTTTAAGATGGCAACAGAAGTATGGCCCTTCTGAGAATGGGGCCCCGTTGCACGTCCACAAAGACGGCCTTGCTTGAGAGCCCCAAGTACAGATTCGCCTTTTTGCCTAAAGAGATGGAGGCCAGCATATAAAAATGGCTTCCCTTTGCTGTCTTGTGTGGTCATGCATCACCCAAACATTCTTCATCTGCAAAAACCTCCTTTCACTGACATGAGATCGTGGGCTGCATGGGGCTGAGGAACCATCAAGATCCTTCCGTGGATGTCCACTTTGGGAAATGTCAACCGTTCTGTGCTCAGCATACCTATCTGTGAAGCGAGGGCACTGGACCCAGCGGGGCTGCTCTGGTCTATTCGGAACAGGCCAGCATCCCTCAGGATTGCCTTGGCTCGGATCTGAGGGCAGGGGAGCACAGAGAGCCCGCCCCACCCGGGCCGGAGCGCCCCGACCCTGTGCTCCCATCCTTCTGGCCCTCACACCAAACTCTGTTTTACTTCCCTCGCGTGGTGTTTTTAACAAGGATCCCACATACTTGGGCCAAACCCAGCTGTTACCCTGGAGGCCACCAATAAATCTCGTAGGCAAATAAAATTGACTGAAAATTAGCATAAGAAGCCATAAATTAACAGGATGTAATTTTATGAGTATCTCACAAACTAGTCAAAGATGTGTGTCAGCCCAGGGTGAGTCAGCCCTTTCAAGTGTCTTTCCTTATACAATGCTGCTAATTTTTCTCAAATGTAAGCAATGTGTTCTCTTCCTAAACATTGTGTTCTTTGTTCTGCCATTTGGAAAAATAAATTCCCTTTAAAGCACTGCTTTACTCAACCACAAAACAAGGCAGGGAGGCAGGATCAGAGGAGCCCCAGCCACCCCTCCGTCTAGGAGGCCCCCAGCCGCACGTTGGAGGAGACTCCAAGGTCAAGGTCATGGAGACTGGGAGCCTGGAGGCCTCCAAATGGAGGCTGCGAGTGAGCAGAGGTGCTGACTCTGATGGCTGGTGGGCGTTAGCTGGAAAAGGCTAGCGCCCCCGCAAGCTGCATCACTCGGGCTTGGCCGTGGGCACAGGGCAGGGAAGTTCCACATTTGCTGAGCACATACGCTCTGCCAGGTGCTGGGGCTCACAGGCAGGTGACCCTGGCCCACCCCCCGGACACTTAGTGTAGCGTGACCAGGGCCGCCTGGAGCACACGCGAGAGGCTCAGCCCCCACCCAAGGCTGAGAAGGTGGCAGGGGCGTAGAAGGAAGCCTTAAAGTGTAAGCCAGCACCGGCTGTAGCTGGGGAAGGCATTGCAGAGGTGAGAGGAGGCAAAGAGCTTTAGAGATTCACAGCGCAGAGCTGGGGAGACATGATTTGGGGGGTGCAGGGCCCACTGTGAGGCACTTCCCATGAGCTGTAGGTTCTACAGAGACACATGACCCAGGAAACAGAGCGGACACTGGTTCAAATCTATGTCTCCGCTGACTGCCTCCCATATGTCACAGAGACAGGCATTGGCAAAGCCAGGCTGAGGCTGTCCTCGGTGCCCAGGTCACCGAGCAATGCTCTAGGAAGAAGCTGGAAGTGCCAACGCAGCCTAGAGTTCCAGGTTTTGTTTGCCAAGGAGGCAGGTGGGTGTGGAATGTTTACAGGGCAGGTGGTTTGGGCGGGAGGTCCTCAGCGTTCAGATGGTGGCCATCTCACCTGGTCATGGGACCAGCTGAGACCCCTGGGGGCGCAGAGATACAAGAGGAGGACCTAGCACAGAGCACCAAGGGGTCACCCTTCAGAGAGCAGATGGAGGATACAGGCAGCAAAGGAGTGTGGCTGCCTGGCAGGAAAAGACTGGGACCGGGCATCCTACCCAGAAGACAAGAGCAGCTGTGAGATGACAGAAAATATGTGGGTGGTCTCAGGCCCTGGTTCTCAGCACAGAGCTCCTAAAACCCTTGGAATTTCCTTAGTGATAAGAACACTGGGATTATCTGTTTTTCCTAATATTTGCCTCTGCCCCTGGTTCCTGACACGCAGTTCCAGAAACCCTTAGAATTTCCTGGGTGATAGGAGTGTCTTTTGTTCTAATGGGGTGGAGGGGACTCCAGGTGGGCTCCGGGATGGAGGTGGTCTCCAGAAAGACAGAGCACTGATTAGAGGCTTGGAGTTTTCAGCACCCCTTCCCCACTTCTGCAGGGGGGTGGGCGGCTGGAAGTGGAGTTAATAGTCAATCATGTCTACATGAGGCAGCCTCCCTAACCCCAATAGTAGGGGGTCCAGGGAGCTTCCAGGTGGGTGAACACATCCACGTGCTGGGACCGTGATGAGCTCCAGTTCCACGGGGACAGAAGCGCCTGCACTCAGGACCTCCCCCGACCTCGCCCTGTGTATCCTTTCCTCTGTGTCCTTCGTCACATCCTTTAACACACTGACTGGTAGAGGTAAATACGTACTTCAGGCTCTGTGAGCTGTTCTAACAAATAACTTTACCTAAGGAGAGGTCAAGAGAACCTCTGATTTGTCGCTGTCAGACAGACATTGTGGGGTGACTTGGGTGTCTACCTGCAACTGGCCTCTGAACTGGGGCAGGCGGGAGGGATGAGCCCTTAAACTGTGGGATCCGATGGCATCTCCAGGGAGGGTCAGAACTGACTTAAAGTGTAGGCCATCCAGCTGGTGTGAAGAATTGCTTGGTGTGGGGAAAACACCTGGTGACCAGAAGTGTCACAGTGAGGTGTTTTGTGAGAGCTGTGGACAAAAAAAGGGACCGCGTACTAAACCTGACAAGCTCAGGGGAGCCCTACAAACTCACAAGAAAGTAACCACACGGGATGATCTGAACATAAAAAGCCCTAACTAAAAAGGGGTCCTGGCCTGCAGTCACATCCTTGGCCTGTAGCTTCCTTGACAAAGGTCAGTCTTTACCTTAAGTGAGACTGTCTATTGTCTTTTTGCATCTAAGATAACGTAGCTTGGAATGCCAGTAAACCCTTTTTACGGACCTCCCAGGGTACAACCCCCACCCAACCGAGCAGGAAACTACAGAATCCCTCCTTGCTGCTCTTGTTGATTGCCATCTCTATGTGCTGTAAAATACTAGTAACTATCCTGTACCCACCAATGTGAAAGAAGTATCTGTCTCTCCATTCTACTTTTTATCCAATCCCAGAGATTTCCCCGCTTTGCTTTCTCCCACCCCCTTAATCTACCACCAATGGATTTCATGTAACCTTCTTCCTTTGATTCTAATGTATAAAATAAGTTGCAAAATTGTCATTTTCCAGAGCAATTTCTAAATCAGTTGAGATATTTCTTCCAGGCAATTGTCATCAGTTTGGCTCAAATAGACTCTTACAAGCTTTCTCTCAGGCTGGATGCTTTTTCGACGACAGAGTGAACGAGACAAGCAGGAGGAAGGCGGGGCAGGCTTTCCCAGCAAGGACAGAAGGACCAGGAAGCCCAGATTCCACAGCATGGAGCCCCATCCCTCCCTCCACCCCCCATGTCCTCATACCAGAGGGAGTCCTTGTTCTGATGGCAGGCAGCTCTCCTGGGACAGGGGCCAGTGGGTCGGGAGCCACAGGCTCTGGGCGCTGGCCCCACCTCCTCTTCTATCACACTGTGGGGTCCACGGTCTCTTCCTCCAGCCCAGCTGCCTCAGTTTCCCTTCTGCACAGAGCCCAGGGAAAGCATCTCTGCAGGATCATTCTGGAGCAACCTGAAATCCACATGGGGTGAGCACTGATAAGTTTCCATGCCCTTGCTCCCACCACAGAAAATGCTGCCCCACCTCTGTCCACAACTCTCAGGCTTAGTGGACACTGTCAGCACCCAGGAGACCCTCTGAAGGGCAGTGGACAGAGCAGCACACTGACCCCATCCCTAAACGTTTTTTTCTTTGTTCTGAAGTCTGGCAGCCAAGGAGGGGGGATGAGTAGGCAGAACCAAAACTCCATTTGTCCCAAACTGTCACAGCTGCAGACTGCTTGTGTACCTGCTGTGTGCCCAGATGCTTTTCACATGCTCCCCAATGCCCAGAACCGGGACAAAGCACAGCCATCCACACAGAGCAGCTGAGGAAGCCAGCTGAGCTGCCCTGCGGAGTGGAGGGACCTAGATGCAGACCCACCTGGTCACCTCGTTCCTAACCCGCCCTCTTGGACCCTGAGCTCCAGGCCATGAGGAAATCTTCCTCCAAGCATGGAAAAAAGTAAACATGTCTGTATTGGCATAGAATTAACCCCTGGTTGTTTGCAGAATGTGAATGCATTCACAAGACTCTACAAAGTGGCAGAGAGGAAGTAAAGATTTATTGAAAGTCAGGCAGAGAGAAATACTGGCAAAGAAGTTTGCCAGGGCAGAGTCCAATGGAGACAGCTGCACCGATGAGGAGTGCTGGGGTTTATATTTTTCTGTGCAGGATGTAGGGTGCTTGTCAGCTTGCAGGGGGGCTGACGTTACAATTGTCTTCTCTTGGGAACTGTCCTGTTCCCCTCTCTGACAAATGTGTGCTTGCACAGGGTTGCTCTTGTGATTGGGAACTGTTCTATTCCCATCTCTGATGGCTGTTGTTAGTGTGCAGGGGGTTGCCATTGTGACTGGGAACTGTTCTGCTCCCACCTGTGATGGATGTGAGGTGCTTGTCAGCTTGCAGGTGCAGTGCTGGCCGGGGGAGTCAGGGCCAAGTGGTTAATGTTTAAGCTCCTTCCTGCCAGCTCACAAACCCGCTCCTGTTAACTCTTTGCTTGTCCCATCGATGTCTGCCTTCCTCACAGGAATGCTTGGCAGACACAGATGCTGGTCACTTCAGCGATGCACTTGGCTCCCCAAGGGTCAAACCTTGGCTCTAGTCAGACTAGAGAACAACTGCGACATGAGAGAGATCCTGGTCATCCAGGAAGCTCCTGGACCTGGCACGTGGGAGGGGACAGGCTGGCAAGGTCCCGCCTACCCACATGCTAGCACTCTGAGCCCATGGAGTTCTGGGGTGTGAGGTCAACACAAAACAGTCTCTAGGTAACTCTCCTCATGCTGGCGGGACCGGATGTTGCGTAATGGCCCATCGAGGTATCTCAGGGAGCACTAATGTCGCCCAGCCTGCCACCTTTCCTGATTCACGCCAGCTTGACACCAGGTCCTGACTCGCCTTCCCTGGATGTCCAGCTACAGGAAGAGAATGTACCCTCGTGCCCGCACAAGACCAGGCCATATGACAGGCTGTGTGTCTCACTAAGCATTGGCACGCGGGCACTGGTCCTGTGAACTTGGCTCTGGAGCATCCACATCCAGAGCCTGGAAGCAGGAAATTCTCCAGGACAATGAGGGACAACCCTCCCTCCAGCCTCCAGGCTCACCACAGGCCAAAGAAGCACGTTACTTATTACAAGCCCACACCATTGCTCCTTGTACTCTCTTCTCCTGGGTTCCTACTTTGGACAGTTCTGTCGCAAGCCCCATCACTTTCAGCCTTCTCTGTGGAGGTGACACAGAGCAGAGGGGTGTCACATGGGTCAGTGAATGGCCCGTGTAGACCACATGGGTTATCACATGGTCAGCTGCAGAAAGAACAGGGTACTTCCAGGAGAAAGGAGCTGCCCCTATATTTAGACCTGTGATTAGAAAAGGAACAGCGATTTGGAAGAGATGCGGGCGTTGGGGGCAGGGAGGGAGCTCGGCAGGATAGGCTCCCAAAAGCCAGACTGCAGGCAGATGGAGGATGTGGGGTTACTGGAGACGTGGAGTGGGGATGTATCAGTCTGCTGCTGCTGCCAGAACAAAGGACCAAGTGGTTCAAACGACAGACACTTATTTCCTCACAGTCCTGGAGGCTGGAAGTCCAAGATCCAGGTGTATGCAGGGTTGTTTTCTTTTGAGGCCCCTCTCCTTGGCTTATAGATGGCCATCTTGGTGTCATCTTCTGTGCGTGTCTGTGTCCTAATCTCCTCTGGTAATAAGGACACCAGTCATACTGGATCGGGCCCCACCCTGATTACCTCACTTTAACCTAATCACCTCTTTAAAGACCCTGTCTCCAAATACAGTCACCTGCTAGGTCCTGGGGGTTAGAAATCCAAAATATGAACTTTGCAGAGATGCAACTCAGCCCGTGACAGGGGATGAAAGTTGCAGCCAAAGAATTTGAAAACGAACATGGAACATAAAAGTTAAAAATACACCCACCCCCTACACACACATACACAATTCCTTTGGTCTGCGGGGGCTGGAGCCTGTGGGTGAACCAACAGGGTAAAGACAGCCAAACCTGACCGGTTGTTCAGCACAAGCCTTCAGCAAGACTCCCTGAGGGACAGCTGGGAAGGTACTTCACATCAAGGGCACTAATCTGAAACTAGCCAAGTATTCATCACGACTCTGCTGGTTTTCCAGGATAATTAAATAATTGCTGCCATGGTGGGTAGATCTCAAGTACCACCTCACTGTCCCACCCAAGGGCCCTCACTCTGCTCTCCATCCACCTGGATGAAGCCGTCCCTTGTTATGGACATTCAAGAAGGCGCTTGTTCTTGTCCAGACACTGCAGGACTCGGACAGCTACTTCCTGAGAGCCGGTGGGTGGCTGTCACATTTCCACCTTCTCTGGACGTGAGCCTTCTTGGGTGTATGCAGTCACCACTCCCACAGGGCGTGGGGGGAGTGGGAAAGGTGATCAGAATCTCTCAACTCTTACAACTTTTAGGATTACAGAGAAGACTAAAATCGGGGTTAGGGCCCCCAACAGAGGCTCTGCATCAGTCAGGTTAGGCGAGGTTATGCTCTAGAAACAAGCAGCCCCCACATTTCAGTAGCTTCCAACCGCACGCATTTGTGTCCCTCTCACCCCACATATCCATCTTTGGCGACTTTTCTCTTTCCCTGTTGCCTTTGCCCTGGGACCTCAACAGACAGCACAGTCCCCATGGCCTTGGGATCATGCAGAAATGCCCACTGGCTCTTAAATTTGCTCCCTGAAAGTGACATACAACACATCCACCTGCATTTCATTGGCTGGGTCCAGTCTGTGGCCCCCTTCGCATGAATGGGGTAGAGAATGCCATCCTCCAGCCGAGAGGAACTGCAAATAATTGGAACAACATAACAATCTGCCACAAGCTATAAGCATGCCCACCCACCTTCTTTACAGCCCCGAAAGGTCCCCTCCGTAGGGGAAGGCACAGGGACAGCTGGACAGGCTCCAGCACAGAAGAATGCCCCAGGGGAAATAGGTGGCCTTATACAGTTGGAGCTGGCTTTTGGGGAGCACCACCAGAGACCCCTGGAGCTGGGGGCATCCTTGGGGACCAACCTCCACATCCGACTTACGGATTTGTTTTTAAAGTTTGCATCTTAGGGTCGGGCAGCTGAGTTCATCAGACTTCACGCACATAATTATCAGCTGCCTGTTCTATTCATGTTAGCGATCTTCCCCTTTTGTTCCCAAGCCTCTGGAAAGTGTTTCATACGTGTTCTTTACTACGCCACGAATTTTGAAAGAGATGTAACTGTAGTTTTTCGGTAAGTATTGTTTCAGTTGTAAGTACATTTTGTTGTGCTATAAAACTCCTGTTTCTTGCCGTTTTCAGTCAACAATATGCCTTAAAAATCTGTCAAGCTGCTTGTTATGTATGCTGCTAGTTCAATGCTCCCCACAAGTGTACATAATTCCAGGTTCTGCACCTTGGCTCTGCTTTCCCCGGGCTGTTTTCTCCACACACAGGGCTGCCATGCAGGTCCCTTTCCGTGTCCCTGCTCCCCAGCCCCTGCACGTCCTAAGGAGGGGGGTGCTGAGCTAGGAGACACACAGCACAATACGAACCATGCTGCCAGCCCATCTCCCCACCCCCACAGCAGGGTACTGGGGTCCCATTTCCTCCTGTCTCTGCCAACATTTGCATTATCCAACTAATCTTACAAAATTGGCATCTTCTTCTTATTTTTGCATTTCCCTCCAAATTACTAGTGGAACTGAGTATCTCGTCATGTACTCATTAGCTTTTCAGATGCTTGATTCCTTAATTTGCTCATTGCTTTCTGCAGGTTGCCCATCTCTTTCTTATTGATTTGTCTGAGCCCTTGTCTGTTCAAGATAGTAACCCCTTACCACTTCCGAGTTGTAAATATCACATTACAGTGTCACCCATCTGTTAACTCTGAGTCTATGTCCCATTGACCAATCTCTTTAATGCTGATGTAGTTAAACCCACCAGCAAGTCATCCCACAGTTGTTCTGTGTGAAGGTTCTCATTTTAGAAATACCACCCCACCCCCGTCTGAAGGTCTTAAGGGTATTCTACACATTTTAAAATTAATTTTACAGTTTTACTTCTCACATATACTATTTAACCTGTTTGTCTTTACACTCACCATGCGTGTGGTAGGAGGTGCTAGGAGATCAATCTAGTGTTTTCCTCTATCAGTCAGTCAATTTTCCCTACACGGAAAACTAACTTATCCTTTCCTCTCTGGTTTGAGATTCCACCTCCATCACATACTATGTTCCCATATGTAAAGGGTGCAGTTTGAAGCTCTCTATTCCGTTTTTATTAGTAGGGCATGGTAGATGGAATGCTAAGATGGTCCCAAGAGCCCACACTGATACATCCACTGCGTACGACCCCGTCCCCTAGTCCTATGGCGGGTTGCTCCTGCAGTTGTTACTAGTCAATTGCCTTTCAGTTAATCAAAAAGATTAACCATGTGGGCTTGACAGAATCAGGGGAGCCCTTAGAAAAGGCCCGGGCCCTTCCTGAAAGACTGATTCCAAGTGTGAGTGGGCTCAGACAACAGGGAGTCTCCACTGCTGGTTCCGAAGGTGGGGCCGAAGGAATGCAGACGACCTCTAGAAGCTGAGAGCAGCCCAGGGCTGACAGTCTGCAAGGAAATGGGGTCCTCGGTCCTACAGCCGCAAGGAACTGAATTTGGCCGACATGAATGAGCATGGAAGTGTGTTTTCCCTCCCCCAGGTTCCTAGAAAGAGACAAAGCAGCGATATCTGCAATGTGAGACCTGGCCCCCGCAGAGAACCCAGCTGAGCCACACCAGACTTCTGACCTATGCAACAAACTATACAATGACAAGCCACTGAATTTGTGGTCATTTGTTACAGCAGTGAGAGCAAATCCACTCTCTTTGTAGGATGTCTCCATGCCTGATCGGACAAGCCATCCCCCACTCCCCAACCATGGGCTCTTCATTCTCGAAACAGCTTAGCAGTTTGGACATTAAGGCTTATTCATGTTTTAGAACGAGTTGGACAATTTCAAGTGTCCATAAAAAGGTCTATCTCTCCATTTTATCCATGTTTTCCTTTATGTCTGTTACAGTCTGAGTATTTGTGTCCCCCCACCCAGATTCATCTGTTGAAGTCCTAATACCTCCCGTGTGACGGTGTTTGAGGAAGAGGGTTTTGGGGAGGTGATCTGGGTTAGAGGAGGTCATGAGGGCAGGTCCTTAGGACGGGAGTGGTGTCCTCATAAAAGGACAGCAAGGAGCTTGCTCTCTCTCCCTGCCGTAAGAGGACATGGCAAGATGGCAGCCCTTGGAGAGCCAGAAAGAGAGCTGTCACCAGAACCCGACCACGCTGGCACCCTGATCTCAGATTACCAGCCTCCAGAACTGTGAGAAGAAAATACATTTCTGCCATTTAAGTCCCTCACTCCTAGTGTATGACATTTTGTTACGGCAGACTGAGCCAACTAAGACAGTGTCCTTTAAATATTTTCATTTTATAAAGTACAGCACAGGGAATATAGTCAATAATATTTTAATAAGTATGCATGGTGCCAGGTGGGTACCTGACTTACCAGGGGAATCACTTCATAAGTTATATAAATGTCTAACCACCTGAAACTAATATGATATTGAAATACTGGATGTCAACTATAATTGAAAAATAAAAAAATAGTAAAAAAGAAAAAAATGTTTTCATGTTATTGCTCCAGTTTTTCACGTCTTCTTTTGTGTCCTTTACATTTCTTAAATTTTATTTTTCCTTCTTTAAAGGTTTTCTGCATGTATTTCTGGCTTAATTTCTACATACTTCATAGTGCTTGTTCCTCTTGAGAATGTATCTTTTTCTATTATATTTCTAATTGGTTAATACTGGTGTAGAGGAAAGCCACTAATTTTAGTAAGTCCATCGTGAATTCAGCAATCTAGCTAAACTCTACTATTAGCTCTAGTCCTTTTCTGTTCATTCTGGTGGGTTTCCATGTAGATGACATGCACTCTGCACACACTGACGGCCGTGTCTCTTCCCTCTGCCCTCCGTGCCCTTTCATTTTCTCATCTTAGGGCATCAGCCACAGCCTCCTGTAAGTGCTTCATTAGCCGTGGTCCAACATTGCAGGAAATGAGTCTAGAGTTTATCTACAGAGCAGGTTTTCTGTAAACTTTTAATACACAAAGTCTTCACTGCATTAAGAATGTTCATTTCTATTTATAGTGTCCTGAGAATTTTTAAAAAATCACACAATGATGTTGAACTTCGTCATATATATTTTGCTGCATCTGTTGAGAGTCATCTGCTCCTTTAGTCCAATATTATGGTAAATAACATTGATAGACTTTCTCGTGTTAAACTGGTCTTGCACTCAGGAATAAACTTGACTAGTTCATTTTTCAAAATTCACTGCAGGGTTAATTAGTTAGCAGCTTATTTGGACTTTTGCCTCTATTTATATAACTGAAATAGAACCTTTTTTTTTTTTTTTTTGGTACAGGCCCTATCTGAACTTGGAATACGTGTTATTTTAGCCTCATAGAATGAGTTGGGAAGATTTCCCTTATTTCTGGAACAAGTTCTCTAAGAGTATTGATCTGATCCTTAACTCTTTCATAGAACTCTCACCTAAAGCTATTAAAAGACTGAGAATTTTTTGAAGGGGATGTCTTTGCTATTTCAGCCTAAGAGCTTCTGTTGTTCCAATCCTCCAGGTTATGGGTGTCCAAACTGCGGCCCGCGGGCCAACTGCGGCCTGCGGTCCATTGTTAATTGGCATGCAGCAAATTCCAAAAATATATTTAGTTTACTTAAATAAACCAGGTGAGGCAATACTTACTTCACCTCGAGGGAGTGGCCCGGCTGTTTGTGTATTTTACCGCATACGGCCCTTGGTAAAAACCGTTGAAAAAAGTTTGGACTCCCCTGAACTATGTCTTTGTTTTATTTTTCTGACTGCTTGATCTATTAATCAGTTTCGCAGAGGGATATTTTTAATGACAGTTATGATTGTTGATTTACCTAGTTCTTGCCAGTTTCTTTGGTTGTGGCTTCACATATCCCAATGTTATCTTTTAGGAGAACAAATATGTTCGTGATTGTTTCATTTTTCCACAGTACTCTTTCATAATTTACATAAAATGAAATGCACAGATTTCTAAGTACCCAGTTTGATGAACTTTGGCAGATGTGCACACCATGTACCCAACTCCCAAATCAAGATAGAGAACATTTTTGTCACCTCAGATAGTCACCACATGCCCACTCCAGTTACTGTTCTAACATGACCACAATCACTAGTGTTCCTGCTGCAGGACTTCTGGTGAATGGAATCGTATGGTAGGTACTCGTTTGTTTTAGGTTTATTCACTCAACACAATGCTTTGGCTCTTCATTCACATTGTTGCATGTATCAGTCATCCACTCCTTTGTGCTGCAGAGTAGTTTTCTGCTGTATGAATAAACCACAATGTGTTTATCTGTTCTCCTGTTGATGGACATTTGGGTTATTTCCAGTTTTCAGTTATTATGAATAAAACTTCTATGAATCATTTTGTACAAGTATTCTATGGTTTTATGTTTTCATCTCTCTTAGGGAAGTACCTATGAGTGGAATTGCTTGATCAATGCATAAGTATATATTACTTTTATAAGAAATTATCAAACAATTTTCCAAAGTGGTTGCAGCATTTGACACTTTCACAGCAATTTGTGAGACATCCAATTGTTCCATGTCCTCAGCAACATTTGATATTGTCAGTTTTTAATTTTAGTCATTCTGTGGGTATGAAATGGATTAAACTCATTGTGGTGTTAAATTGCATTTCTCTGATCACTAATAACGCTAAGTACTTTTTATCAACATGTCAGCCATTGTAAAATATCTATGCAAATCTTTTGCTCAGAATTTATAGAGCTATCTTTTAAGTTTTGTTTTGTTGGAGCTCTGTATATATTCTGGAAATAAGTCCTTTTCCAAATCTATGTACTGTAAATATTTTCTCCCAATCTGTTGCTTGCATTTTTACTTTACTAAAGGAGTCTTTTAATGAGCAGAGCAGAAATCTTTAATTTTTATGAAATCCAGTTTATCATGTTTTTTCTTTTATGATTACCATTTTTGGAACCTATGTAAGAATTTGTTTGAGATCAAGATCTCAAAGATATTATCCAATGACTTATCTTTTAAATTTAGGTCTATGATCTATATCAAAATAATTTTTAGATGGCATGAGGTTGGAATCAAGATTCATTTTTTTCCCATATGGATACTAAGTTGTTCCAGTATCATTTGTTGGTAGAAAGTTTCAGTTATGTAAGATGACTAAATTCAAGAGCTCTGCCTATAGTGGGCAATAATGTATTATACACTTAAAATGTATTAAGAGCTCTTCACACACACACACACACACACACACACACACATACACACAAAGGGACACAAGGAAACTTCTGGAGGTGATGGATATGTCTGTTACCTGATTGTGGTGATGGTATCACAGGTGTTTGCATATGTCCAAACTCATCAAATTGTATACATTAAATATGTGCAGTTTATTGTATATCAAGTATACCACAATAAAGCTGTTTAAAAACAAAAATAAAAGTATAAAATTCCAGTTTCCTTGTACAATTACATTGGAGTTTTCATGATATTTCAATTGATCATATATATGTGAATCTATTTCTAGACTCTATATTCTGCTACATTGATCTGTTTGTGTAACCACACGCTAATACCATACTGAAATACTTACAGTAACATTATATCGTATTTCCCCGAAAATAAGACCTAGTCGGACCATCAGCTCTAATGTGTCTTTTGGAGCAAAAATTAATATGACACCTGGTATTATATATTATATTATATCCAGTCTTATAGTAAAATAAGACCTGGTCTTATATTAATTTTTGCTCCAAAAGACGCATTAGAGCTCATGGTCTGGCTAGGTCTTATTTTCGGGGAAACATGGTAGCAAATTTTTTTTTTTTAATTAAATTTATTGGGTAGCAATTTTTTTTTCCCCTTCTTCTGCCTCCCCCTGCCACTCCAGTTCAAGCCGTTGTTTCTCAGTCTAGTTGTGTAGGACGCAGATCCCTGGCCTGTGCTGGTATTATGAGCCTTGCGCTCCCCCCCGGCGCAGGCAGTCGGTCGTTGGTTGGCTGCTCATAGCAGCTCACGGCAGCTCTCGCGGGCTGCTGGCTACTCACAATGGCCACCGGCTGCTCCTGGCAGCACAGTGGAGCCCACGCTGACCTCTGGCTGCTCAGGGGCAGCCCAGCTCCAAGGAGAGACGTTGTTCACAATCTTAGCTGTAGAGGGCACAGCTCACTGGCCCATGTGGCAATCGAACTTGTGACCTCAGCCTTAGGAGCACAGCGCTCCAACCATCTGAGACACCAGGTGGTCCACAGTAGCAATTCTTGAAACCAAGTGGTGTAGGTCCATCAACATTGTTCATCTTTTACATTCTTGTGTTGGCTATTCTAGGTCCTTTACATTTCCATATAAATTTTTGAACAGCTTTATTGAGATATAACAATTGACATACAACTAACTGCAAATATTTTAAGTGTACAATTTGATAAGATTTGATATATGTATACACTTGTGAAAACATCAACCACTATCGAGAAAATGAATACATCTGTCATCCCCAAAAGTTTACTTCTTCTTAATAAATTCATACTTCTAGTATGAAATGTCCCTCTTTATCTTTGTTAAAATCCATTTACATCTAATGTGGCTACGGATATGGTCGGGTTTAAATAAACTGTCTTGCTATTTAATTTCTATTTGTTCCCCTTGTTCTCTTTCTTTGTTTCTCCTGCTTTAATCAAATACATTTAGCAATCCAATCTATCTCCTATTTTGGATATTTAGGCACATACTAAGATATTTAGACCTTTGCATTATTCTTTTCTGTGGTTACTATGAAAATTACAATAGGTAATCACATTTACCTCAAATTAACATTATACCACTTTATATATAAGAATCCTTACAACAATATGTTTTTATTTAACCCTCTCCCATCCTCTGTGCAATTTTATTATTTTATTTCTACATGTAATAAATTCCACATTACTTGTTACAGTGCAATAAAAGCAATCATTTGTTTCAAAGAAATTAAGAAAAAGTTTCTTTATTTACCATATATTTATTATTTTCAATGCTCTTCATCCCCTCCAAAAGGTCCAAATTTCTACCTAGTATTCCCTTCCCTTCATGCTAAAAAAACCCTTTCATTAACATTTCTTTTTCTTTGTTTTCAATTTTTGATTTCAGGAGTCTTTTACACTTTTGTTTTTAAACAGCTTTATTGTGGTATACTTGATATACGATAAACTGCACATATTTAATGTATACAATTTGATGAGTTTGGACACATGTAAACACCTGTGATACCATCACCATAACCAAGTTAATAGACATATCCATCACTTCCAAAAGTTTCCTTGTGTGTGTGTGTGTGTGTGTGTGTGTTAAGAACTCTTAATAAATTTTTAAGTGTATAATACAATATTGTCTACTACAGGCAGATCGCTTGAATTTAATCATCTTACATAACTGAAACTTTCTACCAGTTGAGCAACAATACCCATTCCCCCCCTTCTCTGAGCTTGGATTTTGAAAGCAGCAAGAGAAAAGTGACTTATCATGTACAAGGTAGCTTCCGTGAAACTATTAGATTTCTCAGTGGAAACCTTGCAGGCCAGGAAAAAAGTGAGACGATATACTCATATATTAAAGGCAAAAACTGCTAACCAACAATACTTTACCCAGCAAACTGTCCTTCCGAAATTAAGAAATAAACACTTTCCCATATAAACAAAAGCT
Source organism: Rhinolophus sinicus (assembly GCF_036562045.2). NCBI lineage: Eukaryota > Metazoa > Chordata > Mammalia > Chiroptera > Rhinolophidae > Rhinolophus > Rhinolophus sinicus. The sequence continues at coordinate 3,591,639 of NC_133753.1, read as the reverse complement.
GAGGTAGTTCATCGCCACTAGACATGCCTTACAAGAAATGCTAAAAAGAGTTCTTTAAGTTATTAAATTGTTAATGTGGTGTGTCACATTTATCAATCTATGTATGTTGAACCACCCTGCATCCCAAGGATAAATCCTATTTGATTATAGTGTATGATCTTTTTAATGTGCTGTTAATTTAGCTGGGTAGTACTTTGTCGAGGATTTTTGCATCTATGTTCATCAGGGATATCGGCCTATAATTTTTTTTTCTTATAGTGTTCTTCAATCTGGCTTTGATATGAGAATAATGCTGGCCTCATAAAATGAGTTTGAAAGTGTTCTCGCCGCTTCAACTTTTTGGAAGAGTTTGATAAAAATTGGCATTACTTCTTTAAATGTTTGATAAAATTTACCCATAAAACCATCTGGTCCTGGGCTTTTCTTTGTTGGGAGGTTTTTTATTACTGTTTAGACCTCCTTACTCATTATTGGTCTATTCAAGTTTTGTGTTTCTTCATGATTCATTCTTGGTAGGTTTTATGTTTCTAGGACTTTATCCATGTCTTCTAGATTATTTAATTCGTTGGTATATAATTGTTCATTGTAGTCTTTTATGATATCAGTTGTAATGACTCCTCTTTCATTTATAATTTTATTTATTTCAGTCCTCTCTCTTCTTTTTTTTCTCGGTTAGTTTAGCTAAACAGTCCTAAATGCACATGGAACTGCAAAAGACACCAAATAGTCAAAGCAGTCTTGAGGAAAAAGAGCAAAGTTGGAGGCATCACTCTTCCTGGTTCGAAACTACATTACAAAGCTGTAGTAAAATGACATGGTACTGGCATAAAAACAGACATATAGACCCATGGAACAGAGTGGAGAGCCCAGGAATAAACCCACATATACATGGTCAACTAATCTTTGATATAGGCACCAAGAATATACAATTGGGAAAGGATAGATAGTCCCTTATTAAATGGTGCTGGGAAAGCTGGGTAACCATATGCAACGGAATGAAACTAGACCCTTATCTTACACCACACACAAAAATTTACTAAAAATGGATTAAAGACTCAAATGTAAGACCTTAAACTCTAAAACTCCTAGACTAAAACATAGAGAAAAAGCCCCTGGACACTGGTCTTAGCAATGATTTTTTTGGATCTGACAAAAAGTACAGGCAATATAAGCAAAAATAAACAAATGGGACTATATTACACTAAAAAGCTTCTGTATAGGAAAGGAAACAATCAACAAAATGAAAAATGCAACCTACAGAATGGGAGATAATATTCACAAGCCATATATCTGATAAGGGGTTAATTCAAAGTATATAAGGAACTCAAACAACTCAATAGCAACACACACACATATCAACTCTCTCTCTCTATATATATATATTTATATATATATAACAACTCAATAGCAATATATGTATATTCTGATTTAAAAATGGGCAAACGACCTGAATAGACATTTTTCAAATGGTCAACATTTGTTCTCACCATAAATCGTTCTCACCATCACTAATCATCAGGAAAATGCAAATCAAAAATCACAATGAGATATCACCTCATACCTGTTAGGATGGCTGTTACCAAAAAGACAAAAGACAACAAGTGTTGGCAAGGATGTGGAGAAAAGGGAACCCTGTGTACTGTTGGTGATCATGTAAATTAGTGCAGCCACTATGGAAAACAGTATAAAGTTTCCTCAAAAAACTGAAAATAGAACCACCTTATGACCCAGCTATCCCACTTCTGGGATCTCAAAGAGATAGTTATGCTCCCATGTTCCCTGCAGGAAAATTCACAATAGCCAAGATATGCAAACAACCTAAAGTGTCCGTCAGTGGATGAAAGATAAAGAAAATGTGATATTAATATATACAATGAAATACTATTCAGATATAAGAGAAGAAATAAATCCTGCCGTTTGGGACATGCTAAACCTGGAGGGCTTATGCCAAGTGAAATAAGCCAGATATAGCAAGACAAATACTGTGTGATCGCATTTATGTGTGGAATCTAAAAAAGTCAAACTCTCAGAACCAGTGAGTAGACGAGTAGTTACCAGAGGTTGGGGGAGACAGATGGAGAAATAGATGTTGGTCAAAGGGCACAAACTTCCAATTATAAGATGATAAGCTCTAGGGGATCTAATACACAACATGGTGGTCATAGTAACAATGTATTGTACACTTGACATTTGCTAAGAAAGTAGATGCTAAGTGTTCTTGCCATCAAAAAAAAAAAAAAAAAAAAAGCTGAGGTAACAGATATGTTCATTAATTTGGTTGTGGAAATCATTTCACAACATACACATATATTAAATTACCGCACTGTACACTTTAAATACAGAAAAGTTTTATTGGTCAATTCTACTTCAATAAATGTGGGTGGGGAAGAGCCAAAAAAGTTCAAATAATATGACAAACAAAAATAGACAATATAATAAAATGTGACAGGACTGACACGGAGGTGAAGCCGAGGGCAGGAACGGTCAGCAGACACAGGAAGGGGAGGACACTCGAGGGGGGGAGGTGGTAGCTGAGCCGAGTCTTAAAGGATGAAGAGGCACAAGGGAGGGAGGGGGCGTCCTGGGCAGAGGTGCCATCCTGCGAACGGTGTGGAGGGCTGTGTGTGTGATGGCCGGACCTACCACTTTGCTGGAATAGGAGGAGTAATTAAAGGGAGACGGGCCCAGACACACAAGGGGGCCGGACTGGGAAGGAGGTCTAACCTGCGGGCAGTGTGATGGAGAGAAGTGCTCAGATCACTCTTGCACATGGTGGGCAAGGACGCCCAGGATTTGAGCTCTGCCATTTGGCACAGAGTAGGCATCCGTGAATGCTTACCAAACGGAATGAATGAGTGAGTGAGCTGTTTGTCTGAGTCTCAGTCTCCGCATCTCTAAAAGGAGGAGGCTGAGTGACTTTCTGGTTCGTGCAAGATGGTGGCAGGATGGTGAGTTATCACAGGTTGCTGGCTCTGTCCCCTGAGCCAACGCCTGGAGATGCCACATAAGGGAGACGGTGGCTGATGGGCCTGTCAAGCTTTGAGAACAGCCGTGGTCGGCCCCAGACTGCACCCCAGGAGGAGCCTGGCCAGGCCTGGACTCCAAGTCTCCTGCCCTACATTCTGGGGTCCTCCCCATGCTTCACTGCCTCCCATGCCGGCACCTTCAGTGCCAACAGGGATGCTGGTCTTTTGCCTGCTAAAAGCCTGGGACAGGGGCACAGCAGGGTGGTGGCAGGACCAGGGGAGACGGGCACTATTCCTGCATGGAATTGGCTGTCTGTGTGGAAGTAAAAGAGAAAAATGCTGGTGGGGCGGTGTTTCAAACCAACAAGGGCAGTGGGAATGGGGAAGGAAGCAAGGCACCAGAAAACACAGGCTATAAAAATACTATCTCCCTGCCCAGCGGTGACATGGGACTCTGGGGACGGGAAGCATCCCACAAGTAAACAAAAATACAAGGTCCCCTGCTCGTGTAACAGGATAAGATGGAAAACACATTACATGATGAAACCCGATTTAAAAGGCGCAAGTCCAAACAAATAAATTAACTGAGCATGTTATGAAACAACTACAGAGTACCCACAGCCCGCGCCCCCCCCAACCCCCCCACTCCAACTAGAGGTCTTCTTTCTGGCTCGAACACTAGGGTTTGGGCCAAATATAAATGGCTTCAGAGTACAGTGCGTGCCTTCGGACCGAACCCGGACGGCTTTATTATGTGCGTGGACTCCATCAGCAGGGCCCTCTGGCGGGCGTCCCCAGCCCAGCAGCCTTCCTCGCTCCCAGATACAGAAACAGGACTGCTCTCTCCTTCTCTGGAGGCCGCTGCCCCACAGGCCTGCCTGTGGCCAGGCCCTCTGCACACGGGTATATGTGTGACCTGCTGGCGTGTGGCTGCTGTACTCCCAGACTGCTTTCCTTAGCTCCGACCCACACACCAATCTCCTTTTCAAAAAGCTGCCCCATCTCCAACCTCTTGTCCCTTCTGCCCACCTTTCCCGAACTTCCAAGGAGACACCTAAGAGATCTGCTCTGTCAAGCAATGCTGCCCCACCAGTCCCCAGCCAGCTCTGCTCCGCCTCCAAGCATCAGTGTAAGTGATACCCCTCCAGGAAGACACAAAGTACATTCCCTGTACATCCTAATCTTGGAAGCTGTGACTAGTGACTTACAGGGGGTGGGGGCGGGGGGATTAAGGGCACAGATGGCATTAAGGTTGCTCATCAACTGACCTTACAGTGGGGAGGTGACTTGGCTACAGGTGGGACTCAGTGTGATCACAGGGCCCCTCGCATGTGAGTGAGGGAGGCAGGTGCGGCAGGACTCAGCCCCACATTGCCGGCTCTGGAGGTGGGGAAGGGGCTGCTAGCCAAGGAATGCATGTGGCCTCTAGAAGCTGGAACAAGCAAGGGAACAGATTCTCTGCCCTGGAGCCCGCAGAAGGAACACTGTCCTGCCAGTACCTTGCCCTTAGCCCGGAGGTCATCTCAGCCTCCTGACCTCCAAACTGTAAGGTGACATGTTTGTGTTGTTTCAAGCCTCTGAGTTGATGGTGATTTGTTGTAGCAGCAATAGGAAACTCCTACCAAAGCCCTCTCCCTACTCCGCCAGGAAGGGGTACGTGATCCCTCTGGGGGTTCCACACATTTTAGAGCAGTTTCTGACAGTGCTATTTTGACTTGGGACATTACATAACGGCTAAAAGAACAAATCAATAAGCTGGCAGCTTTTAAAGCGTGTCTGGTAGAGTAAGATCCTGCAGGCCCAAACTTCACCCTCTGCCCTCATTCTGTCCTCTACCCCCACACATGACCTTAACAGTGACAGGGCCCGCTTTCTACCTGCGATCTAAATTTGATTTTGAAGACACATATTATGGAGCCACAACGCCGTGGCTGCCACCAAGCCCTGCAGACAGAAACCCACGTGAACTTGGACTGGGCCGGGGTCGCAGAGGGGGCTGCTTGCATCACATGGTGATGAAACGGATGTGGCCAGTGTCCTGCTTGGTGCCCAGCTCTTATGGCACCTATGGCACCATCTAGAACCATGTTTGTTCCACCATCTCCCTGAAGGCAGGGCTGGCAGCTGACTGATCACTGCGTCTCTGAGCTGGAGCTGACACCGAGTAGGTCCACAGCATCACAGGGTCCTTCTGGAGGACACCCTTCCAGCAGGCCGCTCCCATTTCCCACTGTGGCACCCCTGCCGGCCGGTCGGCTTCTGCATCTGGGCTTGCCCACAGAATGCCTGCTTCCAGAGCTGCCTGCCCCAGTCTGTCTTTTGTGTCTCTAGGACCCAGCTCCAGGACAGGGGCCCCACGAAGGTCTGTAGAGTGGGGGTCCCCAAGGCAAGGAGGATGCCAGGCACAGGCAAGGGCGCTACTGATGAGCGCTGGAATTGTGGCAGTTTCCATGCTATTATATTTGCATTATCTGTCCTCACTTCCTGTTAGCTTTGCCCGGGTTTGTTTGTTGCTGAATGAAAGCAAAGAGCGTGTGCTCTGTGCTTACTTCTCTCATGGCGCTTACCACACTGTAATGAGAGTCTATGAACTCTCCTTGGAGTCAGGCTGGTGCTGGGAGTGGACCCCATGTCCCCAGAGTCAGTGGTGGGGACAGGAAGTGCAGTTCAGGGGACTGCAGCACTGCCCTGTGGAGGGCACCTGACCCACTGGCCTCCCAGGTGCCGGAGGAGGTGGAAGTCTAATGAGCGAGGAAATGGCCAGTCTTCCTGTTGTATCTTAAAGGAAGAACCAGCACCACTCTCTCTCGTGCCAACATGAGCCACTTTGTGTCTGGGGCTGGAGAAGACTCCGAATGGGTGTGATAAGCCCCCTGAAGACCGCGCTGCCTAAGAGCAAAGTCGGTCAATAATTGTCAAAACCGAAGCATGGCTTGCTGCGACCCCTTCCCCAGGCCTCTCCAGTTGTCACAGAGTCACCAGCAGCAGCTCTCAAGGCGATGGCCACCCCTAGCAGCAGGGAGGAGAAGGCCCGTGCCTCCCTGCCGTCCCCACTCCCTGTGGAGGCAGGCTGGACTTCTGGATCATTCCTTCCACACCCAAGCAGTGAAGTGAAAATCAGAGAGACGTCACTCCCTCCGCGTCGTCCCTGCCCTCAGCCCCTGAAATGGACAGATCCTTAAAGGAATCTCTTGGGAGGTCAGACGGACAGAGCAAGTGAAGGTTGGGATGCAGGAATTCCTCCCAAGGAGCAAAGGAACCAGCGTGGGCAGCCAGCAGGATGATGTAACAGGTGTCTGACGAGAGGGTGTGGATGGTCCGTGAGGACCTGTGGTCAGAACAGACTGCCTGCCCCGGACGCCTTCTGTGAGGTGGGGAGAGAGAGTCAAAAGTGATCCCTAAAAAAGCATGACATGCAGCTTTTACCCAGAAACCTCTACAGGGAGCAGCACATCGCGGGTCTGACAGTGAAGGTGGAGAGAGGGCCCTTGGCCAACTGCAGGCAAAATAAAATGTGAACCCACCCCGAGTCTTGTTTTCCATTTACCTGTACAGTTCCCAGGCTGAAAATTGCACAACCAAATTGTATCAACAGACAGTGAAACAGATTCTCTGACACAAATACTGGTCAAAAACATGGTTGTACTTTGCACTCCCAATTACACCTAAGTGCATCACAAAGAGAAGAGATAACCTTGGCCGCTGCACTTAGTGTTTACCAAGCCATTTTTGGTAAACAGGGGACTTAGCCGACTTTTTTTCCCCCAAGCCAGCAGCCTCAATATGTTTCTAGTATAACAGATAAAAGCATTTTCTTGAAACCTCCAGGAAATTAATGGCTCCTTTTTTTCTGGCCCACCGATGTAAGGGCGCTCAATTACCTTACACTGATTAAAGACAAGCGTTTCTGCCTCTAGGCAAGGAGCAAGGAAAAGAAGACATGAACCCCTATTAGTAAAAGGGGGTAGTGATGTAAGCGACGTAGACAAGTTGGATCTGATTTTCTACTTGAGTGTGGCTTGCAGATGCCACAAAAGGGGCTCTGATGGCCCTGAGACCACATCTGCCACGAGGCTGCCTTCAGAGAGTTCTTAGCAGGAGATAAAAAGCGACAGTGATTTACTAAGGACCCACTGACACTTTCGTCTAATTCCCAACCTAAATGTGCCCTGCAAGGTAGGAGGTGTGGACACCCTTTTCCAGCAGCAAGAACAGACAGGGAGAGCGCGTCTCGTCCCTGAGGTGTGGGCGCAATGAGAAAGCACACTGGGTCCGTGGTGTGGACCGGTACCGGCTCAGACGGAGCTCAGCACCGCCCAGGCAGCGACTGATTTACTGGGTAACCAGAGGTCTGCAGAGTTAGGGGTAGCTGCTAGGGGTGAGGGTGTCTGGGGGGTCAGTGGCCACTTATCTCCTGCCCATAGCACTGGTGAACACATACTCACACACGCCCATACATGCAGCACACATGCAAACTCACACACATGCACATGCAACACACACTCACACATGCATGCATGCACGCACACAACATGCACACAGCCGGAACTGTCATGGGGAAACTCACCCCCACCACCCCCTGAGAAAAGAGGAGGGAGGCCGGATGGTGTCAATGGAAAGCAGGCCGGGCTTGGGGAGGGAGGCTGACTTCAAAGCTGGGCTCTGCCTCTCAGCAGCTTTGCCACATGGAATCAATCTCCCCGCCCCTCCCGGTACAACGAAGGGCTGCCCAGGATAATTTCTAAGGTCCCTTTGGTTTTACATCCTATGATTCTATTAACACTGCCAGTGGATTTTAAATGCTAAATGGAGTCCGTGAAGGCTGAATATTTCTGGAGATTTAAAATGTCTCTCTACTAATTGAAACTAATTCTCCCAACTGCGCATTAAAAGCCCCAGGCTGATTTTTCTATTTGATGGGCCCTGACAAAGTGGCACCCTGACTGAGCGGCCGAGCGTGCGCTCTCCCGCAAGCACTCTGCTAATTTGTACTAATGCATCTTTCCTTCCCCTGCAAGCCCTGGCCGAGGCCATCCCCACATCCTAGGCCACTTAAATCTCTTAATGCACTGCGCCTCTCTCCTCTCCTCTTTCTCTCCTTAGAGCCTGGCAGACTAATGGCAGCAATCATGATGACGAGCATTTAACAATGACGGGCCCTGCTCGCAACAGAATGCGGTTCTTCCTCAGGAGAAGGACATTTACATCCCACTGACGAGGTGAGCGGGCTGCATGTCTGCAGACGAGGCTGTCAGGAGCTGGAAGCAGCCTCAAGACCATCAAGGGGAAACAGTGGTAAAGATGGCAGAGAAGCCGGGCAAACCTGCAGGGGCTCTGTATTCTCCTTCCCCAGCTCTGGGAGCCACAGAGCCTCTGAAAGTGCTATGTGCCACCCCAACGGTATTGAGTTTCGAGCTGTTTCAATACATGAAAAGCCAATTTCCATGAAACAGTATTTGCCCTCGCTTTATGAAATGCATTCTTTTTTAATTATACTAAAATATACATAACATAAAATTACCACCTTAACTGCTTTTAAGGGTCCAGTTCAATGCCATTAAGTACATCCACACTGTTGTACCACCATCACCGCTATCCCTTTCCAGAACTTTCTCATCATCCCAAACAGAAGCTCTGCACCCATTATACAGTGACTCGCCATTCATGCCCCGAACCCCTGGGGTTGCAAAGCCCTCCTATGTCTTCTGATCCATTCTGGTCTATTGCATGAAACAAATGCTAGTCAGGATGTAATCACAATCTATACTTTGAAAAACTGCACACCCCTCATTCCAGTTGGGGAAACTGAGGCACAGAGCGGGGACATAACCTACCCCAACTGTACAGAGAGCCAGAGGCCATGAGGGCGGTGAGGCGAATTGCCGGACGCCAGTCCCAATGATTTTTGACTTTTGCTGTGCTTTATGCATGGCCAAAACCAGTTTGTCTGTTCCTTTCTTTCATAGGAAATTAGGAAGGTACGTTAATACAGAAGTGAAGAGAATGACATACAGACACTTGTATGGCCACCATCTAGAATTGACAAGTGTCAATAATGTGTTGCAGCTGCTTGACATTTTTATAAAACAAATGGAATGTTAGACAGTGCTGCCCTTCTTGTCCCCACTGCTGGGGTATCCTCTCCCTACGGGTAACCCGAATTTCATCCTTCTGAATTCGGTGTGTGTTTTTCCCAGTCTACTGTTCTCACGTTTACACCTACAGAAAGAGAGACCCATGAATAATTCATAATGTGGTCTGCAGTGTGTTTTTAAACATTTTCATAAATATATTACACAGTAAGCTTGCTTTTTCACTCAACATTATGTTTTTGAGATGTAATTGTGTTGCTATGAGTGTGTGTGTGTGTGTGTGTGTGTGTGTGTGTACTTAGGTTGTTTCCAATTTATTTTTCTATTACAAACAATGCTGTAATTATGCACGAGTCTCTCTAGGTAATAGATCTAGAATTGGAATTGCTGAGTCTTTGCGAACACGCATTTCCAATTCTAATTTTGCTTGGATACTGACAAATTGCTTTCCAAAGTGGGTGAATTAATTTACACTCCTACCAGCACTGTCTGAGAATTCCTTTCATGCCTTATCTTCACTAATGCTTGATATTGTCAGTCTTTTAAAATGTTTACCAATCTGATTAATGTGAAATGTCCTCTTGTTTGTTTTAAATCACATTGATCTGATTATTAGGGAGGCTAAGCATCTTTTCATATGTGCATTAATAATTTCCATTTTATCCTTCTGTGAATTGTTGATTCTGCTATTCTATTGTAAGGACTCGCAAACCACAGCCCGTAGGCCAAACCCAGCCACCGACTTTGATACTGCCTGTGAGCTAAGAATGGTTTTTACATTTTTAAAGGGTTATGGAAGAAAAAGAAGTGACAGATGATATGTGTCCTGTGAAGCCTAAAATATTTACTATTTGGTTCTTCACAGAAGAGGTTTACTGATGCCTGTGCTATTGGATTATTTTGTCTTTTTATTGATATATATTCTGGATGTTATCATGTGTCTGAACTAGCCTCTCCCCCACTCCCTCATCAGTGACCAAGGTCATTTGAGCATGTTAAGTTTCTCCTTTCCCAGGGTCATGGTCTATGTTTTGTTAGAAGCAGAATGTTTTTCTAACATCAAGCTTTGATTGAATTCAGAATGTATCATCTAATTTTATCTTCCTCACAAATTTTCTAAATAAAATCAATTTAATTCTCTCCACTTTGTGAAATGTAGATTATAGAATTTTGCTTCTAGCCCGGATGGAGTGATTGCTACTGAATTGCTCTCCTGTCATAAACAACTAGAAAACTGGATAAAACACATGAAACAATGGTTTTTAGACATAGAAAAACAAGCAGCAAAGAGAGTCATTTATGAAGGCAGGGAAACAAATGAAGTAAGCCTGACTGCTCTGGCCTCCTGCCTAGATGAACTTTCTGGACCATGGCACAAGGAGGGGACTAGAGCGCAGGACAAGGATGCCACAGTGGTGAGGAAGTCCAAGGATTTAAAGAAAAACATGAACACAATAAGGAATGGTACAGAAAGTATAAAAATGAATCAAATGCAATTTATAGAGATTTTTAAAGATATGAAATGAAAAATTCACTGCATAATTAACAGCAGATTTGAGATTGAAGAAATGATCAGTGAACTTGAAAAGATATAGCAATAAAAACTAAAACAAAGTGCAATACAGAGAGAAGAAAGGTTGAAAACAAATGAAGGAGCCTCAGTGACTTGTGAGAAAATGTGAAGTGTCCGACATACATATATTTGGAGACTCGAAAACAGAAGAGATAGGTGGGGACAAAAAAATATTCAGAAAAGCTGGTCAAAGTTTATCTGAATTTTATGTGGGCCATTAACCCACAAATCCAAGAAACTCGACAAATCACAAGGATAAACATACACACACGAGTCATAAAAGATATATCATAATCAAATTGCTAAAATTCACTCATAAAGGGGAATCTTAAAAGGATCCGGGAAAAAAGAAACAACACATACAGGGAACAAAGATAAAACTGTTGCCTGTTTCTTATCAGAAATACAGCAAGCCAGAAGAAAATGGAAAACAACTTTAGAATAGTGTAATAAAAAAGATATGCATTATAATTCGACATCAATGAAAATACCTTTCAAAAATCAAGGTGAAACAGAGACATTTTCAAATAAACAAAAACTGAGAAAATCCACCATCAGCAAATCTACATTGTAAGAAACATAAAGGAAGTTTTCTAGGCTTAGAGGGAATAATACAAAATGAAAACCCAGACCTACACAAAGGAATGAACAGCAGTAAAAATGGTGAAACTGTGAGTAGATATAAAAGATGCTTGTTTTCTTACTTTTAAATTTCTTTATAAAAGATAATTGGCTCCTGCTGTTTCTGGCTCAGAATGTAAGGAGGTTAGAAGTCACCACTCCATCCTAAGAACAAGAACAAAACTGGACAGACTGAAAAATCAGCGACTCTTCTTGGATCTGCAATGAGCTGAGGACACAGGGCACAGGCACTGCCCACAAGACTGGAGTGACAAACAGGTGAATACAGGGAGTCACAGCTTCATGATTGGGGACCACGGTGGGAACCAGGGCCACGGAGAGAAAACCAGAGCCGCAACTGATAAAGAGCTAGAGGCTCAAACAAAAATTAAAGGAATTTGCCAGTAGACATAACTTTCAAGAAATGTTGAAAGAAATAGAGACAAAGTTAATAACATTAAGTCAGAAATTCAGATCTGCATAAAGAAAGAACATTGGAGAAGGAGTAAGTGATGGTAAAATAAAAACTTATCTTTCTTATTCTTAATTGAGCTAACAGATAACGGTGTATTCACAATAATAATAGCATCAATGTATTAAATTATGTATGCTTATGTATATATCACGTGTATATTATATAAAACATATGTAACATATATGCCTATTTATGCTTATACATAAGTAAAATGAGTGACAGCCATGATATAAGGAATAAGAGGGAATAAATAGGATTGCTTTGTTATAATAAGGCACTCACACTACCCATGAAGCAGAACAGTGTTATTTGAAAGTGACTTGGATTGGCTGTAAATGTACATTGCAAACTCTAGGGCAACAACTAAAAAAAATTTAAAACATAAAAGAAGTATAACTGATATAAAAAGGAGAGACAATAGAATCTTATAAAATGCTCAACTGAAATTACAAAAGGCAGAAAAACAGTGAAAGACAAATAGAAACAAAACACACAGGCAACAAATTTAAAAAAACAACAAATGTGATAGATATTAATTCAGCTATCAATAATCACTTTGAACGTCAATGGTTTAAATATACCAATGAAAAGATAGAGATCATCAGAGTAGATCAAAAAACAAAATCCATCTGTATGTTGTCTACAAGAAAACCACTTAAAACATAAAGATATATCTAGAGATTAAGAGTAAATGAGTGGAGAAAATACACCATGCTACCACTAAATTTTTAAAAGTATGTGTAGCTATATTAATTTCAGACAGAGCAGACTTCAAAGCAAGGAAAATGATCAGGGATAAGGCAGAGCCTTGCATAATGATAAAGGGATCAATTCTCCAAGAAGATGTAATAGTCCTTAACGTGCGTGCACCTGACAACAGACCATGAGGCAAAACCTAACAGAACTGCAAGGAGAAATAGATGAATTCACTGTTATAATTGGAGACTTCAACACCCTTCTATAAAAAAAAAATCGTGTCCAGCAGGCAGAGAATCAGTAGGGACATTTTTAAACTCAACAACATCATCAATCAACTGGATATAAAGGACACTGATAGACTACTTCACCCAACAAAAGCAGAATATACACTCTTCTCAAACTCACATGGAATATTCACCTGGATAAACCACATTCTGGGCCATAAAACACACCTTAACAATGTAAAAGGACAGAAATCATACAACATCTGCTCTCATACCACAATGGAATTAAACTAGAAATTGATAACAGAAAGCCACTGGAAAATCTCAAAATACAGGAAGGTTAAATAGCATACTTAAAAATAACACATGGGGCTGGCCAGTTAGCTCAGTTGGTGAGAGCGTGGTGCTGATAACACCAACGTTGCTGGTTTGATCCCCACATGGGCCACTGTGAGCTGCACCTTCTCTAAAAAAAATAATAATAATAACACACAGGACAAAGAGTTCTCTAAAAATTTTAAAAATATTTCAGACTAAATGAGAATGAAAACACACTTATTCAAATTTGTGGGATGCAGCAAAAGCAGTGCTTAGAAGGAAATTTATAAATCGAGTGCATGTATTATAGAAGAAGAAAGATCTAAAACCAATTTAACCTCAATTTCCACCTTAGGAAACTGAAAAAAGAAGAGCACATTAAATCCAAAGTAAGCAGAAGGAAAGAAATAATAAAAACTAAAGCAGAAATTAATGAAATTGAAAACAGGAAATCAATAAACAAAATAAATGAAACCAAAAGCTCATTCTTTGAAAAGATCGATAAAATCAATGAGCCTCGAGCTATGCGAGCTAACAAAAAAAGGGAGAGAACAAAAATTACTAATATCAGAAAAGAAAGATAAAACACCTCTACAGATCACATTGGCATTAAAAGGAATATCAAGGAATACTTGAAAAATTCTAGTCCCACAAATTTGATAATTTAGATAAAATAGACTAGTTCTTTGAAAGACACAATCTGCCAAAACTCACAAGGACAAATAGATGCTATAAATATGTCTATATCTATTACATTTTTAGATCAATGATTAGTAACCTTCCAAAACAGAAAGCACAAGGCCCAGATGGGTTCCCTGGTGAATTCTACCAAATATTTACAGAAGAAATTATACCAACCTCTACAATTTCTTTCAGAGTATAGAAGCAGAGAGAATACTTCCTAACTCATCTCATGAGGCCAGCATTATCCTGATACCAAAACCGGGCAACGACATTACAAGACAACTATTAACCAATATAAGTCATGAATATAGATGCAAAAACCTTCAACAAAAATTACCAAATCAAATCCAACAATGTATAAAAAGACTTATGCACCATGACCAACTAAGGTCTATCCCAGGTACGCAAGGCTGACTGGTTCAACGTGTGAAAATAAATCAATGTAATCCATCTGCTCATCAACAGGCTAAAGAAAGAAATAATCACACGATCATATTAATAGTGGAAAAAGCATTTGACAAAAGCCAACACTCATTTATGATAAAAACTCTCACTAAATGAGGAATAGAGAGAAATTTCCTCAACTCGATGAAGAATATTTATAAAGAACCTACAGCTAATATCATACTTAGCGATAAGACACTCAAAACTTTCCTACCAAGATTGGATACAAAGCAAGGACGCCCCCTCTCACCACTCCTTTTCAACACTGTACTGGAAATCTTAGCTAAACAAGACAAGGAAATAAATGTATACAGCTTGAGATGGAAGAAATAAATCTGTCTTTTTCACAGATGACATGATCATGTGTGTAAAAAATCTAAAAGAATCAACAACAAAAAAATGGAACTAGTAAGTGATTATAGAAAAGTTACAGGATACAAGATTATTTTATAAAAGTCTATCACTTTCTTTCACGTTAGCATTGAACAAGTAGAATTTATAATTAAAAACTTAATATCATTTACATCAGCACCCCCCCCCCAAATGAAATCAGTATAAATTTAACAAAATATGTACAAGATTTATGTAAGGAAAACTATAAAAATCTCATTAATAAAATCAAAGAATTAAATAAATGGAATGTTATTTCTTGTTCATAGATAGACTTAATATTGTCAAGATGTCATCTTTTGTCCACTTGATCTATAGATTCAAGCAATTTCAATCAAAATCCCAGAAACTTCTTTCATGGATATCAACAAACTGATTCTAAAGTTTATATAGAGAAGCTAAAGCCCCAGAATAGCTAATACAATTTTGAAGGTGAAGAACCAAGTTGGAGGACTGACATTACTCAATTTCAAAACTTACCGTAAATCTACAATAATTGAGATGATGCAGTATTGGTGAAAGAATAAATAAATGTCAATGAAACAAAATAGCGAGCCCAGAAATAGATCCACTTAAATACTGTCAAATGATCTTTGACAAAGAAGCAAAGCCAATACAATGGACCAAAGACAGTTTTTCAGCAAATTATGCTGGAACAACTGGACATCCACATGCAAAAATAAAAATTAGTCTGAACACAGACCTTACACATTTCACAAAAATTAATTCAAAATTGATCATAGACCTAAATGTAAACACACAACTGTAAAACTCCTTGAAGATAACAGGATAAAACCTAGCTAACCTTGGCTATAGTGATGACTTATTAGATACAACACCAAAAACATAATTCTTGAAAGAAATAATTGACAAGCTGGAGTTCATTAAAATTAAAAACTTCTCTGCTTAAGACATTGTGAAGAGAATGAGAAAACAAGCTACAGAGTGGGAGAAAATATTTACAAAACACAGATCTGATAAAGGGCTTGTATCCAAAATAAAAAAGAACCCTTAAAACCCAACAATAAGAAAGCAAACAATATAATTAAAAGATGGGCCAAAGACTTTAACAGACACCTCACCTTAGAACACATAGAGATAGCAAATAAACATATGAAAAGATTCTCCACATCAAATGCCATCAGCAAAATGCAAATCAAAACAACAACGAGATACCACTATACACTTACTAGAATGATTGAAATCCAGAACACGGACAGCACCAATGCTGGTGAGGACGCGGAGCAATAGGAACGCTCATTCATCGCTGGTGAGGACGTAACATGGCATGGCCACTTGGGAAGACAGCTGGAAGTTTCTTATAAAACTAAACATACTTTTACCACACGACCCAACAATCATGCTTCTTGGTACTTACTCAAAGGAGTTAAAAACCTCTATCTACACAAAAATCCGCACACGATGTTTATAGCAATTTTATTCGTAATTCCAAAGCTCTGAAGCAACCAAGATGTCCTTCAGTAGGTGATGGATAAATAAACTGGGTATTTCCAGACAATGGAATATTCTTCAGTGCAATAAAGAAATAAGCTACCAAGCCATGAAAAGACACAGAGGAACCTTAAATGCATATTTCCACGTGGAAGAAGACAATCTGAAAAGGCTACATCTATATGATTCCAACTGTATGATATCTGAAAAAGGAAAAACTCTGGAGACAGTGAAAAACATCAGTGGTTGCCAGCGTTGGGAGGGAGGTATGACTAGGAGGAGCACAGAGGATTTGGGAGCAGTGAAAATACTCTGTAGATACTATAAAGATGGACACATGTCATTATACATTTGTCCCAACCCATAGATTTTACATTACCAAGAGTGAACCCTGTGTTATAGTGTGGACTTTGGGTGCTTATGATGTGTCAGTGTAGGTTTATCAATTGTAACAAATGTCCCACTCTGTGGGGAATGTTGCTAATGGAGGTGGCCGTCTATGTCCGGGAACATGGGACTGATGAGAAATCCCTGTACTGATCAGGTAAGGGTTAACATCGGCAGCAGCAGCAGCAGTTGTGGTCCAGTGAACAGCTGTATTCCGGGGACACTGTGCCCTGAGTCAATGTCAGCGGTTGCTGGACAGCAAACAACTGAAATCTGAGAAAGATCATACCCCAAAAACCTCCCTGCTAGATGCACTCAGAAACATAGCTTTAAAAACCCCAACACACTTTCTCATCCGGCAGTTGTCTCTCTTAGACTCTGCTCGCTCTTCTTAGAGTACACTCCATAAATCTGCTCTCTTCTCTTCCTACTTTCTTTTGTGAATTCTTTCACAACCCATGAGCAACCATGACATGTATCTCCCTCTTGATTTTGCTGTGAACCTAAAACAGCTCTAAACAATATAGTTTTAAAAAAAAAAGACAATTGATTGTTTAAAGCAAAGTTAACAATAATGCTTTGTGGAGTTTGTAACCTTTGAAGAAATGATGTGTAGAACAATAATACAAAAGACAAGAGGGAAAAATGGAAACATGGAGTTTATATTTTTTCACTGAATACGTGAACAGATTTTGATAGACTGCAATAAATTTGTGCACGTCACAAATCCTTGATTAACCTTTAAAGAAAATAAAGAGGTTTAGTTAATAAGCCTATAGGAGAGATAAAATAAAATGCTAAATGTAGCTCAACCCAAAAGAATTCAGAAAAATGGAAAAAGGAACAAAGAATGCATGGGAAAGAAACAAATAGCAAGATTATAGAATCAAATTAGAAATGTACATGGTCTAAATGCACCAATTAAAAGCAAATTGTCAGACTGGATAAAAAAGCAAGACTTGAGACTTCCACTTTCAGCTTTGATGTGTAAAGTGCTCGGAAGTAATCACTCCCAACCTCACAAAAGACAAAAAAACTGAACAAAGTGAAAATCAATGCCTTTTTTGGACTCACCAGAGAATTGAGGTCACAGGGCAAACCACCAACTGAAAATGGGAGAGACAAAAGAATCCAGTCACAGCTGAAACCTGCTTACCTGAAGCAGAAGCATTAGAGCCAAAAATACTTAAATGATAATTGTGACAAACTGCCAGAGACTGAGTGTGGACAAGCATGAGAGTGAGAAACTCCTGATGTTACATTCTTGGGGGAGAGGGGGGCACAATTGAGTAAATTTTATCTCGAATCTGACAAGGTGTTCACCTTTAAAAGCCAAGAAAAATCCCTTCCAGTCTCAGGCAGGCGAGGAGAAAATGAACCATTAGAAACACTCTCAGAACATCTTCATAACAAAGGCCTACTCGGCAGGGAGAAGATTTTTATCTGAGCTGCATCTCAGTTAGGAGGAAGGGCAATTAACCAACTTCACCCTCTCTGGCCTTCCTGTCCCACTTAAATCAGGAGAGGAAGAGAGGAAGCTAAGAAACACTTGGGAAGGTCAGGGATACAGGTCCACTAAAATTTAATCATAAGACTACAGAATGCTTTCTCTCCTCCACACCTTATCACCACATAAACAGGGCTTCATTATAATGCCAATGGATTACAACTCAAAGAGCTACAAAGCACAGGCTACCTTGCTTCCCCGAAAATAAGACCTAGCTGGACCATCAGCTCTAATGTGTCCTTTGGAACAAAAATTAATATAAGACCCGATATTATATTATATTATATCATATCATATTATATTATACCCGGACTTATATAAAACCCGGTCTTTTGTATTATATTACATTATATTATATTATATCCAGTCTTATATTGAATAAGACCAGGTATTATATTAATTTTTTCCCCAAAAGACACAAGTAAGATCTAGCTGATAGTTTTTGGGAAAACATGGTATATTTAGGAAGCAGTTCTTAGAGACATGCAAAGATAACATGAAAGATAAAAACAAGGACACTAGAGGAATTTGAAACCTCTGGAACTTATATCTGCATCAAACATTAAACACAATTCAACTCCTACCTATATTAACATACAATTTCACACTAAAGACCTCAGATACATCATGTTGGACTTTCAACAAAATAATTATAAGGCATTCTAAAAAGCAAGAAAAAAATAAAAGCAAACTATATGCTGTCTATAAGAAACACATTTTAAGTATGAAGACACAGAGATAAAAATAAAAGGTGGAAAAAGAGACATCCTAAAAAAACACTAATAAGAAAACTGGGGTGTCTGTGTTAATAGGAGACAAAGTAGACATCAGGACAGGGAATATTCTCTGAAGAAAGAGCAACATTTCATAATGATAAAATGCTCAGTTCATTGATATGACATAAAAAACAAAAACTCGTATGCTCCTAATAACAGAGCATCAAGTTGTGTGTAGCAAAAAAGAACTGAAAAGAGAAATTAAAATGTACAATTATTTGAGATTTCAATATTCTTCTCTCAATAACTGAGAGAAAAAGCGCACAGAAAATCACAAGGGAGGAAGAATAAGAATTACATTGGGCTTCTCTTCAGAAAATATGGAAGCAAGAAGAGAGTGGACTGCCATATTTAAAGTGCAGAAAGTAAACATTGCCCCAATCTAGAATTCTATATCCAGTGAAGTTATCCTCCAAAAGTGAAGTGTAAATACTGTCTCAAACAAAAATTGAGAAATTTTTTTGCCAATAGATTTGCCTTGAAACAAATGTTAAATGAAGTTCTTCAGAGAGAAGGAAAAGGATATAGATCAGAGAGCTGAATCAAAAAAAAAAAAAAAAAGTAAGAGGAGGAATACAGGAAGGTAAAATAAAATAAAGTGTAT
This sequence comes from Rhinolophus sinicus, assembly GCF_036562045.2. Classification (NCBI taxonomy): domain Eukaryota; kingdom Metazoa; phylum Chordata; class Mammalia; order Chiroptera; family Rhinolophidae; genus Rhinolophus; species Rhinolophus sinicus. The sequence continues at coordinate 3,572,427 of NC_133753.1, read as the reverse complement.
ATTTTTATTATTTTTAATTGCACTAACAAACATTTTATTCCAAATAACAATAGCAATAATGTATGCTGTGATTATACTTATGGAAAAGTGAAACAAATGGAAGCAAAATTATAAGGGATAGGAAGGGGGAATTGAGAATACTCTGTTATAAAGCACCTACAAACCCCATGAAGCAGTATCATATTACTTGAAAATTGACTTGGATTAGCTGCAAATATATATTGTAAACACTGGGGCAGTCACTAAAAAAATAAAAAGCTAGAAAGAAAGAAATATAATGAATATACTAAAAAAGGAGAGAAACTGGAATCATATGAAATGCTCAATTAAAACCATAGAAGACAGAAAAAGAGTGGAAGACAAAAATGAAACAAAAAACATAGATAATGAATAGGAAACAGTAACAAAGATGATAGATATTTATTCAATTGTGATGGTCTGAATGTTTGTGTCCATCTAAAATTTATATGTTGAAATCCTTCCTAACCCCCAAAGATGATATTAAAAGATGGGCCTAGATCATGAGGGTGAAGCCATTATAAATGAGATTAGTGCCTTATAAAGGAGGCTCCAGAGATATCCTTAGCCCCTTCCATCAAGTAAAGACACAGAGATAACAGGCCGGCTATGAACCAGGAAGAGGACCTTCACTAGAAAGTAACCATGCTGGTGCTTTGACTTTGGACTTTCAGCTTCCAGAACTGTGAGCAATAAATTTCTGTTGTTTATAAGCTACCCTGTCTGTGGTATTTTGTTACAGCAGCCCATATAGACAAAGACACCAACTGTATTAATAATCACTTTAAACAACACTGATCCAAATGCACTAATTAAAACACAGAGATTGTCACAGTGGATAAAAACAAGACCCACCACAAGCTGTCTATAAGAAACCCACTTTAAATATAAAGACACAGATAGATTAAAAGTAAAGGGATGGAGCATCACACAGTGCTAACACATCAAAGGAAAGCTGAAGTAGCTATATTAATTTCAGACAAAGAAGACTTCAGAGTGAGGGAAATTAAAAAAGGGGGCATTGAGTAATGATAAAAGGGTCAATTCTCCATGAAAACATAAAAATCCTTGACGTGTATGTATGCACTTAAAAACACCGTGTTAAAATATATGGGGAAGAATCTGCAAGAACTACAAAGAAAAACAGATTTATCCACTATCATAGTTGGAGACTTCAACACCATTCTATCAGAAATGGACAGACCCAGCAGGCAGATAATCAGTAAGGACATAGTTGAATTGAACAGCACCATCAATCAACTTGACCAAATTGATATCTATAAAATACTTCCTCCAACAACAGCAGAATATACATTCTTCTCATGGAATGTTCACCAAGATAGATCAAATTCTAAGTCATAAGACATACCTCAACAGGTTTAAAATAATAGAAATAATAAAGTTTGCTCTCAGACCACAATGGGATTATACTAGAAATCAATAACAGAAAAACACTGGAAAATTCCCCAAATACCTGGAGATTAAACAACACACATTTGAATCACACGGATCAAAAAAGAAGCCTCAAGAGATATTAATATTTTTAACTCATTTAAACTGGAAATACAAATTTTGTATTTTACCAAAATTTGTGAAATGTAGCAAATGCAGTGATTAAAAGGAACTTTTTAGCATTGAATGTATAAATTAAAGAGGAAGGTCTAAAGTCAATCTGTGTTTTAACCTTAGGAAACTAGAAAAAAATGAGCAAATTAAATCCAAAGTAAGCAGTAGCAAATAAAAGATAAAAAACTAGGGCAGAAATCAGTAAAACCGAAAGCAGGAAATCAGTAGAGAAAACCAAGACCAAAACCTACTTCTTTGAAAAGATCAATACAATTGATTAATCTCTAGCTAGGCTAATTAAGAAAAAGGAAAAAAAACACACAAATTACTAACATCAGAAATGAAAGAGGCCGTTACTACTGATTCCATGGACATTAAAAGGATGTTAAAGGATATTATTAAAAACTCTATTCCCACAGATTTGATAGCATATTAGTAGATGAAATGGACCAATTCTTTGAATACATATTTTACCAAACTCACACAAGAAGAAATAGATAATCTCAAGCCACTGTTCATGTAAAATGGTGCAACCAGATGGAAAGTACTTTGATAATTTCTTAATAGTTTAACACATACTTATCCTATGGCCCATAAATTTCATATATAGATGTGTACCCAAGATAAATGAAAGAAATGTCTACAAAATAACTGATACACAAATATTTAAAGCACATGTTTCATAATAACCCCAAACTGGAAACCCAAATGTCCATTAACAGGTGAATGGACAAACAAATTATAGCATATCCAAGTGTAATAGAATATACTTAGCAATAAAATGAGAAACTACTGAACATGCAGTGACATATATACATATCAAAAATATTATGCTGAATATAATAAGCCAGACTTGAAAGAGCATTTAACATATGATTCCATTGTTTCACAGAAAGCAGTTCAGTGGCTGCCTGTGGCCAGAGGTGAAGGGGGCGATTCACTACAAGGAGACTTCTAGTCTCCTTGAGAAAACGTTTGGGGGAGAATATTCTATCTTGATTGTGGTGATGGTTACCACAGCTCACATTTGTCAAACCTCAAGGAACTGTACCTTAATAAATGAATTAATAAAAATTTTAGCCATACATAAAATAGGTGGTCAGCTTTTGAAAAGGATATCTTGTCTGCAAAGTGAGTGAATGAACTCTGTTCCTTAATGTTAACAGTTATGCTTCCAACTTTGCCCTTCACTATGGAATGTATGACAATAAAGGCAAATAAGAGGACCAACCAAAAGTATAGAAACTAAACAAAAGCTTCAAATTGATCACAAAATTAATCAACAAATGATAAATGCATGTCTTAAAAAATGAGAACCTGGAAGACAGCAGAGACGGTAACACTGTGCTTGCCTCCTCTCACAACCACCTCAAAATTACAACTAAACTACAGAATAACCATCCTTAAGAATCATCTGAAGCCTAGCTGAACAGAAGTCCTATAACTAAGAACATACAGAAGAAGGCATGTCGAGATTTGTAGGTGGGGTGGAGATAGAGAATGGGCTGATCCCACACCCATGTGTGCTGTTTAAAAATTGGGAGGGTTATCTTAGCTGCAGAGGTCCTCCCAGAGAAGCAAGGGGTCCCAGCCTGGGGTTCCAGTGCCAGGAATAGAAGTCTCCATAACACTAGCTGTGAAAACCAGTGGAGACTGTGGCTGAGTGAGATGGAGGGTGGCTGGAGTCCCAGGTGCTCCTCTTAAAGGGCCCATTTTGGCTGCCACCCTGTGTTTGTTTCTATGTATTAGGTAGAGCTACTATGTCTCCCAGTCTTAGTAGAGTGGCCTTATGTAGTAGGTGTCCTGTGGGTCCCAAATGAAAGCTCAAAACAAAGCTCCAGAAAAAGAACTAAACAAAATGGACATAAGCAAGCTACCAGATGTATAGTTCAAAACACTGGTTATAAGGATGCTCGATAATCTCAGGTAGAACTTCAACAAAGAGATAGAAAACATAAAAATGGAGATAGAAAACAAAAAAACGAACCATTCAGAAATGAAGAATACAACAACTGAAATAAAGAATACATCAGAGGGAATCAACAGCATATTAGATGAAGCAGACTTTAAAGATAAGGTAGAAAACACCCAATTGAACAGAAAAAAAAATAGAACCCCCCAAAATGAGACTAGTTTAAGGACCTCTGGGACAACATCAAGTGTACCAACATTCGCATCATAGGGGTACCAGAAGAAGAAGAGAGAGCACAAGGAATAGAAAACCTATTCAAAGAAATAATGACAGGAAACATCCCTAATCTGGTGAAGGAAATAGACATACAAGCCCAGGAAATACAGAGAGTCCCAAACAAGATGAACCCAAAGAGGCCCACACCAAGACACATCACAATTAAAATGCCAAAGGTTAAAGACAAAGAACCTTAAAAACAGTAAGAGAGAAGCAGTTAGTTACCTATAAGGGAGCTCCCATAAGACTCATCTGATTTCTCAACAGAAACTTTGCAGGCCAGAAGCGATTGGCATGAAATATTCAAAGTGATGGAAAGCTAGGACCTACAACCAAGATGACTCTATCCAGCAGGGTTATCATTTAAATTGAAGGACAGGTGAAGAGCTTCCCAGACAAGAAAAACCTAGAGGATAAGTGAAATAAGTCACTCGGAGAAAGACAAATACCAAATGATCCCACTTATTTGTGGAATCTAAAGAACTGAACAAATGAGCGAAGCAAACAGAAATAGTCTCAGAAATATAGAGGAAAAACTGATGGTTACTAGTTGGGACGGGGGTGAGGAAGAGAGAGAAGGGGAAGGTTAGACAGCATAAATTGGTAATTACAATACTGCCACGGGGATATGAGAGACAGTTTGGGGAATATAATCAATAATGTTGTCAAGATTTTGTAGGGTGTCAGATGGGCATATGCCTTATTAGGGAGACCACTTTATGAATAGTGTAGATGCTTGACCATTGCACTGTACGCCTGAAGCTGAAGCTGAATAATATTGTATGTCAACTATAATTTTATATATATATATGGTCATGGGATATGGAGTACAGCATAGGGAATAGCGTCAATAGAATTGTAATAAACATGTACGATGCCAGAGGGGCAATAGATTGGGGGCGGGGGGTTATCACTTTATGAGGGATGAAATGTCTAGCTATTACATTGTTTTGTATACCTGAAACTAACAATAATAAAATTAAAAAAAAAGAAAAAGCTAGAGGAGTTCATCACCACCAAACCAATATTACAAGAAATATCATTCATTGCAGCTTTATTTATGGTGGCCAAGACATGGAAACAACTGAAATGTCCTTTGATCGATGAATGGATAAAGAAGTTGTGGTATATTTACACAATGGAATACTATTTGACTGTAAGAAAAGATGAAATAGGACCATTTGTGACAACATGAATGGATCTTGAGATTATAATGCTAAGTGAAATAAGTCAGACAGAAAAAGCAGAGAACCATGTGATTTCACTGATATGTGGTATATAAACCAAAAACAACAAAAGAACAAGACAAACAAGTGAGAAACAAAAACTCATAGACACAAACAATAGTTTAGTGGTTACTAGAGGGTAATGGGGGAGGGGAGTGGTAGATGAGGGTAAAGAGGATCAAACATATGGTGATGGAAGGAGAACTGACTCTGGGTGATGAACATACAATGTGATTTATAGATGATGTAATACAGAATTGTACACCTGAAATCTATGTAACTTTACTAACAATTGTCACCCCAATAAACTTTAATTAAAAAATAAAAATAAAACGAAAGGTCAAAGGGACTACATTAAGAAGGAGAAAAAAATTAAAGCTATGAATAATAAAATGGCAATAACTACATATCTATCAAAAATTACTTTAAATATAGATGGATTAAATGCTCCAATCAAGAGAGAGGGTGGCTGAATGGATATGAAAACAAGACCCTTACATAGGCTGCTTACAAGAGACACATTTCAGATTGAAAGACACACACAGACTGAAAGCAAAGGGATAGAAAAAGATATTTCATGAAAATGGAAACAAACAACAAAAAGGCTGGGGTAGCAATACTATACCAGACAAAATAGACTTTAAAACAAAGGCTATAACAAGAGACAAAGACCCAATAATCCGACTTCTGGGTATTTATCTAAAGAAACCGAAAACACTACTTTGAGGGGACATGTATATCCATATGTTCACTGCAGCATTGTTTACAATGGCCAAGATGTGGCAGCAGCCTGGGTGTCCGTCCATGGAAGAATGGATAAAGAGGAGGTAGTACATACATACAATGCAATATTACTCAGCCATAAAAAAGAATAAAATCTTGCCATCTGAAACATGGATGGACCTGGAAGCTACTCTGCTGTGTGTAGTAAGTCAGACAAAGACAGATGGCCTATGATTTCACTTATATGTGGAATCTAAAGAAAAAAAATAAATGAACAAAACAAACAAATTTATAGATACAGAGAACCCCTTGATGGTTGCCAGATGGATGGAGGTTTGGGGGGACAGGGTGAAAAAGGGACGGGATTAAGAAGTACAAATTGGCAGTTACAAAATAGTCACGGGGATGTAAAGTACGACATAGGGAATATAGTCAATAATATTGAAATAACTTTATACGGTGTCAGATGGGCACTAGATTTATTGGAGTTGTCACCTCATAAGTTATATAAATGCCTAATCACTATGTTGTACACCTGAAACTAATAGATGATATATCAACTGTAATTGAAAAATAAAAAAATTATAATTAAAAAAGGAGAACCTGGCCTGATATAGTATTATTTGTGGCTGTCCCCCTGGCCTGCTCACTTCTATAAATCAACATTACTGCATGAATGAGTTTGATTCTCTAAGTCCCAACCTCCCTCAATCACCAACCGGGTGTGTAGCCGCAGGCAAGTAAGTTAATGCTTGCTCATAAGACACCTGGACTTCTGGGTCTGAAAGTCGTAATGCTATTTTTAAAGACAAGGATGAAAGTAGCAACTTCCATGATATTGTAACTGCTGAGTTAATTTATGAGCGTTAATGGGAGGTACAGGAATCAAGTCTGCTGGTGAGAATATTTCCTAGTGTTCTTCATCTGAGAATGTCCTTGTTTCATCTTCATTCCTCTAGGGTGTTTCCAATGGATATAGCATTCTATATTGGTCATTCCCTTTCTGTTTTCCCCAGCAGTGTAAAAATGTCCCACTGCCTGACCGTCATGCTTTCTGTGAGGGAAATCCATGGTCCTGGAGTCAGAGGTCTCCCATGGGTGCAAGACAGCAACAAACACACAGGCGGAAAATTTACTCCAAGTCCTCTGACTGCTCCATCCCTCACACCAGAATTATAGTGTTTTCCTTGGGAATTTTGCTATTCACATGTGGAGCGAAATTTCATGTTTCCAGCTGCCTTGAGTTCAAACTAGGAGATGCTGAAGACAAAGGAAAAAGGTGGGCATGAGGGGCACTCACTGACTGGGGGAACGTCCTCAACAGCCTGTTACCATTTACTTTCGGGGGTCCTCAGAGAGCTGCTCCATGCACCTCATCCAGTGTCTCAGTTCCGATCAGTGGGAGACAATGGGCTGCACTTACTCCACCTTTATCCTACTTATGTTTTCGCATCTCTCTTCCCTGGAACGTTTCAAGTACCATGGGGCAGAGACCGAGTCTATATATTAATTACTGCTTCCCCCAACTTTACTTCAATGCTTTTCACATAGTAGCTCCTCCTCTAAAATTCAATGAATTAATCAATACACAGCAAAGACTAAATTAGATGACATTTGTCAAGAAACTGGCACCGTGTCTGCCATAAAGATGGCCAGTACCAATAAATGAGGGCATCTATTGTCATCGGCAGAGACTGAAGCCGGCCATGTTCATCTCCTTTATTTTCTACCTAATTAACACAGAAACATGCAAAACAGAGCTAGAAGCTCCCACCTATTTAAGTAAATGAGGCACCTCTCCAAAGATGTTACCCGTAAGCCCCAAGCAAATCTGACTTTATTGTACCAAATGTTGCACAGAAAAACACAAGGACTGTTTTGCATGTGCTCGTACACATGTGTGCGTACACACAAATACACACAGTATCTAAATGAGAATCCTGTGAAAGAGGACTTCGTCCACTGCTGCTCGCATGACTCTCCCCCACAGAGGCAGATTCTATCTTTGGGGGAACCCTCGGTACCTAAGACTTTGAAGATGAGTGCCCACTCTTCTCCACAGAAGTGACACTGCAGAACGCGGCGGCAGGGTCTCTGTTGCATGATGCCAGGACCACGCTGACATCACGGTACCTCGCGTGAATGTGGCCCCAGGGCTCAGGCCGTCTGTGGCCTGCTCAGCCACTCAGCGACCCTGTCGCACGTCTCCAGTCCAGTCTTCTCCTTCTCTTGTTTACCAAACCAGTGAGCACCGCTCGTCGGCGGAACATGACGGGCCCCTGTTGTAAGAACGTCTGGGAAATGTAGCTCCCCGATTTCCAGCACCTGCTCTTCAGGGAAGACCTCCAAAGGCCGGGGAGAGGCCCGTCTTTTCATTTTCTCTTTAAACTGCTCTTGTAGGGATGCACACTACTAAAGCCCCAAACTTGAGCCATCTTTAATTCCTAGGAGAAACGTGGTCTTCTGACATAGTGCTGTATTTTCTTTGTTAAGGTTTTAGTTGGAATTTTCACACCATGATCCTAAATGGGGTGGCCTATACATCTTTTGTGTTAGTCTTGCTGGATTTTAGTGTGAGAGCTACACTAGCGTCAGTGAATGAGTTGGAAGTCATCTTTTTGTCTCCCGTGGAATAGTTTACAAAGTATAAGGTATCACCTACTCCTTAAACATTTAAAGTATGCCTGCTAAGGTCTGGGCCTGCTTTCCCTTTTGTTTTTATGTGTAGCCCTCAGATCACCTCTCCCATTTTGTCTACAGGTTATTTTTCTCTGTAGATTTGTCCTCTTTTGGGGTCCACTTTAGTTCATCCATTCTCAATTATTTCTAAATAGTTTTAAATTTTGTTTTCAATTTTCTTTTTCACCCAAGCTATTTAGAAAATTGTTTTTTAATTTGCAAGTGAATGGATTCTTTTTTAATGTGGCAGGAAAATTACTCACCAATGCAAGTCGCCACTTCTCTCCTGCTTGAAAAATCGCATTCTGTTCAGGGTGGCAATACGCCCAGCTCGGAGGCATGAGTCACGGCTTCTCCAGCAGTCCTGGAAGTGCTATTTCCCACTGCCACTCACTCACTTTCCCAGCCTGCTCTGTGACACGGTAGTCATGGGACCCTACCTGGCTGTGTTCGTCCTGCTTTGCTGTGACAATGAAACACTGGGACTTCCAGCAGAGCAGAGAGGGCGAGCACAGATGACAGGCTCTGCCTGGGCCAGCTCCTAGTTTCATCAGCTGACAGGCACATAACCTTGGGCAGGTTACTGCATCTCTCTCTGCCTCAGTTCCCCCATCTTTCAGTGAGAAGTAATAGTGCCTACCTTGTGGATTAATGTGAGTGTTAGCGAGCGTAAAAGTGTCAGGGGCTGAGAACAAAGGTTGGCACAAAGTCAGCCCGACAAAGTATCGTGACCATATTGTAAGAATTATTAATGCTGTTCTTGTGATAATCATCATCATCACCTTGGGACCATGAGGACAAAGAGCCAACATAAGGAGAATACAGAGCAGAAGCAAAGAAAGGGTTGGATCCGTGATGAGGCTGGTGAGCCTAGCCTGGCAAACCCACCTCTAGATATTCAGAGAACAATAAATGCCCGTCCTCAGGTCCTCTGCTCACTCGCATTGAATGCATTTCTAACTGATATGACTAATTATCTTTTTCATTAATTGTATTTTTCATTAATTAAAAAACTGGTGCCAAGCACCACTCTAGGCTCTGGGGATACAGCCGGGAACAACAAAGGACATTTTTGTCTCCTGGAGCTGACATTCTCTTTAATACTGATTTGTTACTGTACTCCATTAAAGTCAGAGAAAGTGGCCTTTCAGTTCTACTTTGGGGACTCTCCTGAGATTTTGTTCCTAACACAATTTTTATAAATATCCCCCTGGGTGTTTGAAAAGAACACACATGCCGTATATGTGGAGTAAAGTTTTGGCCAAGGTTCCTTTCCTGTATATCGATGTCCCGTGTTGCTCAAACACCATTTGTTGAACAGACATCTCTTTCTTTATGAAGTTGTTTCTGCCCCTTTGTCAAAAACCCAATGGCCATGTTTCTGGAGGTAAAGCGAGAGGAGGAGAGGGGAGGAAAAGAAAAGAGAAGGCAAACACAGTGGAAGTATGGAACACAGAAATGCCAAATGTTGGCAAAGCTGGCACCTCCTGAGCTTGAGTTCCCCGCAGGTGAGGTGTCCAATGGGGGGATCCATCGTTTCACACTGAAACACATTCTCTAATACAGATCTTCACACCCTAGTGTGTGCTTAAGCAGAAACGCTCCCATTTAACAGAAAGCACAATCTGGAATGTTCCCGGCAGCTCTGTTTGTGGTAGCCCCACACTGGAAACCACCGTGATGCTCCTCAGTAGAACAGACAAAGGGGTTCACATGATGGTTTGCAACAGAGCAACGAGAATGAACGATCTAGCACATCTCGCGAGAACACAGCCAACTCTCAGAAACACGCATGTGGGAACAGGAGGTGAGAGACATAAAAAAGGGGCAGATGATATCATTTCACTTCTGGGAAGTAAAGGGGCAGGCAAAAGTCACTTGTATTGCTAGAAGTCTGGCTGGTGGCTGGCCTTGGTGGGGACGGGGGAATTCTGAGCTTATGGAATGTTCTGTCTCTTTACCGAGGCGCTGGTTATACAGGTGTGTTCAGTGTGTGACAACTCCACAAGCTGTACGCATGTGTGCTGTTCCGTGGGTATATCATACTTCAAGTAAGAGCTTAGAAAAAAGACAGAAAGAGAAAGGCAGTGCTCCTCTGGGAGGAAATTATACAGTCTTCATGTAAGAGTAAAATTGCCCCTATTTTTTACAGACCGGGGTGCGCTCTGCCTGCCTGCTCCATGACCATGCATGTATGGCCCAGTTAATTAATTAACCCTCCCCAGGTATCCTAAGTGTCATGTTCTAGGCAGTGTAGAGGATGCTGATTGCACATGCCCCCTCATAAGCTTAAAATCTTGCAAAAAGAAAAGAGGCTCCACTGCCATCACGCCCTCTGAGGCTAAACAGTGCAAGGGACTGAGTAATTGCACCCACCTGGTAAGCCTCGGCTCAGACAGTCACAGTAATTCTGCCTAAAACCCCATGTCGTTTCTTGTCTAAAGCACTCTCGCCATGAAATGGTCTGTGTCACACACAAGCACACTGCTCCTTTTGAAACCGGCGTCTTGGACCGCACTGCTCGTTCAGCCTGTCGCTATGGCAGACTGTGGACTCCAGCTAGGAAACGCTGACTGTGAATGCCTGTGGACACTATTACATTCCATGCAATTTCCAGAGCAGTGCAGAGTCCCTGCAAGCTCCTGTTGGGAGCAAGGACTCTTCTTTCTTCTTTATGAGAGTGGAAGATGTCTCCATCCTTTCTGGGGGAAGCCACAGGGATTAATGTTCTGAAGGCACAGAAATAACCTGGGGCCAGAAGCTTCTTCTGCTCTCTCTCCCTCTCTCTCTCTCTCTTTCTCTTAGCTTTTAGGGCTCAGAGTGGGGATACTACAAAGCCAGGCCTGCATCTTTCAATTTTATCAGCAGAGATTAGGGGGAGAGGAAAGTCCACTCCCAACCCCCACATCTCACATATGTCCCAGGAACGTTTTTGCTCCAGCCGTGCACAGTATGAATCATAAAGCAATGTGAGACTGGGGGCGTAATGGGCTGAAGTCATCAAGAACTAGTAAACTGTCACAATCACCTAGATGTAAACTTTCTCAAGAAGCCATGCCATGTAGCCGTCACTTATGAATCCCTATGTTAAATAATACTCCGGTGTTTTAGTAAAGATTCCCACCTTGCTACAAAGGAAAATACCTAAAATCACCATTAGGCACACACCACAGATATAACATAGGCCAGCACGCAAGATAAAGGACAGTGGTGGTTTTAACATCTCCTGGCATCGTGCCCTATCTGTAGTGAACAGTTCTGTTGAAAGAGCCTTAAATACTGAAATCACCAAAGCAAGCTTACAAAATATTGATCCCAACCATATCATAAACAACCTGAAAGTATGACCATCATCCTCATCCCTGTGGTTCTCAGGGGCTCAGGGATGCACGCGCCGCCCCCACACATACACACATGCACACACATGCACACACACGTATGCACACACATGAACACACACCCACAAGCCCACACACATGTACACCAAGCTGGCCAGGAGCTGGTGTCTCATTCCAGGGGGGGCTGTTATTCCCATGAGGGAGCAGAGATTCGATTCAAAGCCAGAGGCACCTGGACCAGACTTCCTCAAGCCAGCTGCCCCTCCAGCGGACACCTCTACAATTTCCCGGATAACCTACTTAAGCCAGAAGGACATGTCATTTAACAAGGGACGTGGAGAATAGGGACCAGAGGAGCAGGCAACTTGTCCACCTCCGAGAAAAGCTCAATAGGGCAAAATGGAACCAACACCTGCCTCCCAACCCAGGAGTCCCCTGAGGAGACAAAGGGAAAGGAAGTTACAACGTTCACAGTAGGGTTCTGGCCCTACCGCTTCCCACTTGACCCCCACAGGGGCCCCTGAGATGGGCGCCACTCGTCTCCCTCCACAGGTGGGGTGGCTCCGAGATGTGAAAGGATTTGAGGAGATCAGAGCCAGGTGCGTGACCGAGTGAGTGCCCAAGTTTAGCCTCTGAATCCTGGAGCCAGCGCTCCTGCAGCCCCACCCCGCCTGTGTGACCCTCTCCTTAGAAAATCAGCCCCTTGCCTGACCATCCATCCATCTGGGAGGAGCTCTCTATGAGATCCGGATGGCTCTGGCCCACCACCATCCACAGGGTCACGTCCCAAAGCAGAACCAAAGGGCAGCTCTTTGACGCCGGGTGCCTGCCGCTCCTCAGACCTGCAGTCTTGTGCAGCCCCCGCCGGGTGCCCCCAAAGACCTGCTCATCTGCCAGCCCCACCCCCAAAGTCTCCAGACCCTCCAGAGGCCACAGGTGCCTTTTGTTGACAGTGTTCCAACAAAAGATAAAGCCCATTATCAAAAAATAAACATTCTCAAGGGCCCACAAGTGGGGTATGCCTAAGTGATTTCTGCGGGGTGTTCCCTCTCCACACTGCCACCCTCCGTCCAGCTCCCTGAGGGTCGTAGACAACGGCCCCCAGGGAGGCCCCACTTGAAGAAACAGCCAGGTGCAGGAAGGGGGAGAATCCCGGGGGCAGCACATGAGTGGACAGCACTCCTGGGGGGTAGGGGCTCAGGTGACAGCCGAGAATCTACTTGTGCCACTGTGGGACCCCAGATAGCAAACCAGCGCCTTTCTGGCCCCAGCCCGGGAGAGGAGGAAAGGTGCCCACCATCTTTTTCTGGCTCTGCTTTCGCCCAGGGAGACACAGTGGAAAAGGCACGGGTTTGCCACTTGCTTTCGTCTGCTCAGGCGGCCAAACAAAACAGTGCAGGCTGGATGGCTCGGAGGACAGAAGGGGCTATGGCAGTTCTGGAGGCTGGAATCTGAGACCCTTGTATGGGCTGGGAGGGGGTATGTCCCGGGCCTCCCCAGGAGCTGGTGGCTGCTGGCTGCTGGCATTCCTTGACTTGCAGCCACCGACCCAGCCTTCACCTCCACATGGCCTTCTCCCCCTGTGCGTGTCTATGTCCAAAATCCCCCTTTTGACAAGTACACTATCATGTGGGACTTGGGCCCTCCCCCCCACACACACTCCAGAATGACCTCATCTTAACTGATTACATCGGCAGAGGCCCTATTCTGAGTAAGGTCACCCTCTGAAGTCCTGGGGGTGACGGGACTTTAATACATGAATTTTGGGAGGATACAATTCAGCCGATGACAACGCAGAACAAAAGTCCAGCTCTCAGCACTGCCACTGCCTTTCCTTGGACACATGAACAAAAATGAGGCTCCGTAGCAGGCCTGACAAGCTCAGGGACTAAAAGCCCCGCACAGGCTAGTCACTCCAACCTGGGCAGGCCCTGGGGGAGGCGCTCCCAGGCCTGTCGCCACCTAACAATAAGGCTAATTCTCACCCTGGGCAGGCCCAGTCTGCTGTTCTTGGGCATCTAGGATAATAGACTTTGGAAATGTCAGAGCGATCTCTTCTCCAGACCTCCAGATAAACAGCCGGTGCCAGGGCGAGACGACCCCAACAGCCCTCACTGCTGTCTTCTGCCCACGTACCTCTGTAAATTGTGTGCTAAATGTGAGGTGCCCTGCACCCACCCGTGTGAAGAAGTGTGTGTCTCTCCATTTCCCTCTTCAGCCAATCCCAGACACTTCCCTGCTTTGCTTTCTCCCGCCTCCCTAACCTCCCACCAATAGATTTCCTGTAACCCCCCCTTACACCTCTCCCTGTGATTTTAATGTATAAAATGAACCGCAAACCTGCTCTTCCTCAGGGCATTTTCTCAATCCTTTGAGATTTTGCTTCCAGGTCTGGCCCTCAGCCTTGGCTCAAATGTAACTCTTGAAACCTTTCTTTAGTTTTCCTGGACAGATACAGACTGTGATGGCATCAGCCTGCGACGCGTGCCCCTGGTGTGTGAAGCAGGAAGGTAACCCCGTCTCTCGGGGTGGAGCTGGGGGCACCTCTGCTGTGTATTTCACGGGAGGCTCCCCACGTGCTCCACACGGCATGGCGGCATCCGGATCCTGACAGTCATCAGACTGCCCTGCCAGTGGCTCTCAGGCAGGGGGTGGCACTGTGCCCCCCCTACAGGTGTAAACATCCCTCCCCCACTCCCTGGCAGCACCAGTGACCTTCAGACAGACATTAAGAGACAAGTGAGGTGTGGAACAGCCACAGATGGAAGGGCCCAATTGTCCCTTTGCAGCCCTTCTCCCGATCCTGCACTTCTCCTGGACGCTCCTCCTGGATGGAGCTAGATGTTCTAAAAAGGAAAGTCACTGGCATGGCTGTCCATGTCCCACTGCGCATGTCCGCAACTTATTGACTTGGCCTCTGCTTCCAGTGTACTTTGCTCCAGAAAGGAGCTTAGGGGCACACGCTGAGTAAATCCCGTTCCAACCAGATGGATCCACACCTCAGAGGCCTGAATAATCGGAAAATAAGATTAACCCCAAACTTCCTTTTGACCCAAAAGCTGGCATGGTAGACCTGACATCCCTCTTTTCAAAGGCATGTTGTTTTCAAACTGTACGCTCAGCCTTTTCAGGTGTGTGCAAGTGACAAGGCTGATGGTGGGAGGCTGATGACGGAGGCGATAACGAAACATAGGCGCACATCGTATAGACTTTACGAGTTATAAATGGAGGAAGGGAAGACTAGGGGAGAACGCCAGTGCTGAAAATGGAAGCAGGGATTGGATGGAAAAGAAGGTGAAAAGAGAGACAGACTGATAGAGACCCACACTGCCAAAAGCAGCGCCTTTCCTAAACTTAAACCAAATTCTCCCCTGGGAGGGTGAGGACTCTCTCATCTGCCTCTTCAAAATTGTGAATTCTTTCGGAGAACTGCCTGGGGGTCAGAGGTCGGTCACATTAGCCATTCACCTCCAGAAAGCCAACTTGGAGCTTGGCTCTTCCCATCTGGCACCTGTAATCTAAATTTGCCCTCTGGGGACACCTTTGCCACAGGAAACAGTCTCACCCACGGGGAACAAGCTGGCAGGTTCTGCTCCAGCATCGTCCTGGGATACCAGCTGGCCCAGGACCGTAGTTAGTGCCTGGGGGGAGGGGAGGCAACGCCCAGCACTCTGCTCTCCACGGCCCCCCAGCCTCACTTCCACACCAGCCCCCAGCTCCTGCATGGCCACACATCACACCTGGAACTGGTCAACACTTAAGCCTTCTGGCGACCCAGAGGTAAGGAACATGCGTGCTGAATTTATATTTGGTAAAGAGTTGATATGACTGTACCCATTGCCGGTGCATCAGGTTGGGGGCGGGCGGACTGCAAAATGCCCGTCTGGTCTAAGGGGCATTTGTCATTTGTCCACAGCCACAGGAATGCCCTTGCAGGGTGCATCACAGCAGTGTCCCTGGAGTGGGTTCCAGCACTGCAGCTTTTGGGTTACCCCACAGAGAGCCCCCGCCCCCGCCAGTCTAGCACAGCCACCCCCGACCCCACCCCGCACAGCCCCAGGTGTTGTACCTGAACTCTCTCATCGGGAAGACGGTGGCATCTTGACCCCTTTTCCTACAAGGAGGCTCCCATACCAATGTGCCCACCACCTCCCAGGACTCTCTCTGCAAACTGGTCCTGAAATGCCCAAGGGGCCCCAATCCCTCCCCCAAGGAAATAGGGGCCTGGCTAACACACTCATATAACTAAGAAGAACGCAGCCAAAGTGACAGGTAAAGACAAAGAACACCTGCCCCAAAGTTACCGTCCGTATGTAAAGGACACAGAAGCAGAGGGTGGCTTCCCATAATCAATCTTAGCCTCCATCTCTCGGCCGCAGCCCTGATGGGAGCTGTGCATTGTACCCAGACTGTATAATCCCATCTCATCCTGCCCTCCCGCTGGGGAAACCAAGGCAGAGGCAACGGAAGGGACTTGTCATCTGGTAGGTGGGGAGGGCGAGATGGAACCAGGTCCAGGCACACCTGAGACCTCTCTTCCCTTTCACCTTTGCAGAGAAGAAAAGCAGGACCCACAAGAGAGGAAGCAGTTCACAAAGGTCTGGTGACAAGGGACGGGCCCCCACTCACACTCACACTTCCACAGTGATTTGCCATAAAACCTTCCAGGCTTCATTACATTGGGCAGCAAACAAGCACAGAAAATCGGGGGCCCGCCCCCATTCCCTGGGTGCACACTGGGTAAATTGAGGCTACTGGACACATCTCCCAGTAATGCCTCCTGATTTAGGTTCGCTGTGACGCCAGGGTGCTTCACAGAGGGCCTGCCTTTAGATGGCTCAGTCAGCTTTAGGCACAAGCACCTTCCTAGTGAGCAGGTCCCGTTGGGTCCGAAAGAAAAGATGTAACCAGCCCCCACAAAGCACGCCCTATGCGATTACAAGGATCCACATGGATGGACTGACCATAAAACAAATGAAGATTTTCTAGCATCACCAAGTGGTCAGCTGCTCCAGTCTTCCCGCTCCCCAGGGTGGGAAAAAATCCAGATCCGAAGCCCTAGAAAGAAACGTGGCTGTCTGTGATCAGCCACTGGGCAACTTTCAGTTGTAATTTTCGTTTGTTTTCTGGAAGGGGGTGGCTAATACTCATGTTTTTCATCAGTTATCTAGATGCATATCACAAAATAACATTTATTTGCTGTTGGACTTAGAGTCAGGAAGTTACTTCTTTCTAAACCAACCAGAATTTCCATGCATGCTGAAAGGCCGTGTTCATTACGTTTCCATAGGCCATGTTCATTACGTTTTGCCTGAATGTGAAGGAGGGCATATTGGGGCGGGGGGAGAGGATGAGGGGAGGCACCTGACATCATGGTGGAAAGCACAGACATACTCACTCCTCATGGGACCTGCACCCCTGAGCATGGGGCGGACTGTGCAGGTTCTGGGGAGGGAACCTACTAAGGACATCTAAAGACTGTTTACCCATCCTTCTGTCCCCAGGCTTGGGGAGCAGCGTCTCATCTCTTGGGAAACCTGCTGGACACACCACTCCTCAGCTTGCTCAACTCTCAGGGACCCCCAAGAGCAGGAGGTCAAGAAGAGGCTGGAGTGTCCCGTGAAAAGTCTGCAGGGACGGTCTTTGCCTGCAGCCACCAAGCCAAGAGACCCTGCAGCCAGCGAGCTCTTCTTTCCTTCCCTTTTAAAATCAACACCCGTCCCCAAATTTGCTTTTGGCAAAGATTGCTGAACTACTGCTGTTTTCCCTGAAGTCACTGAAGAGCGAGTTAGATAATGAGCTGGCACGCGCTTGTGAAATGTTTACTGTGTTCCTTGAAGCCAGGGACATGCTGGTTCCTGAACTAATTTGGGGTTGCTAGATCTTTTCTACTCATTTCGGAGATCTCTGAAGTAAACACATGGACTTAAGTATAATTAAGCCGTATCAGGGAGTCAAACCAACAGTCATGGGGCTTCTTCCTAGAGGAGGGACCACTGCAGACCTGTCGGTAGAAATTTTTCTCAGTTCTCCCGACAGAAAGGACAGAGACATGCATGAGCATTAAGAGACATGTGTCATGGCACACCCCAAAGATCTGGCGACAAAACACTGGGGGTCTTGACTTCGGTTCAAGGAAGCGCCCAACGTGGCAGGACTGCAGAGCAGTGGCACGCAGAACAAACCCAGGTGTTCGCAGAAGAGCTCCTGAATGTAAACTGGTTTGTATAACGCGGTTCATAGCTGAAAATTTCTCAGGCTCAACCTGGCATATTTCTCAGTCTTATTTTTTAAAAATTAAAACCCAGGGCCTCCGCTTGTGTGTAATTTCTGTGAGAACGATAATAAATGAATCCACATAAGCCCTAAATTCCCACTTTCGAAATGAAGGTCTGGGGTTAGGATGACATTTATATAAATTTCACTTGGTATTTCAGTGGCATGTTTTTCCCAAGGAGTTCAAAGGCATTTATAGACATTCTGATTAGTGCTTGTGATACCCTGGTGGGGTGGCAAATTCTATTAGCTCAGTTTTACAATTGGGAATAGAAAATCTTGCAGCAGCCAAACGGTTTGGCAAAAACCATATGGCGTGTCACTGATAATGCTGTGAGTAGAAAACAGGTTTTTTCAGCATCTCTCCCCCTGCATTAGTTTTCTGTCCAACTTGCTTGCAGGATGCTTTTTAAAAAGCATTGGATAAGGTAAGCTGACTCCTGGGGTCTGTAAAATGTCACCTGCCTTTTCGGCCTGCTGGGCAGTGTTTGCCTGTGCAGAAAGCAGTGATACTTAGCCCTGCCTCTGCGCTTGGTTGGTTTTTGGTTTTTGGTTTTTGTTTGCCTCCTGCTCTCTTGATCACCTTTCCAGTGGAGGTGCATAGTGGGAAGGAAGTGACTTCAGGTGCAAAAGAGGGAAAGAGAAGGTGCAGAATTTGGGGAAAGCCAGCAGGAGGGACCTGCCATGGGGAAGCAGTAGCAGGGAACATGTACATCTAGGTTTGCCCGGCACAGTCCTGGTTTACCTGTTATCACCGGACGACTGTTAACTCTCACTTCTACTCTTTAATTCTCCAATGTGCCCTCATTTGGATAATAAATCATGTGCCCTCCCTGTCCTCACCCCATGCAATGAACATCAGTGGGAAGTCTGAGTGTGAGGCTTTATTTATTCATTTATTTATTTATTGTTTGGCCCTCGATGACAAAAATGGTAGGGATTGAAGGGTACAGGAGACACAGAGGTGAGCGTTGCTAGCAACAAACTTGACACTCCCCCAACCCAGTGATAATTAAGAGTATAGGCTCTATAATTTATCAACTGTGCAACATATGCTAGTGGGTTAAATGGTGCGCTCCTGCCATAAAAAAGATATAGCCACCTTCTAACCCCAGGAACCTGTGGATATCCGTCTCTGCACTTGTTAGAAGGACAGATCTCAGTGCATCGTCCCAGCCATCCGGAGAGTGGAGTCCAGAAAGCATAGAGGGGCGGCCTGGCAAAAATGTCAGGCAGAGGAGCTGTGCCTCCCACACCGCAGTTCCCGAGCCCCCTTTGCTCTGCACAACCCTCTCAGGCTTGCTGAGCGCGAGCTGTAACGACCTCCCTCGTCCCCTAGTCCAGGCAAGAAGTGGAGAAGGAAGAACAAGAAGGAAGACGTGGGCTTGCTGCCTAGGGCAGATGGTGTGTCGGGAACAGATGCCAGGGACGAAGACGACACTCCCGACACCCGTCAGCTGCCATCATCTCTCAAAGAGAAGGACCTCTGGGTGCAGAGAACGAGTGGCAGCGGCCGGAGGGTGAGGTGCCACTGGGCTGCAGCGGCCGGAGGGGCTCCTGTGCTCCATCCGTTCCAAGGCATTTCAAGACCCTGCAGACACAACTGTTCAGGGAGCCCAGTAATAACACCTAAGGAGTTGTGGTGACGCAGTGGCCAGAAGGAGGTGCCAAAATATTGCAGCCGTGAGGCAACGTTAGCTGTGGGTCCAGGAGCACCCATCCCTGCAAGCGGGCTCCCTGCACGGCCCTCCGACCCCTGACCACACAACCTGCTCCTTCCAGTGTCAGCGTCCCTAGGGGCCATGCCACCTGCCAGGAGCACCCCTAACTCCCCGTACACGTGCACCCATCCTGTTCAAACTCAGATTGCTCAGGGCAGGCTTTCTTCCCCACCCCTGAATCTGGGGTCCCGTCCAGTCATTCCAGGCCTTCCCAGCCCTCTCCTCTCCTGCAGGAAACTGATGACAACTGAGATATAATCATTGCTGCTTAGTTGTGTGTCGGGCGTTCTGGCCACTGGGAGGTAAGTCCCTGTGGGTGGCAGGTTCTTCCCCTGGTCACCACTGCCTGCCCAGTGCTAACACGACACCCATAAATACTTAATAAGTTAATAGAGTCAATAGTTCATCGGTCTGGTCCGATGACACAAATAGGGGGTGACAGTGGGGGGAAGTTCGGGTTTCCCAGCCCCGTCCATGAAAACATTTAACCTGGAGTCCTGTGGTTTGCTTTCTTCTTCCCTCCAGGCCTGAACTTTCTTTTTCTAGGACCTCAGTCTTCTGACTCCCAGCCCACACCATGGCCCCTTCATCTGCCCCACACCTACTACCTACGAGGAGAAGAGCAGGAGGGAGGTGTCCCAGGCTCCGCCGTGTTTTCTACACGGCAATGAATGACATGTTCCCTCATAAAGATGCCCTTGGAAATCCAGGAAGGTCTCTTTCCTAATGGGGTATTTTCTGCTGGAGAATAGTGAATTCACTTGTGTTTTCCAATATCCACATTTTTTTCATGGTAAATCTTTTCCATGAAATTTTGTAGTCTGTGCTTGCTTAGGAGGAATCAATTAAGGTTGTTATATTTTAGCCGTACTTCGCAATACACAGGAGATCCAAATCTGAGCTCCTAATGGCTGTGTTTTATCAAATTAAGACCACTCATTCAATTATGAATAAAAGCTCCATCAACATTATTAGCATTGTTTTAAGCCTTTTTTTCTCTCACAGAATTCCATGCCTCCCAAAGGGAGCTCCATAAAAACATCACTAGAAACCAAGGTATTAGCCTCTCTTCACAGCTCCCCCAGTTGCCTTTTTTTCTTTTTTCAAATATCCAGAGTCATTTTTCAAAAGCAGAGAAATTCTCCAAGGAAGAAATTACTTGGTGATCTGTCATTGCTACTAGAACACGACTACCAATTTTCATAAGTGGTAAAAGTAATTTCAGAAGAATAACAATAGACAAGTGGGATTGTGTGTGTGCGTGTTGTGTGTGTAAGAGAGAGAGAGAGAGAGGAGGAGGAGGAGGCAGGCGTAAATGGATGGGGGAGAAAGGAGGAATAGAAAGGCAGAACAGGACTCTGAGTGTGTCACTAAGGGTCCTGATTCAGCCCCCGTCCCCCCCCCCCCCGGGCACAGAAGCCACCCGAGTTTAGAAACCTCAATCATAGGTGTATTGGGTGGTGCCACTTGTCACAGAGCCCCTTTATAATTATATAAAATGTCCTGAAACTTTGAAACCAGTGGGGTGGGGGCAGCAAATTTTTTCAGTGATGCCATCATCTCTCAGGCCCTTTGACTTTTATTTTTATATTTTTTAAATTATTATTTTTTTTACTTTTAAAAAGTCCACAGACCTAAAACTATATGTGGCATGTGTTGCTTGATGGGTTCAAAGTGATCAGTTCCTGAAATTTGAAGGTTTATTTTATTTGGATAATAATGACACATTTCTCACTCATATTCACTTCAAATGTTTTTCATTTTTTGTGACAAATGGCACCTCCCTCCCTGCCAATTACCCAGAGGCAGACACAAATCTGAGAACAGAAGTAGCCACGAGCACCACAGTGAAAAGCAAAACGGAAGTCTTCTGTTTTCTTGACCGAATATTTCCTAGTGTCAGTAGTTGTTATTCCCAGCCAGGCAGGCAAGGGGGAAGGAAACCCGAAACTTAGCAGCGTGGGGTTACCAGCCGGGAGCTCCGTCTCGCCTCTCACATTTGCTGAGCCACCAAGATGAGCAGTGCAGGCTGCCTCAGAAATGCCTTTTATCACCTTCACAGATTCTAGAAACGACCACATCTGCCCAGATGGAGACAAGCTCCTCCCCTTTTCATACTCAGTCTATTTGCACATCACCTGTGCGCTTCCGAACACACGGCGCGTTTCCCGCATGTGTCGTGTATAAGGAAGTGCTCCCCGGCCAGGGCCAGGGCCAGGCCACCGGCACAACAAGACGGGTTGACAGAGGCTCTCAGCTTCCAGCTGGACACCACCACGCCAGCCGCGTTCTTCTCTCCTGAGAGTCCTCACTGGATGCCCAGAGTCTTGCCATCTCTAGTGCCCTCTAAGCTGCTATGGTCAGTGTGGTTTTGATCTACACGAGTCTAGCCACATCGGCCCCTACTTATAATTGTCCCTTAGTTCCTGGGAGAAAGATCAAATTCCTGAGTTTTACGCTGAAGGCTCCAGGAAGTATGACCCCGGGGGATGCTCAGCCTCATGTGCCACCCCTTCCCCACCCATGTCCTCTGCCACAGCCACACCCCAAATCACGCAGCCCCCCCCCCCAGCTCTCTGCTGCTTACACCACTGTGCCTCCCCACGAAGCAACACTTACAAGTACCAAGGTCTTCTCGGGCACTGGGATGGGTGCCAATTGGAGAAAATTAAAACTGGAAGTAATGCCAGACTCAGCTCCTGCTGCCCTGACCGTGGGACAGCATCCCGGACCCCACCCCTGCCCTCTGGACGGACAGGCCGACCCACATGCTGCACAGGAAGTTTAAAGGTGCAGGTGTACGATGCACCTCACACCCATGATGACTGTTATTATTAAAAAAACCCATAAAACTGCAAGTGTTGGAGAAGATGTAGAGAAACGGAATCCCTGGGCGTTGACAGCGGGAATATAAAATGGTGCAGCCACTGTGGACAAGTCCAGTGGTTCATCAAACAAGTAAACATAGAACTGCCGTATGACCAGTGGTGCCATTTCTAGGTACACACAAGAGCATTAAAAGCAGGACTTGACATATTCGCACACGAGATCCATAGCAGCATTATTCACTGCAGCCAAAAGATGGAAACAATCCAAGTGTCCATCAGTAGCTGAATGGATAAAGAGCT